>NC_090269.1:237834627-238143794 GCF_040414725.1 Anabrus simplex | reverse complement strand
AATTATTGCCCAACAAATATTAGTACGTGTGTGAAATGAATTATTATGAACTTCAGTGTTCTGATGTAGTGTTTTCCCAACGACTCACCGTTGACCGGTTAGTTTTTGTAATTGTAACGAACAAACAACCAAACACCACGACGCTACAGCGTTGATAGGCCTTCCCCTACCAAGCAAACGCTGCTCAGATCGAAGGCCTGCAGAGTATGAGGTGACGCGTGGTCAACGTCACGAATCTTCTCAGCCGTTATTCTTGACTTTGTAGACTAGGGCCGCAATCTAACCGTCAGATAGTTTCAATTGTTCTCACGTAGGCTGAGTGGTCCTCAAACAATCCCTCAGATCCAGATAGAAACGAGTGACTTGCTCGAAAATCCAACACGGGGCTTCCGAGAAAGACGCAAAATTGCTACCGTTAGAGCACAGAGTGGAGATGAATGGCAGCAGAGGAGACAGAGCACTGCTCAACTAGACGGTCAGTGTATTGGTATTGTTGATAAGTTGTGATGACGTCGTGGGCCATCACATTCTGTTTCCTTCCGGGTCGGCGATATTACAGCATTCGAGGCCTAGATTTTCAACTCCCACTCGTACAATTTCTCCCCCCCCCCCCATTTTTATTCTCATTTCGACAGAAATCTTCATCAGGGGGAAGGCATCTAGGATCAGGCACTTAACGTTATTCTATATATTATGTAGATTCAACTTTGTACTAAAGAAATGAGTAAAACCCTTATTCTTCTTCTTAATCTGTTTACCCTCCAGGTTCGTTTTTTCCCTCGGACTCAGCGAGGGATCCCACCTCTACCGCCTCAAGGGCAGTGTCATGGAGCTTCAGACTCTGAGTCTGGGGATACAACTGGGGAGGATGACCAGTACCTCGCCCAGGCGTCCTCACCTGCTATGCTGAACAGGAGCCTTGTGGAGGGATGGGAAGATTGGATGGGACAGGCAAGAAAGAGGGAAGGAAGCGGCCGTGGCCCTAAGTTAAGTACCATCCCGGCATTTGCCTGGAGGAGAAGTGGGAAACCACGGAAAACCACTTCCAGGATGGCTGAGGTAGGAATCGAACCCACCTCTACTCAGTTGACCTCCCGAGGCTGAGTGGACCCCGTTCCAGCCCTCGTACCACTTTTCAAATTTCGTGGCAGAGCCGGGAATCGAACCTGGACCTCCGGGGGTAGCAGCTAATCACGCTAACCACTACACCACAGAGGCGGACAAAACCCTTATTCAAGTAGCATATATCGAAGGGCATAGTGTCCTGTGGAAGGAACAAAATTATGTAGTACAATACAGCACAGTAAAAACTAAGATTTAAAAATTGTACGTTTTCTGCTGATTTGTAAATTGGCGGGTAGTACCGAACAGTTAAAATGAGGTCATATTTAGTGTAATTCTTGAGTATTGCATTTGAGAATCGTTTCTTTGTGCTTTAATACACTTCTCACACTCGTAATACAAGGTTACTATTCCAGTTTAACACAGTTTTCATAAGCCCATCCCGTAAACTTTTTGCACTGGATCCAGTCCTCCTAATATAATAATTTCGTGTGGCTATTTCTAGCAGAGTGCAGCCCTTGTAAGGCAGACCCTCCTACGAGGGTGGGCGACATCTGCCATTTGTAGGTAACTGCGTGTAATTGTGGTGGAGGATAGTGTTATGTGTGGTGTGTGAGTTGCAGGGATGTTGGGGACAGCACAAACACCCAGCCCCCGGGCCAATGGAATTAACCAATGAAGGTTAAAATCCCCGACCCGGTCGGGAATCGAACCCGGGACCCTCTGAACCGAACGGATGTACGCTGACCATTCAGCCAACGAGTCGGACAGTCCTCCTCAAAACACTCGATAGGGCACTACACAGAGTTGCAGCAACTTTAACAGCAGATTTCCGCAATGAAACGCCGTTTTAGAGACATTTTCTACTGTATTCCAGCCAGCATCTCTTTCTATTCCCTTACGGAGTGAGTGGCTGCGCGGGTTGAGTCACGTAGCTGTCAGTTTGCATTCGTGAGATAGTGGGTTCGAACTCCGCTGTCGGCAGACCTGAAGATTTTTCCGTTATCACCCATTTTATTTATTTATTTATTTATTTATTTATTTATTTATTTATTTATTTATTTATTTATTTATTTATTTATTTATTATGGCTTTGTAGGTGGCGAAGTTAGGGTTCTGGGCCCTCCCTAACACATAACCACTGTAGCAGTACATTATTGGGAGCAGAGTTTGAGTACATTAATATTATATAGTAAATAATAACCTACACAAAAATACATTACATTTTTCTAACTCACATTCATTCGATCCTCCAGTCATACTGACGGGCAGGGAATTTCAAAGTCTAGAACCCGTCCTGTTCGCCAACCCCATTTTCACGCCAAGCAAATGCTGGGGCTGTATCTTAATCAAGGACACGGACACTTCCTTCCCATTCCTAGGCCTTCCCTGTCCTATCGTCGCCATAAGAGCTATCTGTGTTGGTGCGACGTAAAGCAACTAGCAAAAAAAAAAAAAAAAATAGTAAAGTAAAATTAATATTGACATCTTATTAGCTAATTTGCAAGGACTTCATCTCAGTTCTACTGCAGTACGACTGTTCTCCTCATACCTCACAAAGAGACGTCAGAGTGTAGTGTTAGGCGATAAAACATCAGAGTGGAAGAGTAAAATTACAGGCGTCCAGCAGGGTTCTTTACTTGGACCTCTGCTTTTCATTCATTATATTAATGGTATCGCTAATAATTTACGTAATTGTACCCACCACCTCTATGCGGATGGCCTGCAAATCTATAGCTACTTCAAAATATAAGATATTGGAACCATCATTCATCAAATAAATACCAATATAAACCTAATCAACTATTGTGCCAGCGAAAATTTTCTCTTAATTAATTCAGTTAAGGCAAAAGCTATAATTATAGGACAGGCAATAACTATAGCTATACCTACTAAAATAAAGACCTCCGCCCTAACTCATGATCAACGGAGTGGTAATACCTTTGCAAAAGTCTGTGAAAAGTCTTGTGTCATTATAAATGAAAACAGACTGGAATGAACAAATAACTGATACTTGTAGGAAAGTATACGCTTCGCTTCACCGCCTTAGAATTCACCAGTCGCTTCTTCCACACACACTATGAAAATAAGATTAATTCAGACACTCGTGCTATCCTTACTCAATTGTTGCGATGTTGTATTAGTTGATGCTACCGAAGAACAAACATAGAAATAGCAAAAAAGCAATGAACTCTTGCATCTGATTTATTTTTGCGTTAAAGTATACCATACATGTCACCCCCTATTACGATACACTCGGCTGCTTAAAGATAAAGCAAATTAGATATTTACACATTGCTATACTCATCTTCCAACTTTTAAATGAAGCAACTCATCAGTATCTTAGCAACCTCTCCTCCACCCAACAGCATAACACTCGATCTAATACCGTACCCATAAATCGAACATCAGTGTATAACCGTTAAGTCCAAGTGTATGGTGCCAGGTTGTGGAATTCACTCCCACTGAGAGTTAGAAACTGCACAACATTAGCCACTTGTACAATATCTTGACGAAATTTTCCCCTAAGCGTTGTGCCAGCCAGGTTGTGTGAATTCATGGGAGAATATGAGAATAAATGACGTAGTACTACATAAATTCATAAGTTACTAGTATTGTGATCCACTAAGTCACGTAGAGCATTAGTTTCCTAACCCTAAAACCAATGTATATTATGTTAGAACTTACTTGTTTGTTTTTAAATGTTGTTAGAATCATCATTATTAACAACTCTCATCCAGTTACACACACAATATTGTCAATATGTAATCATAATACCCCCTTTTTCTCAAAGCAGAGTGTTTGTTAAAAGCTGCTCTCCCCCATTACAATCATCATCAACGTTGTCATAATCATAATCTTCTTGATTTGTAAGAAAATACAATTTAACCTTTAGCATAGAATAAATAAATAAATAAATAAATAAATAAATAAATTAATTAATTAATTAATTAATTAATTAATTAAAATAATCAACAAATAAGTAAGTAAATAAATAAGTAAATAAATAAATAAATAAATAAATAAATAAATAAATAAATAAATAAATAAATAAATGTATGAAAGCTTCTTAACTGCAAGGCTCAACAATTAACGGGGGCTATCGTTTTCCTCGTTGTTGGCCCCGTCTACATTGTCATCTCTGAGTCGGCATTATTGCTTTTCACCGGTCACCGTGTAGGATGCTTTCATTTTCACAAGAATATGTACCTCTATCCAATACACTACAGACCGTATAATACTAAAATTTTCATCAATTTCTTAAAAATTGTTAAGTAAAACCATTGCTTCAACATCGTAGTAAGATCTTTCTCACTGTCTGAATTAGAGAGATATCCATCTTATATTTTCTCCTCAAGGATGGCTTCAAACAAAAGGATATCATACATCTTCAAACTGCGTGAACCACTTAAGTTTCAATCAGTGAACTTACTACAGGAGCACAAAAGAAAAGGCTCTACAAATTTCAAAGTTCTATTTCTGGAAGTTTCAGACTTACAAAGATATAAATTGTACTATTTATCTCATGAATCCAGTGACCAATCCGGTATGAGAATATGAGGAAGTACAACAATCAATCAATCAATCAATCAATCAATCAATCAATCAATCAATCAATCAATCAATCAATCAATCAATCAATCAATCAATCAATCAATCAATCAATCAGCCATTAATTATCAGCGTTTAGAGCTGTCGCCCAGGCCACAGGTTGTCTGTCAATTGTTCACCTAGATTTTCCTTACATGCTTTCAAATAACTCGTTAATTCATTGAAATTTTCCCTTGATAAATGATTTCAGTCTACTATTCTTCGTCGTGTAAATAAATATTTGCCCCAATTCCTTCCTGCCCATCGCCACAGTATTATAATTTTCGTCTTAATGTATCTACGTGCACTTTTCTCTGTAGGTCTATAAATTCTTCAGATGAACGCACTCAAACATCTTTACAGCTTCTTTGCTCTAAATGTCATTCTCAGTTGTCTTTAATAATACATTTAGATATTCGGATGAAGTCGACAGTCGATATATTTAGAGACGGCAGCCTGAAAAGTTGCAAAAGTAAAATAATTAATTCTTCAGCTCTGAATGTTTTGTTGTCTGTGTAAGTTACGAATAGACTACCTATGAATTTGATTCGTTTTATATTTATGCACTTCATTATTATTATTATTATTATTATTATTATTATTATTATTATTATTATTATTATTAATTTAATGTTGTAATTATTCGCTAAATACTCAAAATATATAACTCAAATTGCAGATTGTCTTCATATAAGGAAATATTGTTATATTCCTACAGATAGTTTTAACTTTGACTAGTTGGGGGTATTCTAACTCTCCTTAAAGGGCTTCACATTGGTTACGAACTCAGAGCTATTGAATACAAGGAGCCGAACTCTTGGCGGTGTGATGTAACCTTGTGTCGCTTTCTACAGCCGTTACTACTTGTGATACCAGCTATATCATTACAGTCATACAGTGTTACAACTAATTACCCACTCTGAATACAATGGTTCATCATACACACTGTTATAGCATTCTGTTGACTTTACGTGAGTATTAGAGTAGTTGAAATTGTTCACGTCCACTCAGCCGGTTCCTTATCGGTCTTAAACCATGTCAATAACTATAAAAATGAATACAGTGTCATTATTAACAAATTATTTGCAATTGGAGGATACGCCGGTAGCAATGCCTAATTGGAGTAGTACAAGAAAAATTTAAATTACATACCAACAAAAATATCCAACAAACAACTACTACATTTTTCTTCTTCCTACATTTTTCCAATTCACTAGGGTCGGTCCTCGACCAGAAATTGGCCCAGTTTTACTGCCGAATGTCTTTCCTGACGCCAACCCTATGTGGAGGGATGTATTCACGAATGTGGTGTATTGTGTGGATATGAAGAAAAACACAAACATACAGGATCTGAACCACAGGAATAATTAGCCATACGCAATTAAAATCCTCGGCATGGTCGAGAATTTAACCCAGGGCCCTCTGAATAAATACCAGTACGCTTATCAAACAGCTGGATCACAATAAAACGTTACATGAAAACAAAATGTTACAAGATAGTGCTTCAAAATGCCATTTCATGATAATGAAAGACGAATTAAAAGGAATAAAAAGAGGAATATAAAGAATAACTGAAAGCAAACAGAAAAGGGGTGAAAGCCAGGCTTCTACTACCACTAACCTCTGCACTTGGTGGGGTAGGGTGGTCAGCTACACGTCCGGCCACCTCTGCTTTCAGTAATTAATCTGGTAATCATTTTTGGTGTAGGCTGAGTGAACTTCAGGGTCATGTGCACACCCAAAACTGAAAACTTCGTTTCTTAAATTGTCAACTTCCTGAGGAGGAATCGAACCCACGTCCTTCTGGGCGAATAGAGCACGCCTTTACCGCTTCGGCCAGCCAGCACCTGTAAAGAATAACTGGAAAGTAAAAATAAACAACAGTAATTCCTTTCGAGTACGGTAGCGTAACATATAATATCAAAAAGCATGGAAACTCATATGGAATTCAAAATGTACACAGTATAACTTTTCCATTACAAAGAGTGTATAATAATAGGTACAACGTGATATAAAAACTCCCGCACGATTTAAACTTTTCGAATACTGTAAGCACTACTGATTACAGACAATTGAGCGGTGGAATAACCTACTATTAGCTTAACTTTGTAAATACAATATCACATACGAATTACCACAAAGTTTACGAGATATTGGAGTCCTTTCTTTACCTTACTAAGTGACTCCATAAGCTAGAGGATTGTGCGTTTATGAATATGACCACCACGTTTTATCGAAGTAACTTATGAAGAAACGCTAGCTGGTGGTGTTATTTAAGGGGAAGTACAACTAGATAATCATCCTCTCAGGAAGCACTAGACCACGTAGCAAATGTTGAAATGGACCGGATTTCCAGGATACGAAACTTGTCCAACTCGGAGACTGATTTACAGTACTCCACTTGGACAACCACTATGATAATAATGGTGATGAAAATAATCATAAAAATAATAACAATGTTATTTATTTTACGTTTGATTAGTTCTTCGGATTTTGGAGACGTTGAGTTTCCAGAAACTTCTTTCCACAGAAGCTATTTTACCATTACGATGCTGACGTATTTTAGCAACTTCGAATATTACCAGACTTGGCGGAAGTCGAATCCTCGACCATGAGCTTAGAAACCAAGTGTTCTACTATCAGAGCCACTCAGCCTGACGCCCATCAAGATAATGTGAGGCCTCGTATCCCCTAACTCACCTCCATGAGGTTTTTCTTTTTTTTCAAAGTTGCTTTGCATGGCACCGACATGGATAGGTCTTATGACAACGGTGGGACGGGAAGGGGTTAGAAATGGGAAGGAAGCGTCCGTGGCCTTAATTAAGGTACATCCCCAGCATTTGCCTGGCGTGATGATGGTAAACCACGGAAAACCATCTTTAGGGCTGCCGACAGTGGAGTTCGAACCCACTAACTCCAGAATACCGGATACTGGCCACAGTTAAGCGACTGCATCTATCGAGCTCGGTTTCATGAGTTTCAGGAGTCTGCATAGAATTGGGCTTTCACCCTTACCTCAACAGGCTTCCACTTGTTTCGGTCTCTTAAGGATTCTTCAGGCATAAAATTAGCTGGTGATATTAACACTGTGGGAGCAGCACATGTATGACGAAATCTTCGAATGAGTGGAAATTTAACATTGCTGGAGGTGCTGCCTAGCCGAAGGGGTAAAAGTGTGCTCGGCTTGCGCGGAAAGAATAGGTCGATTTCCCGCCAGGAAATGGAAAATTTTAGAAACGAATTATTCACTTCTTGGGAGACGCATGGACTTGGGTTTCACTCAGCCTGTACCAAAAATGAACTTAAGGTTAACTACTGGGAGAAGAACTCTATCCCACCTAGTGCTGCGGTTAGGGACATGGACCTTCCACTCCTCAAAGGGTCTCTATGGCCTGTACGGTGATGGCCTTTTGGTTTTTATTTGTAACTTTGCCGGAAAAGAGAACAAAAGATACGGTGAAGATAATGGATACTTAATGAATATTGAATTTTCACGATCGCCTTGTAATTGAAATCATCTTTCAACATATCATGTCGTGTCGAAGAGATACTTGATTTTAAAAATGGATATATCTTAATGCTTTTTCCTTTTAAACCCCCTAAAGTGATATTGCTCGTATCTCAGTTAACAATCTCCTTAAAAATTAGCCGCAGTTGGCAAGATATCTCCAAAAACCCTGATAATAATAATAATAATAATAATAATAATAATAATAATAATAATAATAATAATAATAATAATGTGTGGCCTCCGAAGAGGCCTGGTGCAGGTCTTCCGAGTTGACGCAGTATAGGCGACCTGCGCGTCTATGAGGATGGGGCCCTGCCTATGTTGAATGCTAATGATGAAGACGGCACACACACACCCAGCCACCGGGCCATCGCAATTAATCAATGAAGGTAAAAATCCCTGGCCCGGCCGGGAATCGAACTCGGGACTTTCTGGATCAAAGGCCAGCACGCTAATCATTTAGCCAGGGAGCTGGAAAACTATATTCGTGTCCTCATCCCGAGGTGGTGCAGCTCTTTTCAGGCACACACCCAATGGAGGTGAGCTGCATGTATCATTTCAACCACATACAAACCCTCCTGCCGTTCTCAAATTTCTAGCAGTATCGGGAATCGAATCCAGGCCCGCGAGGACGACAGCTAAGAACACTAACCCTTACGCTACAGAGGCGGACACCTGGTAATAAACATGAATTCATCAGACGATGAAGACACCTTGCAGCTGCACATATCTCGCCGCTTTACTAACAATAAACCCTTTCCAGGATAGTGACTCAGCCCTAGCCACTCCATTTGTGGTCTAAGGTATCCATCGGTGAGCACCCGGAAATACCTGATGTCATTAGAGTTGCGGCTATTCCAGGGTCAGTACCATGCCAGAATAGAACTATGATAACTGATGAGACATCCCAGGGCCATAGACTGTGTATGTCAAAAGGTGAGACCTCAAGGAGATCAACTTAAAAAGCACCCAAACATAAAAGTACGTACTTGGAGGAGTGGATACGCATAAGGAAATGTTTACAGCAGGACAAAAGCGACGAAGAACAGAAGCTCAGATTATGTTCTGCAAAGCTTCCTGTAATATACTGTATTTTATAATTATTCTAAAACCTACGATCTACTGCGTGTGATTTCTAGATGAGAATTTAGGCGGTAATGATGTGATACACACTACAGATCGCAGAATACTGTAATGGTAATTTCCGGAGGTTGTTACAGCTCGCTGCACCTTTCGATGACAGTGGGTGGCGTCTGCCGCGTTAGGGCGGTGGGGGATAGCGGTATGTGAGTTGTAGAAATGTTGGGGACGGCATAAAATATACAGTCCCCAAGCCAATGGAATTAACCGTTTAAGATTTCCATGCCACAACCCATCCGAAAATCGAAACTGGGGGCCCGAGGCCTGAAGGCCACGGCACTTAACCACATAAGCCATGGAGCCGGAGTAGGGCACTCTGAAGAGCCCCAGTCTGGCTGAGTGGCTCAGACGGTTGAGGCGCTGGCCTGACTCCAATTTTGTAGGTTCGAACCTGACTCAGTCCGGTGGCATTTGAAGGTGCTCAAATACGTCAGCCTCGTGTCGTTAGATTTACTGGCAGGTAAAAGAACTCCTGCGGGACAAAATTCCGGTACCTTGGCGTCTCCGAAAACCGGCAAAAAGTAGTTATTGGACCTAAAAAATAACATTATTGTATCTGAAGAGCCCAATGTGTGTTTGCTTTCCTGGAAGGTGTGTAAAATAACCGAGTGCTTCCGAATGGAGCAGCTTCCGATGCGGCACTAATTGCACAGCACATACAGTCCTTTAAAGTCCTTCAACTTCCCCTACAGTACGGGGCTGGCTTAATAATAATAATACCGAGCTCGATAGCTGCAGTCGCTTAATTGCGGCCAGTATCCAGTATTCGGGAGATCGTGGGTTCGAACCCCACTGTCGGCAGCCCTGAAGATGGTTTTCCGTGGTTTCCCATTTTCACACCAGGCAAATGCTGGGACTGTACCTTAATTAAGGCCACGGCCGCTTCCTTCCCACTCCTAGCCCTTCCCTGTCCCATCGTCGCCATAAGACCTATCTGTGTCGGTGCGACGTAAAGCAAATAACAAAAAAAAAAAAATAATAATAATAATAATAATAATAATAATAAATGGTTCATGTTTGTGGGTTACTATAGTCACGTCCTAGTTCGTGAACCACGGGCAACGGCTGAGTGGCCTAGTAAGTGGTCCTGTGAGTCGGGATACCGGTTGCTATGGAATGGGAGTGGGCATCTCGGACATATTCTGAGTAATGGCCCTCCTTGTGCTCAGGCGGCTAGGACTATACAATTCACCGGTGGTCCATAACCCGTTAGAGGAGAGATCCTCACTTGGACTATGTGTAAGTAGGGTAGCATCCTGCTTCATGAATATACCGAGCTCAGAACATTTTAAGCAAGCCTCGGACCTATGGGAGTAACGGAGTCCCACTCCCATTTGACAGGCGAGGGACTCCTTGGAAACAACTTGGCGAACGAAATGGAATTCGATGGGGAGCTATCAATATTAATGGGGCTTATGGAAGAAAGAAAGTAAAACTGGCTGAGTCAGCAAAGAGGATGCATCTGGATGTGCTAGGAGTAAGTGATATTCGGGTAAGGGGAGATAACGAGGAAGATATAGGAGATTATAAAGTGTACTTGACGGGTGTTAGAAAGGGAAGGGCAGAGTCTGGGGTAGGGCTCTTTATTAGGAATACCATTGCACGGAACATAGTTTCTGTTAGGCACGTAAATGAGCGAATGATGTGGGTAGATTTGTCATTTGGAGGAATTAGGACTAGAATTGAGTCCGTGTATTCACTATGTGAGGGTGAGGATGAGGATGATGTTGACAAGTTTTATGAAGCACTGAGTGACATCGTAGTCAGGGTCAACAGCAAGTATAGAATAGTGCTAATGGGCGATTTCAATGCGAGAGTTGGGAATAGAATTGAAGGATACGAAAGGGTGATTGGTAAATGTGGGGAAGATATGGAAGCTAATGGGAATGGGAAGCGTTTGCTGGACTTCTGTGCTAGTATGGGTTTAGCTGTTACGAATACATTCTTCAAGCATAACGCTATTCACCGCTACACATGGGAGGCTAGGGGTACCAGATCCATAATAGACTATATCTTAACAGACTTCGAATTCAGGAAATCTGTTAGGAATGTACGAGTTTTCCGGGGATTTTTCGATGATACAGACCACTATCTGATCTGTAGTGAACTAAGTATCTCTAGGCCTAGGGTATAGGAAGTGAAATCTGTCTGCAAACGAATAAGGGTAGAAAATCTCCAGGACGAGAACATTAGACGGAAGTACATGGATATGATCGATGAGAAGTTTCGAACAGTAAGCAGGTTCAGGATATAGAAAGTGAATGGGTGGCATACAGGGATGCTGTAATAGAAACAGCAAGGGAATGCCTAGGAACAACTGTGTGTAAAGGTGGGAAAAGGCGAACATCTTGGTAGAATAATGAAGTGAAAGCAGCTTGCAAACGTAAAAAGAAGGCTTATCAGAAATGGCTCCAAACAAGGGCCGAGGCGGACAGGGAGTTGTACGTGGATGAAAGAAACAGAGCGAAACAAATAGTTGTTGACTCCAAGAAGAAGTCCTGGGAGGATTTTGGTAACAACCTGAAAAGTCTAGGTCAAGCAACAGGGAAACCTTTCTGGACAGTAATAAAGAATCTTAGGAAGGGAGGGAAAAAGGAAATGAACAGTGTTTTGAGTAATCCAGGTGAACTCATAATAGATCCCAGGGAATCACTGGAGAGGTGGAGGGAATATTTTGAACATCTTCTCAATGTAAAAGGAAATCATCCTGGTGGTATTGTGAACAGCCAAGCTCATGGGGAGGAGGAAAATGATGTTGGAGAAATTATGCATGAGGAAGTGGAAAGGATGGTAAATAAACTCCATTGCCATAAGGCAGCAGGAATAGATGAAATTAGACCTGAAATGGCGAAGTATAGTCGGAAGGCAGGGATGGAATGGCTTCATAGAGTAGTAAAATTAGCATGGAGTGTTGGTAAGGTACCTTCAGATTGGGCAAAAGCAGTAATTGCACCTATCTATAAGCAAGGGAACAGGAAGAATTGCAACAACTATCGAGGTATCTCATTGATTAGTATACCAGACAAAGTATTCACTGGCATCTTGGAAGGGAGGGTGCGATCAGTCGTTGAGAGGAAGCTGGATGAAAACCAGTGTGGTTTCAGACCACAGAGAGGCTGTCAGGATCAGATTTTCAGTGTGCGCCAGGTAATTGAAAAATGCTACGAGAGGAATAGGCAGTTGTGTTTATGTTTTGTAGATCTAGAGAAAGCATATGACAGGGTACAAAGGGAAAAGATGTTCGCCATACTGGGGGACTATGGAATTAAAGGCAGATTATTAAAAGCAATCAAAGGCATTTATGTTGACAATTGGGCTTCAGCGAGAATTGATGGTAGAATGAGTTCTTGGTTCAGGGTACTTACAGGCTGTAATCTTTCACCTTTGCTGTTCATAGTTTACATGGATCATCTGCTGAAAGGTATAAAGTGGCAGGGAGGGATTCAGTTAGGTGGAAATGTAGTAAGCAGTCTGGCCTATGCTGACGATTTGGCCTTAATGGCAGATTGTGCCGAAAGCCTACAGTCTAATATCTTGGAACTAGAAAATAGGTGCAATGAGTATGGTATGAAAATTAGCCTCTCGAAGACTAAATTGATGTCAGTAGGTAAAAAATTCAACAGAATTGAATGTCAGATTGGTGATACAAAGCTAGAACAGGTCGCTAATTTCTAGTATTTAGGTTGTGTGTTCTCCCAGGATGGTAACATAGTAAGTGAGATTGAATCAAGGTGTCGTAGAGCTAATTCAGTGAGCTCGCAGCTGCGATCAACAGTATTCTGTAAGAAGGAAGTCAGCTCCCAGACGAAACTATCTTTACATCGGTCTGTTTTCAGACCAACTTTGCTTTACGGGAGCGAAAGCTGGGTGGACTCTGGATACCTTATTCATAAGTTAGAAGTAACAGACATGAAAGTAGCAAGAATGATTGCTGGGACAAACAGGTGGGAACAATGGCAGGAGGGTACTCGGAATGAGGAGATAAAGGCTAATTTAGGAATGAACTCGATGGATGAAGCTGTACGCATAAACCGGCTTCGGTGGTGGGGTCATGTGAGGCGAATGGAGGAGGATAGGTTACCTAGGAGAATAATGGACTCTGCTATGGAGGGTAAAAGAAGTAGAGGTAGACCAAGACGACGATGGTTAGACTCGGTTTCTAACGATTTAAAGATAAGAGGTATAGAACTAAATGAGGCCACAACACTAGTTACAAATCGAGGATTGTGGCGACGTTTAGTAAATTCACAGAGGCTTGCAGACTGAACGCTGAAAGGCATAACAGTCTATAATGATAATGTATGTAATGTATGTAATGTAATAATAATAATAATAATGTATGTTGAGTCCTCACACCGAAGACCGGTTTGATCTTCAGTTGCTCCACCATCAGGTGCCATAGGTAGCCTAGGCGTATTAAAGAGGCGTACTAGGGAAATGACGAGTGAGGTAGTTTCCCGTTGCTTTCCTCCCACAGCCAAAATATGTTCTTAGATGTCAGTCTGCCAAACCCACTGAGATGTGGGCACCAATTGACCATATGAGAGACATTTTCACACAATTCACAGAAGGGAATAGCTGCATAATGAATGACATTATTAGTGTTGCTCATGCCTCAGCCTTTTTCATGCTGTCAAAGCCAAGGATGTGACTGAGACAGGTCAAATAAAAGTCTAAAATTGTTCCACCCTATACCAGAAATCACAGTACGCTGTAAATTCTAGGTCTCAAGGCATAATAGGCCATATCCCTAGTTAGAAATAGAGGATTATGGAGGCGTTTAATTCATTCATAGAGGCTTTCAGCCTTAACGCAGAAAGCCGAAAAGGTTCTATAATATAGATACATTGTTATTATCCACAACATTATCGGTATAAACCTAGAAGTGGTAGACGGAAAATTTGTAGAGCAGAAAAAAAAAATCTCTTCGACACACAATGTCGTACGATGTCGCCTTGTGAAAGTTCTCTGGCGACATATTTTATATGTCTTCTTTTTCTTAATCTGTTTGCCGGGCTGAGTGGCTCAGACGGTTGAGGCGCTGGCCTTTTGACTCCAACTTGGTAGGTTCGATCCTGGCTCAGTCCGGTGGTATTTGAAGATGCTCAAATACGTCAGCCTCGTGTCGATAGATTTACTGGCACGTAAAAGAACTCCTGTGGGACTGAATTCCCGCACCTCGGCGTCTCCGAAGACCGAAAAAGTCGTTAGTGGGACGTAAAGCCAATAACATTATTATTTATTCTTAATCTGTTTACCCTCCAGGGTCGGTTTCTTCCTCGTACTCAGCGAGGGATCCCACCTCTACCGCCTCAAAGGCAGTGTCCCGGTGCTTCAGACACTGGGTCGGGGGATACAACTGGGGAGAATGACCAGTACCTCGTCCAGGCGGCCGCACCTGCTATGCTGAACAGGGGCCTTGTGGGGGGATGGAAAGATTGGAAGGGATAGACAAGGAAGAGGGAAGGAAGCGGTCGTGGCCTAAGTTAGGTACCATCCCGGCATTTTCCTGGAAGAGAAGTGGGAAACCACGGAAAACCACTTCCAGGATGGCTGACGTGGGAATCGAACCCACCTCTACTCATTTCCTACGGCCTTTGAAGTGCAAGTATACTACATCCAATACATTTTATATAATCACGTAACAATATACGGTATAACTTCTATACATTTTTTCCTTAATTAAGTGGCTCAGAAATTAGAAAATACATGAGTGATAGAGCACCGACACAATGGTCAGCACAGAAGAATTGCAGCGCGAGACGCTGGCACATTCACTCTTCCCCACCAAACTCTGCTGGGCACATTGGACTGTGGCTCTACCTGTTGAGCTTCCTACCAACTGAACTAATAACCTCAGGCACATGCACAAGTTACCACCATATGCGGCATGGCTAATACATCCCCTTATACAAAAAAAAAATAATAAAATAAAATAAAAAAAAAAAATTCGTATTTCGGAACTTTCACGCTTTTCCATATTTTGTCCTCAATTTCAAAGAATTTAGAAACTTATTGAACATTTCTCTTGGTAAATTATTCCAATCCCTAACTTCCCTTTCAATTTTCCCCAATGTGTCCTCTTGAATTCCAACTTTATCTTCACATTGTGATCTTTCCTACTTTTAAAAACATCACTCAAACTTATTCGTCTACTAATGTTATTCTACGCCATCTGTCCACTCACTGCTCGGAACATACCACCTAGTCAAACAGCTCGTCTCCTTTCTCTCAAGTCTTCCCAGCCCAAACTTTGCAACATTTTCGTAACGCTACTCTTTTGTCGGTAATCATCCAGAATAAATCTAGCAGCTTTTCTTTGTTTTTGTATTGTTTTTTGTTTCTTAGTTTTTTCAGCTCTTGAATCAAGTAATCCTGGTGAGGGTCTCATACACTGGAACCATACTTTAGTTGGGTTCTTACCAGAGACTTATTTGCCCTCTTCTTTACAGCTTTAACACACCCCCTAAATACCCTCATAACCATATGCAGAGATCGTATTTTTTATTTACAATCCCATTTATGTGATTATCCGAATGAAGATCTCTTTATGTTAATTCCTAGGTACTTACAGTAATCCCCATGAGGAACTTTCACTCCATTAACGCAGTATTTTTAACTGAGACGACTTTTCCTATTAGTGAAACTCACAGCGTGGCTTTTCACCCCTTTTATCATCATACCATTGCCTGCTGTCCACCTCACACCATTGCAGAGGTCTTTTTTCAGTTGCTTAGAACCTTGTAACCTTTTTATTACTGTATACAGAATAACATCATCCGTAAAATGTCTTACCTCTGATTCGTGTTCTTTACTCATATCATTTATATTATATAAGAAATCAAGGTCTAATAGTACTGGCTTGAGTAATAATAATAATAATAATAATAATAATAATAATAATAATAATAATAATAATAATACCAACCGCTGAACAAGTGTGCTACCAAATAGGCCTATTCGACAGAAAAAAAATAAGAAGAACGATACCGTCTTCTAATATATTAATGTAGATCTTCTCAAGAAACTGCATCTAGCGACCTATGAGAGTATTTCAATGCTCAATATCCGTTGTAAAATGAAATGGCGTATGGCTTTTAGTGCCGAGAGTGTCCGAGGACATGTTCGGCTTGCCAGGCGCAAGTCTTTTAATTTGACCCCCGTAGGCGACCTGCGCGTGGTGATGAGGATGAAATGATGATGAAGACGACACGTACACCCAGCCCCCGTGCCAGCGAAATTAACCAACGATGGTTAAAATTCCCGACCCGGCCGGGAATCAAACCTGGGACCCTTGTGACCAAAGGCAAACACGCTAACCATTTAGCCATGGAGCCGGACGATATCCATTGTGATACTGCAGTGAAAGGTAAATATCTAAGTGGGCCTGTCCTTTTTACAAATTTCTGACTAACCGATGAATAAACTGGGATACCAAGATTGTTGTGGTGTTCGAGCAGGTGCGATCATCTCTCGAAGTTCAAGGATCTTCAAATAACACGTGTCGGACGTAACCTTGACTCTAGCGGACAGAAAGTTCAAACAACTCCGCACACCATCTCGTTAAATACACGTGTAGTTTCCAAGTCACATTAAAAAAAAAAGCCTCATCCGCTTTCCAGATAAAAGACAGTGAGATGGAATTTTGCCAGCTCTTCAAATATTGGTTGTCCATGTTTCGTAAAGAACTGGAATTTTTGGTTTGCCTTCTTATTTTTCTTTGAAGTGCACCTCAATATTATCAAAATACAAGTCAGTGTTCAGGCTGAACACCCCAAGGTCTCGAATATCGGCACCATAATAATGGCAATGTTTACGTATACTTAACCCGCCATCGGTATCGTTGTTAGGTAGCCCCTAACAAAAACATTCCTTATTAAGAAAAGTTTTTTGGTTTGAATCATCGCGTAACGAAAAAGAAACATGTGACTCATAAACTCATTTGAGAATACCTGGAGTTTGAAAAGTTTGAGTCTTAAACCAAAAAACTTTTCTTAATAAGGAAAGTTTTTGTTAGGGGCTACCTAACAACGATACCGATGGCGGGTTAATGATACGAAAGCGATTGATTGAAACTAAGTCCCCAAGCCGAAGCACGACTATAATAATTTAGTGTGGCTATTGCCACCCTGGTGCAGCCCTTGCAAGGTAGATCCTTCGTCGAGGGTGGGCGGCATCCGCCGTGTATGGTAAACTGTGTTAGAGTATCGGACAGTAATGTTGTCTAAGTATTGGCAAAATTGGAGCCAAATGTTTCCACGAGCACTTGTGCAATCGCGCAAACTTGGGAACAAACCACATAATAGTATGGAATGTTCTTCATGAATAGTTGTTGAGTCCATTTTATTTGCAGAATATTCAAGCCATTTTACCCGCAGATCTCCCACAACGAGTACTATTTTCGGAGTCGCACGTACACCAGTGTCAAACACAGACTATATTCCCGTCCTTTGTGCTGTTTACTGATGAGACCTACTTTCACGACAAGGAATGTTCAATTCCCCCAGTATTCATGTTTGGAGTTACACCAATCGTCATGCATCATTAACTCGGTCTTAGCAGCGCAATTTTCTGAGTCAGTGTGTGGCAGGTTTAATCGACAATTTTCTTATCGGCCCCTGTCTTACAACGTTGTGGTTAAATGGTACAATCTAACGTGCATTTCTTAAGGAAGTATTGGCGAAGCTGTTGCTAGGCGTGCTATTGGCCACAAGGCAATAAACATGGTTCCAGCACCGGCACACATTGGAATTTCAGTGCGCGATCATTTGAATGAAACATTTCAAGAGCGTTGATGGGGTATAAGTTCCTCAGGGGGGATAATTGTAAGTTCCTAGGAGTTAATATAAAGAAAGATCTTCATTCGGGTAATCACATAAATGGGACTGTAAATAAAGGATACATATCTCTGCATATATAGGCTCCATGGCTCAGGCAGCAGCACGCCGGCCTCTCACTGCTGGGTTCCGTGGTTCAAATACCGGTCACTCCATGTGAGATTTGCGCTGGACAAAGCGGAGGCGGGACAGGTTTTTCTCCGGTCAAAGGAGGTGTTTTTGAACCCCCCTCTGTAATGTGCTCTTAAGTATGGAACTTTTATGTCAATGTACTTCAAAGAAAAATTGAATGTATGATATGTGCTGTAGTAAAGTTGTTAGTCTTATCCTCATTAAGCAAGTCTCACAGGGCAAATAAATGCGTTTGTTTTGATGTCCTAAACAATATCTGTAAGTTTATTGGCTTTATTTATACTCTCTGGATATACATATACTGTATACTCGTATATAAGAAAAAATAAAGGTCAAACAATGCCGCCTTGCGGAATGTCCCTGTGAGTCATTAAAGGATCAGTTAATGTTTCACTTAGGCCCGGTTTCATCAACGTGGGTTAAATATACTCTGATGATGATGATGATGATGCTTGTTGTTTAAAGGAGCCTAACATTTAGGTCATTGGCCCCTAATGGTACGAAATGAGACGAAATTAAATGACAAATTAAAAGCCCAAAAACATCCGCTGACCACAAATCAAAACGTGAGGACGAAGAATGAATGAATGGATGGATATGAATTTAAAACGATCAGTGGAACCGGCCCACAGTGCCTCACATGCACAGAAGCTGGCGTAGAACAGGCTCGTTTCGTATAATGGTCGGAGACAACCCATGGCCTTGGTTCTAAATTATTTTATTTACGGAGAAAGTAGTTGGTTGCGGGGATTTATCATGAGTGGTATCTGCGGCAGTCTTGGTTGCAACCAAATATATAACCTACGCCCCAATTAGAATGAAATTAAATGATTGCTACATCGCCAGGTATTTAAGGCGTGCCCGAGCCGGTTATTGACTTAATGTCACCTTTTTTATCTGAGTTTAGAACGCATCTCCTCTCCAACCCAACCTTCGCGTATCCGAGCTATCCAAGACAAAATAATCAACCTGTATATTGGTATGCTGTGGCGGATGCAATTCACGAATCAAGCGAATGCAGAAATTTTACTACCTACTAATAAGTAAAATGGTTAATAATATGTACCTTATGTCCAGGCTAGTTCGGAGTTTTGACCCCAAGTGACAGGTTCGATCCTGGCTCAATCCGGTGGTATTTCAAGGTGCTCAAATACGTCAGCCTCGTGTCGGTAGATTTATTGGCACGTAAAAGAACTCCTGCGGACAACATTCCGGCAGCTCGGCGTCTCCGAAAACCGTAAAGGTAGTTAATGGGACCTAAAGCAAATAACAATTATTCACACATGGAAGCTTTATCGACGACGTAAAGATGGGAATAGGCTAGGATTGGGAAGGTTGTGATCCCAGTATTTGCCTGGTTTGAAAATTAGAACGGAATATCATCATCGTCAGGACAGCCAGCGGTACAATTCAATTCAATTCAATTCAGGCTGGGTCGGGGGTTTTAATCTTTAATGTGTAGGGGACTGTATGCGTGTGTGTATATATGTCCCGTCTTACTAATAAAAAGTCCTTATACAGTTGTTTAACACTTGTACAGTTATACAGTGAATAAACCCTGTATAAGCGTTGTATATTTTTCTTACTAATAAACGTGGTATACGCATTGTATTACTATACAGCACGTATACACACAATCCAAGTCGTAGGAATCTCTTCCTGCAGTTCTCTGACGTATTTCACACGTTCACCGCCTTTATGATCGCTTCTGCTGGTTATCTACGACCAAAACTTTCCATAAAATCGCGCACTAGCACGGCATATCGAAAAGGCAGTGGCAACACAAAGTGATTGGTAATAATCTTGACCATAATGGCCAGTATTGGGCCCGTATTGACTTAATCACAGTAAATATTTTTTTAAATATTTACATTTCACATTTACATTACCGGTATATCTTGTACATGTTTCGAGAATATGCACATTCTCTGCTTCAGCTAATTAGGTTAAAATTCGCGTATAACAATAAGACCTAGTGAAAATGGCGGCCCCCTTTAAGAAAGCTAAAACTATGACAAGTACTATGTAACATATTAAAAAATTGATGTATAGTGGCATGGAATGAAATTCCATCTTGTCATTTCAATATAAACACAGTAGGATGATGTCTATATAGATAAAATGTTGTGCACTGAGCGATGTGACGGCACTGTGTCCATGGTGATCCAATACTCCCTTGTAAAATTCAAGTAGAATAAAATTAAGAATAATATAAAATGATGTAAAACCAAGTTGTCAAGCCGATATCCTCAGTTAATAGGTGTTTATGCAGCCAGGTTGATATGAATTTTATATGGTCGATGTTATAATACAAGCGGTGCGCAAGGCTGTCATGCGACTGTCAAAGGGATATAAATAAGCAACAAAAAGTGAGACAGCTGGAAATTGGCTTATATTGATATGAACATTTCTTCAGATTGCTTGTGTAATGAACGCCACGAAAGAAATGGAAAAGCTTGAGAAAAGATCAAGAGCTCCTAACTGGGATAGTACGGAAAACGTAAGCAATTGTAATTGAATCGGTGAGTTGAAAAGGTTACACATCCTTCCTTTTCAGGACAAAGGAAAAACTGTTTTATAGCTAAAAGAAAGGTTTGGTCAAAAAAGTTTATATTAGGCAATTATACATCATACATCTGTGTATTCAACTACAAAGTATGAAAATCATATTTCGAACGGTTTTCAAGTTTTACCATTTTTTATGTCAAGGAATATGTCCCTTTGTATACTCAAATTTGAGAAAGATTGTAGAGGCAGATAATGTATAATAAACTCGCAATTTCAAAAACCTATTAAGCAGTAACACGTTATTACACAAAAATATGCCAACAATCATTTCTTTTATAGTTATTCATTGTCATTCCGTCTCTTTAAAGTGTTTTAGTTTACGAAGGTGTCTAGCCTCCATAACATCTAAATGGTGTATCTTATATGTTTAAAATATCGTGAAGATCATCAACTTAATATAACACGAAGAGCATCGGTGATTTTTTTGTTGGTATAATTATGATACACCCTGTATACATGGTTCTTGGGATATCATGGTCGTCAAACCAATGAACTTAGTGTGATGTGTAAATCTCGGGCTCGGATTGCGCTAGAGGGAAGTCATGGAGGACTACTTCTAGGATGACAAAGTGCAGTTAAATACTTTTTGCTTCTTGGTTGGAGGATGGGTTCCAGGGCCGGCAATGGAACTCGAGTAGTGGTGCCATGCCAACAGCGAGGTGCTAATGGGAGAGAATGCACTTTCCTTGCTTTCTGAAATGAGTTTAGGGACTTGGCTTGTCCTTTTCATCAGTTTCCTGCCTCTGATAAGCTTCTTTATTGAATAAAAATGACTGATTTCGTAAGTCCAGGAATCAGCCGAGGATCCAAGTCGCCAGGAGTATGTGTGGAATTAATCGAACGAGAGATCACCGAACACTGTATCTTTACAGTCCTAACCTGTAATTCCCGTGAATGAGAGTGAGTAATCATATTTCACACAGGACGTTTTACTTTCCAAAGTGGTCACTTTACCAAAACTTAGGAAACACTTTCTACAGATTCTGCCTCCATCTCAAGACACGATAGCGTAAGCGCGATTTGATGTACACGGTAATGGTTTCTAATTATCTACAAGCTCTGATTCCCCTGTAGGTGGGAGTGAGATAATACACTCACAGTATCTCCTGGACGTCGTAAAGATGGCGTGGAATTACATTAGTAGACGAATAAGCTTGAGCGGAGCTTTTAAAAATAGGAAAGGTGATAATGTAATGAAAACCTACAACCTGTTTTCCAGTCAGTAACCGGGTCAGGGATGGAATGAATGAAGCCCCCAACTTGCGGCGAGGATAGGAATTGTGCCGGCTACCGAACCCTGTCACACTCCTCTGAGGCAATGATTAATGACTGACAGATGAAATTAAATGATAGTGAAGAGCGTTGCGGGGATGAAAGATGACAGGGAAAACCGGAGTACCCGGAGAAAAAAACCTGTCCTGCCTCCGCTTTGCCCAGCACAAATATCACATGGAGTGACCGGGATTTGAACCACGGAACCCAGCAGTGAGAGGGCGACGCGCTGGCGCCTGAGCCACGTAATATGAAGAAAAAAATTATTTCATGAGGACAAATTGGTGCAAATATTCATTTATAAGACGAGGATTAAATTTTCAAGTTCCTTGAAAACGTTTAAGAAGCATCTAGGTAAACAATTGATAGGGAATCTATCACCTGGACGATAGCCAAAAATGCAGATGATTGATTGATTGATTAATTGATTGATTGATTGATTGATTGATTGATTGATTGATTGATTGATTGATTGATTGATTGATTGATTGATTGATTGATTGATTGATTGATTGATTGATTGATTGATTGATTGATTGATTGATTGATTGATTGATTGATTGATTGATTGATTGATTGATTGATTGATTGATTGATTGATTGATTGATGCGACTGAAAGGGGTGACTAATTATTTCTTCCTTGGGAGCATAGTCGGCGATTACGGGTTGTTTAACTGAGTCCGTCTTTGCTCCCAATTACTTGTTCCAAGCTCCTTACTTTCATCTTTCCTATCCACCCTAACTTGGCTGATGCTTGTTATCTTCCGACACCAATGGTATTAGGTTTTGTGAAGCCGCGGGAGTCTTTCATTTTCACACAGTTTGTAGTTCTTTCGCCGATACCATCATTCTTCCAACAGTTGAAGAAACACTTTCTCTTTTCTTTTCTGATTGATTTTAAAAGAGAACGGCTGTCCAATTGACCTTCCTCTTAAAACTATAACCATCACCAATACTCTACATGCTAGGAGACCAAGCATCTTCCAACGCCTTTTGTACTACAAGTGCTGGTGACTTTACAGATCATACATCAATTTATATTGATATGCGTACCTTTTAAAGCAAACTATAAACAATAAAATTAATTTCATATATTCCGGTTTTGTCTATAACTAGACAATTATTTTCTGGGACTTTAATTAATTCTTCAATTAATGATCTATGTTTGATATAATTGTGTAGCCTCTAAGATTAAAATGGGCGTGGAGCTAACCACTCTACCCATCAAGTGCCAAGGTTACGGATAGTGGAAGCCTTTACCTTCCACCCCTCGGAGGGCTTTCATGGCCTGTATGGAGATGACTTTGCTTTTTTACTTTTGCTGTGACAAAATAAATTACTTGTTCCTCATACTGTCAGATACATTCGGTACACACACCCAATTGATAATTACATGTTGCGTCCTCAGCCCGAAAGCTAGTTCCACCATCAGCCATCATAGGTAGCCTGGGGATCAGCGAACATCAGGAAAATGAGGAGTGAAGTAGTTTCCCGTTGAAGCACACTGAAATGTAAATACCAACCAGTCCTTTGAGCAATTCTTTAACAGCATTCATAACAAGGGTTAGCTGAATAAGACATTGTGTCACTAGTAATACGCATACCTCTGTCACCTTGTTATTTTTAAGCCAACGATCATACTAAGACAGAAAAATGAAAGTAAGTAAATTGGTAAAATACATTGCAAGGGAAACAGTGCACTCTGCATACTACTTCTCATCAGAGACGGATCTGGAGGGATGTGCTGTGAATTCATTAATTTCCTATCCCAGACCCTTGGGAGATGGTATGACGAGTAACAACAAGAAATACTTGAGTGCAATAGCATGTATGGTATTTGGAAATAAGAATTGACAAACGATGTCCAGATTCGTAAACAGACATTATGAGGATAATAAACAAGTCTACAGTTGTATATATAACTCTTTAGCTTGTGATTGTAAGACCTAGGGCTCTCCCTGGAATCCACGCCTCAATGCGTGACTTAATGTTTCTAATACGTTTATGTTGGGAAATATTTTCCATCTGCTAATTAAAAACATGTTTCAAAATTGTGACTGTAGACAATGTGATCCTAACCAGGCAACCTGTCGGGCTCAGTGACTGAAACACTTGAGGGCGCTGGCCTTCTGACCCCAACTTGACAGGGTCGATCCTGGCTCAGTCCGCTGTATCTGAAGGTGCTAAAATACGTCAGCCTCGTGTCGGTAGATTTACTGGCGCGTAAAAGAATACCTGTGGGATTATTTCCGGCACCTCGGCGTCTGCGAAAATCGTAAAAGTAGTTGCTGGGACGTAAAGCCAATAGCATTATTATTACCACCATGCAACCCCAGTTTTACGTCACTGTAAAATCGTGATCACAGCTATGAAGTCTGTAATTTTCGTGACTGTAGATATCATGACCATAGGCAGGGAATTTTCAGTTTTCCATGACTGTAGACATCGTGATCAGAGCCACGGATCTGTAGTTTTCCGTGACCGTTGATATAGGAACATTGCCTGGGACTGCGGTTATCGTTATCTCTCTAGTGATGGTACCATGCGAATCTTCACATCTCTCAAGTAAGTGGATACTCCCCATATCGGCATTTATTTAGCCTTTGCCAGAGTAACACTTCTCCTTCTTCTTATTCTTCTCCTTATTCTTCTTTATCTGTTTGCCCTCCAGAGTCGGATTTTCCCTCGGACTCAGCGAGGGATCCTACCTCTACCACCTCAAGGGTAGTGTCCTGGAGTTTCAGACTCTGGGTCGGGGGATACAAGTGGGGAGGATGACCAGTACCTCGCCCAGGCGGCCTCACCTGCTATGCTGAAAGAGGCCTTGCGGAGGGACGGGAAGATTGAAAGGGATAGACAAGGAATAGGGAATGAAGTGGCCTAGGTACCATCCCGACATTTGCCTGGAGGAGAAGTGGGGAAACTACGAAAAACCACTGCTCAGGATGGATGAGGTGGGAATCGAACCCACCTCTACTCAATTGATCTCCCGAGGCTGAGTGGATCCCGTTCCAGTCCTCGTACCTCTTTTCAAACTTCGTGGCAGAGCCGGGAATCGAACTTGGGCATCCGGAGGTGGCAGCTAATCACGCTAACCACTCCACCACAGAGGTGGACTACAATAAAATATAATTACCAACAAGTAAACGACCAAATGTATAAAGTTTTCCTGGAAATGAATGCCTGTCGTGATTTGCGAAATCCCTCGTACCTGACAGTGAAATCGGATAAGGTGCCCGGAACTTCTTTGCACCTGGACGCTTTGACCTCCAATATATAGGCTTATGATACGATAGGCCTATGCCCAGTGTTGAAAAACAGACCGGGACTCGATCCAGTGACCCAGAGATTACGGAGCTTGAACGCTAATCACTCGACCGTCGTCATCTCGTGCTCGTGACCGCAACGCACCGGTACATATTCGACGCGAAAATTCTCTTGCGATTTTCTCGAGAACGCCTAAGAACTGCTTGCAAATTACGTTGTCTTAACGGACTACCAAAAGTGTACAAAGTTTGAATATAATCCGTGATCCGAACGTCGTGGTCTCCCCTTGTTAAACATGTGTCGTGCGCTACACTGTGCTGTGGTCCTCCGCGAGTACTTGCAGTTGTAAGCGGAGGGGATCGGTGGTGCGTTCTACCGCTACAACCGGATTACTCATCCGTATTACTCGCTCCACTCGCAGCTCTACGTAGCTCAGACAGCTCATTATGGACCTTGGCACTGGCCAGCTAAGACGGCTGTTATCCATTCATATTCATATGCCTTGCAAATACGTGGTAAACACGACAAAATTCTTAGTCGAGCCGTATTTCTGTGGTTCTGTGACCAGGTCCGCTGCTTGTCGTATCAGACAGATCATCAGTTGGTGTCATGAAGCTCAGTGAACTCCGTTCCAACACTCAAACAAGAATTTAAATACGTGGACTGACCAGGAACCGAACAAGGTCCTTCGATAAAGCGGTACGCACAATACCCTACACCGTGGGGCTGGTACATATGTCATTATACTACTAGTGGAATGAATTGATAAGAATAACAAAATAAAGTGCAGTGAAATTTACATTCTCAAACTTTACCGAGCGAGCTGGCTGTGTGTTTAGGTTCGTACACCTGTGAGCTTGCAGTCGGGAGATAGTGGGCTCGAATCCCACCGTCTGCAGCCCTGAATACGGTTTACCGTATTCTCAGAAAAATTGCTGGGGCTGTATCTTAAATAAGGCCACGGCTGTTACCTTTCCAAACTAAGCATTGTTAAACAAGTAGCAAAAAACAAATCTCAACTTACGTGGATCGTCCTTCTTCATATCACTTTCCAAACTGATCGAGTTGTTCTCCAGTGTTTTTTGCACTCTCAGTGATTCACTTCTTCTTGGCCTTCCTGCAATCTACTGGGGTCGTCGCCACATATGGATAAAACCAATTTTTACGGCCAGATGCCTTTCATGACACCAAACGTATATGTTTCTTTAGTGGTTGATAGTGTTGTATTGAATTGATCGTCTCAGAACCAGAGGAGTTGAGATGTTTCTAAAATCCTTGGCCAGGCCGAGATTCGAACCTCGGATCTTCTGAAACAAATAACGCTCTACTACCATTCAAAAAGGAGCCTGCCATCTCATTGATTCACTTGCTGTCTCAATAACCACCTTGCGAGCCCCATTCTCTATAATTTGTAGTCGTCTGGCATGTTGTGTGCAGTTCCGTTGTGGTGAAATCCATAGTCGTTCAAAGGTTTGGTGAAAGGATATTGATACTCTTTCTTTCTCCATCTTCTTTCTTAATTCGTTTACCCTCCGGGGTTGATTTCTCCCTCGAGCTCAGCGAGGGATCCCACCACTACAGCCTCAAGGGCAGTGTCCTGGAGGGTGAGACTTTGGGTCGGGGTATACAACGGGAAAGGAAGACCAGTACCCCGCCCAGGTGGCCTCACCCGCCAACCTGAACAGAGTCCTTCTGAGGGGACGAGAAGATCGGAAAGGATAGACAAAGGAGAGGGAAAGAAGCAGCCGTGGCCTTAAGTTAGGTACCATCCCGGCATTTGCATGGAGGAGAAGAGGAAAACAACGGGAAACCACTTCGAGGATGGCCGAGGTGGGAATCGAGCCCTATACTCATTCGACCACCTGAGGCTGAGTGGACCCAATTCCATCCATCGTACAACTTTCCAAATTTCGTGACAGAACCGGGAACCAAACCCAGGCCTCCATGGGTGGCAGCTAATCACAATAACCATTATACGACAGAGGCGGCCATATTGATACTCATGGGCAATATTTTTGATCTTACATACCACAGTTTATTTTGTAGGGCCAATTCTGGCAAAATTTGATGAGTATAATACTATAGGAAATCAATGCCATAATTGAGTTTCAAGGAGCCACGTCCTCTGATCGTGAGCAGACCAGCAGTTCAGCATGTAAGACCGTGTAATTTAGTTATGATGCAATGCGAGCTTTCATAACTTCGAGGCTAATTCCAGTGGAAGGTGCTGCAAACACACGTGCTTAGCTGCTTCCGGTAAATACTCTCACTGAATCCGCCAGCTCTGGAGTCAAACTTTATTATCGGGAGCAAATTACGAGAATGATGTAAAGAATATCTGTTCTCTAAAAATAAGAATGAAATTAAATGGCATTCTTTAACAGCCGGATGCATTTCTTGACGCCGTGTTCAGCTGAGGAGCTAATGAAGGTGAATTGAATACCCAGTGAGCTGGCCGTGCCGGTTAGGGTCGCGGAAGATAGTGAATTCAAATCGCACCGTCGGCAGCCCTGAAGGTGGTTCTTCGTGATGTTTCATTTTCACAGGAAGTGAATGCTGGGGCTGTACCTTAAGTAAGGTGAACGTCGCTTCCTTTCCACTTCTAGTCCTTTCCCATCCTACCGTCGCCGAAAAACCTTACACATGTTAGCGCGAAGTTAAACAACTAGGGAAAGAAAACAGAGCGAAAATAAAAAGGATGAATTGAATGACGGTGAGTGAAATTGGGTAAGGGGCTAGATGGAATCGGATGTGGGCTATAAAGTCCCGCCATTTGCCTGAAAGTGAAATGTGAAACCACAGACAACCATTAATCAAGAAGTTAATTTAAACAACCACCTAATCGATACTTTATTTTTTGCCTCAGGCAAAATTGAATATATATTAACACTTACA
Source organism: Anabrus simplex (assembly GCF_040414725.1). Taxonomy (NCBI): domain Eukaryota; kingdom Metazoa; phylum Arthropoda; class Insecta; order Orthoptera; family Tettigoniidae; genus Anabrus; species Anabrus simplex. The sequence goes on along the minus strand of NC_090269.1, from coordinate 238,115,518 downwards.
GAACATGTTTCGACCACTTAGTGGTCATCTTCAGCTGTATAAAGAAAAAACTAAGATGAAAAAACATTAGGATAATAAGCACAAGTAATACTTTTAGGTTATAATGAAAAAAATGATGTGTTAACGGTTTGTAAAAGTTCTTTGGTGACTCCTTTGTTATAAAATGGCGGTCACCTGATCAGGACATCTTGCCTCTCGTTCTTATTTGGTAAAAGATGTTTATTCTGCGCTGTCAAGATGGTCTGTCTTTGAGCGCGATCTAGTGTAGTATCGTTGTGACACAGTCTGACAGTTCGTGCAATACTCTGGAGAGAAGGGAAGTCGAGTTCTGTCGTCATCTAATATATCAAGTGAGGGAGGAGGAAGTTTAGGCTGAACTTCTGCGATGTCGTGTTTGATTATATCTCTTGTCCGTCTTGTCTGTTTCCTGCCTATAACCATTCCAAGTATTTATTGATATGCTCGTATAAGATGTTTTTTTGCTCGTTGTTTTCGTTAAGATTCTGTTCACCGTTTTCTAATTTATTAAGAAAGATGTGGATGTTTTCCAGGTTGTTCATTAGACTTCCTTTATTGATCATACAGATGATTTGAAAGACATGTCTAATTAGGAACCTTTGGAGCATGCGGCCGAGGGTGATCGTACGCCGAGTGCCATGTATCTGGGTGGTATCCATTAGTTGTGCAAGTCCGACAATCGTTATACTCTGTGAGAGAAAGTTCTTTAATAAGAAGGTGGGGGACGGGGGATGAAATGAAATGTGAATCTAAGCAAAGAAAATGTACAGTACTGTATGTCTGGGACCTTAAAATGTAATATACTGCCAAGGAAAAAGTAACGTGTCCTGGCTAACGCTTGGATACGCTAACTGATGAAGAAGCCGAGGGGAGAGATAATATTTAACAGGGAGAGTACTCAGGGGTAAGTAATTATTGAGCTGTTCACTGTTGTTTCCAGAAGTGCACAAAGCTAATGGAGGCTGGCTTCAACTCGGGCGCAGCCGCATAACTATTAATTATTATTATTATTACTATTATTATTATTATTATTATTATTATTATTATTATTATTATTATTATTATTATTATTATTATTATTATTATTGTACCGGTTGGTACACCTATACGCCGCACATTTGAATTTTCCGCCTTAAGGTACTCCTCTACAGCTGAAACTCTGAACTTTAAAACTGAATTAATTCAACTGTTTATCTGAAAATGTCACTGTGTTAATTTCGGATTGTTTTTGTTTACTAATTATCAAGAAGTGTGGACATTCTCTCACAGATGTCTCTACCAAAAACTATGATCATGCACCCTGGTGCGAAGTGAAGGAACTTTTCTTCGAAGATATTTTGTATTCATAAGTTGTTGTCTTTACTAAATTTCGTTCTTTCGTTGGTGGGTTGGCAATATTAATCCTTTCTTTCCGCCTGTTTTGAACTTATCCAATCCCAAATTTCTTTAATTAATTTTGGACCAACAGTGTCCTTCTTCTCCAATTTTAATGTGTAAATTTTGGGCAACCAATAAACGCCTGTGGGTGTGTCTTAATTATTCATGAAAGGTCTCGAATCTTCCATGAGGGTTTAAAAACTGCTGATTTTCATGACTCGTCGCCACTTCAACAACATCTAGCTTAGTGTATGGAAGTATAGTAGGGGGCGGGTTGCGCCTCTTCCTTCGAGCAGCATCTCTTCAGCAAAGATAATGGCCTTTTAACATCTTTATTTCTTTCTTGGTCAGCAGTTTAACCCCCGGGGAAGGTTCGAAACATTTTAAAAGTATCCTACTTGTTTAAAAATGTAACTTAGTGCCGGCTTATGTAAACATTTTCTTATTACTTTAACTGTAATTCGGGCATAGAGAGTGCTTTAACCTCTCGAGCTCCCCTTCAATTTGGATTTGAGGTGACTACGTTTTCATAACCGATTTTCTTATCTTCATTAATGTGTTAAATTATTTTTCTTATACGAGTCACCTCCCTAGTATGGGAATATCCCCTGTGTAATCGGCCTAGCGCCACTTAGGTTTTAGCAAGCTTTCATGTAGGAGTGCAAGTACTCGCCTCCATTCAGCTTTGTATTTTGGGCCAATAACTTAACCCGTTTTCGTTTTCCTTCCTGCGAAGGCCCAGTAGATTGGGTACGAGGTACCCCTGTTCCATTATAAGTTGTGCCTTGATGGCAGTTAAGTGTAATAATCTGTTATTGCCTTTAATAGGCTTGGACGATTGAGAGCGGGTCAGCACTTTCTGGTATTTTGAAAGGTGCCTCTAGGAGGCTTGAAGTTACGAGGTGGGAGCAAGTGCTCCATATAATTAGGGCTTTTCTGTCCTTTGGTAATTTGTGGTTGTGAGCTGAGAGCTCAAGGATTGTCAAATTGGGGCACGAAGCCCAGGATTTGTAAAGACACCTTAACTTCTGTTTTCGCTTGTAAAATTATTATTGTACCTGAATATTCATTGTTATTTCACCTAGTGAAAATTTGTTAAATCGTGTTATCAGTTGAAAATATAACATTTATTTAAATTAAAATTCAGCAAGTAGGGTAGCATCCTGCTTCATGAATTGACCGAGCTCAGAACATTTTAAGCAAGCCTCGGACCTATGGGAGTAACGGAGTCCCACTCCCATTTGACAGGCGAGGGACTCCTTGGAAACAACTTGGCGAACGAAATGGAATTCGATGGGGAGCTATCAATATTAATGGGGCATATGGAAGAAAGAAAGTAGAACTGGCTGAGTCAGCAAAGAGGATGCATCTGGATGTGCTAGGTGTAAGTGATATTCGGGTAAGGGGAGATAACGAGGAAGAGATAGGAGATTATAAAGTGTACTTGACGGGCGTTAGAAAGGGAAGGGCAGAGTCTGGGGTAGGGCTCTTTATCAGGAATACCATTGCACGGAACATAGTTTCTGTTAGGCACGTAAATGAGCGAATGATGTGGGTAGATTTGTCAGTTGGAGGAATTAGGACTAGAATTGTGTCCGTGTATTCACCATGTGAGGGTGCAGATGAGGATGAAGTTGACAAGTTTTATGAAGCTTTGAGTGACATCGTGGTCAGGGTCAACAGCAAGGATAGAATAGTGCTAATGGGCGATTTCAGTGCGAGAGTTGGGAATAGAACTGAAGGATACGAAAGGGTGATTGGTAAATGTGGGGAAGATATGGAAGCTAATGGGAATGGGAAGCGTTTGCTGGACTTCTGTGCTAGTATGGGTTTAGCTGTTACGAATACATTCTTCAAGCAAAAGGCTATTCACCGCTACACATGGGAGGCTAGGGGTACCAGATCCATAATGGACTATATCTTAACAGACTTCGAATTCAGGAAATCTGTTAGGAATGTACGAGTTTTCCGGGGATTTTTCGATGATCCAGACCACTATCTGATCTGTAGTGAACTAAGTATCTCTAGGCCTAAGGTAGAGAAAGTGAAATCTGTCTGCAAACGAATAAGGGTAGAAAATATCCAGGACGAGGAAATTAGACGGAAGTACATGGATATGATTAGTGAGAAGTTTCGAACAGTAGACAGTAAGCAGGTTCAGAATATAGAAAGTGAATGGGTGGCATACAGGGATGCTGTAGTAGAAACAGCAAGGGAATGCCTAGGAACAACTGTGTGTAAAGATGGGAAAAGGCGAACATCTTGGTGGAATGATGAAGTGAGAGCAGCTTGTAAACGTAAAAAGAAGGCTTATCAGAAATGGCTCCAAACAAGGGCCGAGGCAGACAGGGAGTTGTATGTAGATGAAAGAAACAGAGTGAAACAAGCTTAGTTGTTGAATCCAAAAAGAAGTCATGGGAAGATTTTGGTAACAACCTGGAAAGGCTAGGTCAAGCAGCAGGGAAACCTTTCTGGACAGTAATAAAGAATCTTAGGAAGGGAGGGAAAAAGGAAATGAACAGTGTTTTGAGTAATTCAGGTGAACTCATAATAGATCCCAGGGAATCACTGGAGAGGTGGAGGGAATATTTTGACATCTTCTCAATGTAAAAGGAAATCATCCTGGTGGTATTGTGAACAGCCAAGCTCACGGGGAGGAAGAAAATGATGTTGGTGAAGTTATGCTTGAGGAAGTGGAAAGGATAGTAAATAAACTCCATTGTCATGAGGCAGCAGGAATAGATGAAATTAGACCTGAAATTAGTGGGAAGGCAGGGATGAAATGGCTTCATAGAGTAGTAAAATTAGCGTGGAGTGTTGGTAAGGTACCTTCAGATTGGGCAAAAGCTGTAATTGCCCCTATCTATAAGCAAGGGAACAGGAAGGATTGCAACAACTATCGAGGTATCTCACTGATTAGTATACCAGGCAAAGTATTCACTGGCATCTTGGAAGGGAGGGTGCGATCAGTCGTTGAAAGGAAGTTGGATGAAAACCAGTGTGGTTTCAGACCACAGAGAGGCTGTCAGGATCAGATTTTCAGTATGCGCCAGGTAATTGAAAAATGCTACGAGAGGAATAGGCAGTTGTCTTTATGTTTCGTAGATCTAGAGAAAGCATATGACAGGGTACCGAGGGAAAAGATGTTCGCCATACTGGGGGACTGTGGAATTAAAGGCAGATTATTAAAAGCAATCAAAGGCATTTGTGTTGACAATTGGGCTTCAGTGAGAATTGATGGTAGAATGAGTTCTTGGTTCAGGGTACTTACAGCGGTTAGACAAGGCTGTAATCTTTCACCTTTGCTGTTTGTAGTTTGCATGGATCATCTGCTGAAAGGTATAAAATGGCAGGGAGGGATTCAATTAGGTGGAAATGTAGTAAGCAGTCTGGCCTATGCTGACGACTTGGTTTTAATGGCAGATTGTGCCGAAAGCCTGCAGTCTAATATCGTGGAACTTGAAAATAGGTGCAATGAGTATGGTATGAAAATTAGCCTCTCGAAGACTAAATTGATGTCAGTAGGTAAGAAATTCAACAGAACTGAATGTCAGATTGGTGATACAAAGCTAGAACAGGTCGATAATTTCAAGTATTTAGGTTGTGTGTTTTCCCAGGATGGTAATATAGTAAGTGAGATTGAATCAAGGTGTCGTAAAGCTAATGCAGTGAGCTCGCAGCTGCGATCAACAGTATTCTGTAAGAAGGAAGTCAGCTCCCAGACGAAACTATCTTTACATCGGTCTGTTTTCAGACCAACTTTGCTTTACGGGAGCGAAAGCTGGGTGGACTCAGGATATCTTATTCATAAGTTAGAAGTAACAGACATGAAAGTAGCAAGAGTGATTGCTGGTACAAATAGGTGGGAACAATGGTAGGAGGGTACTCGGAATGAGGAGATAAAGGCTAATTTAGGAATGAACTCGATGGATGAAGCTGTATGCATAAACCGGCTTCGGTGGTGGGGTCATGTGAAGCGAATGGAGGAGGATAGGTTACCTAGGAGAATAATGGACTCTGCTATGGAGGGTAAGAGAAGTAGAGGTAGACCAAGACGACGATTGTTAGACTCGGTTTCTAACGATTTAAAGATAAGAGGTATAGAACTAAATGAGGCCACAACACTAGTTGCAAATCGAGGATTGTGGCGACGTTTAGTAAATTCACAGAGGCTTGCAGACTGAACGCTGAAAGGCATAACAGTCTATAATGATAATGTATGTATGTATGTATGTATGTATGTATGTATGTATGTACACTGACTGACAGAGCAAATGCAACACCAAGGAGGAGTGGTTCGAAAGGGATGAAAGTTGGGGAAAAAACAGAGACGGCACGGACGAATAATTGATGTTTATTTCAAACCGATATGCAGGTTACACAATGCGCACGGCATCGACTCAGTAGGATGTAGGACCACCGCGAGCGGCGATGCACGCAGAAACACGTCGAGGCACAGAGTCAATAAGAGTGCGGATGGTGTCCTGAGGGATGGTTCTCCATTCTCTGTCAACCATTTGCCTCAGTTGGTCGTCCGTACGAGGCTGGGGCAGAGTTTGCAAACGGCGTCCAATGAGATCCCACACGTGTTCGATTGGTGAGAGATCCGGAGAGTACGCTGGCCACGGAAGCATCTGTACACCTCGTAGAGCCTGTTGGGAGATGCGAGCAGTGTGTGGGCGGGCATTATCCTGCTGAAACAGAGCATTGGGCAGCCCCTGAAGGAACGGGAGTGCCACCGGCCGCAGCACATGCTGCACGTAGCGGTGGGCATTTAACGTGCCTTGAATACGCACTAGAGGTATCGTGGAATCATACGCAATAGCGCCCCAAACCATGATGCCGCGTTGTCTAGCGGTAGGGCGCTCCACAGTTACTGCCGGATTTGACCTTTCTCCACGCCGACGCCACACTCGTCTGCGGTGACTATCACTGACAGAACAGAAGCGTGACTCATCGGAGAACACGACGTTCCGCCATTCCCTCATCCAAGTCGCTCTAGCCCGGCACCATGCCAGGCGTGCACGTCTATGCTGTGGAGTCAATGGTAGTCTTCTGAGCGGACGCCGGGAGTGCAGGCCTCCTTCAACCAATCGACGGGAAATTGTTCTGGTCGATATTGGAACAGCCAGGGTGTCTTGCACATGCTGAAGAATGGCGGTTGACGTGGCGTGCGGGGCTGCCACCGCTTGGCGGCGGATGCGCCGATCCTCGCGTGCTGACGTCACTCGGGCTGCGCCTGGACCCCTCGCACGTGCCACATGTCCCTGCGCCAACCATCTTCGCCACAAGCGATGCACTGTGGACACATCCCTATGGGTATCGGCTGCGATTTGACGAAGCGACCAACCTGCCCTTCTCAGCCCGATCACCATACCCCTCGTAAAGTCGTCTGTCTGCTGGAAATGCCTCCGTTGACGGCGGCCTGGCATTCTTAGCTATACACGTGTCCTGTGGCACACGACAACACGTTCTACAATGACTGTCGGCTGAGAAATCACGGTACGAAGTGGGCCATTCGCCAAAGCCGTGTCCCATTTATCGTTCGCTACGTGCGCAGCACAGCGGCGCATTTCACATCATGAGCATACCTCAGTGACGTCAGTCTACCCTGCAATTGGCATAAAGTTCTGACCACTCCTTCTTGGTGTTGCATTTGCTCTGTCAGCCAGTGTATGTATGTATTCATCTTTCGGACTTGTAGTTAGACCCATTCCAGCCCGCACCTTCTTTCACCTCTGCTGATCCACCAAAACACGGTAACATTATTATCATTATTATTATTATTATTATTATTATTATTATTATTATTATTATTATTATTATTATATAACTCGGTGGTGCTATCTGCTGCAGCTAATCCGTTCTTGTTCCCTTGTATACTTTATAGTTTTCTCTTTTAAGTTATCATATAAACAATTTAAAAAACAAAACAGTCTGCGCTTCGTAATATGAATAATAATGTCCTCAATCTGGACAGAATATTTTTATATAAATTAAGTAAAATACTAAGTGTGTACGTTTACCCCTCAATTTCGTCTCTTTATACGGGGTCGGGGATGAGATGAGATGAATTTATATGGCACGTTTTTACGGCTGTATGCCCTTTCTGACGTCAACCACAGTTGAGGAACAAATGAACATGCAATGAACGATGGTGAATGAATTTGGTAAGGAGGGAAAAGGAATCGGCCGTTGCTTATGAATAGGAACTGCCCCTGGAAGTGAAAATCGAAAACCACAGAAAATCATTCTCAGAACAGCCGACGGTGAGACTCGAACCCACGCGTCTCCCGAATGCTCCGTAGTCGTGGCGAGTTAACACGCCCAGCCACTCAACACGTTAAGTAAAATACTGAGTAAATGTGTTCAATAAAATGCAAATTTCTCCCTTTGAGTTATATCGTTGTAGTTAAAGACAGCTCATATAGACCGTCACTGAAGAGGCGTACTAGGGAAATAAGAAGTGAGGTAGTTTCCCGTTGCTTTCCTCATTGAGTCAGAATGTTTTATTACAGTACATGTCAGTATACACAGCCCACTGAAACGTAGACGCCAACCAACTCTACGAGCGACACTTTCACACCAGTCATCACAGGAACTGGCATAGCGGATTGAAAGAGGAAGTGAGTGCTCCCCCGTAGTTAATACAAGTAGGCGGTGGCGGCAGACTGCGCTAGTGTAGCTAAGGGTGAACAGAGCTGCTCGCGTTGCGGGCGCGGCACTATACAAAACGTACGCGAAATAAGTTCTCGAAGACTTCCAGCTGCTAGAATGACCTTTGAATTATTCGCTTTCATGTGCCATGTGTGTACAATCCAGGAATATTTGAATAGAGGAAGCTGGTAAACACACTAATTTAATGGCTTAATCTGAACAGATTTGAACATCAGTAATTCTGAAATGACTTACAAAGTATTGAGATATAGTTTAAACTATTATGCATTTCACATTATCTAAGACATATACAAAACGTTTTAACTCACCCTGGAAAGCGTTCGTTGTCCGAAACCTTGGAGAAAAAAGTTGTAATTCACCTCTTTGCCTTTATACAGCAAAAGAACGTTATCGTGTAAATAATTACGTATTTACTTCAAAATATGTACGGAATCAGAAAATGCCCACACTCGCCTTTGATGATCTCCCGGATTTTCAATGGAGAATTTTATTTTATCATTCTTCCTTGAAATTCCCAAATTCATCCACGCCCTTTTATTACACTGATTTCCATTACACGCGAAACCAATTACTTTCACCCCAGCTTATTCCAATTGAATTATGACCTGAATTATTATTGCATTCTTGCTTGCATACACCGCTGCAGGCTGGATCCAGCTGTGCAACAAAGGGACAACATAAATACAAGCGCGTGATTGGCAAAAGAGTTCTTATTGTCGTAGGGAGTTTCATCTCCTAAATCAACAAATCCGTCAACTGTCAGTGTAGTTGTATTAAATCTAATGTCTTCTCTCAATTTCACTTCATCAAAAATCACTATACATAGTCGCTTGTTTTCATCTTGTTCGTTTAAATAAAATCTTTAATTGCATACAAGGCATTTCTATTAACTCTATAACTACATTTGAACCCTTTGCATAGTCGTGTCAAATGAGCTTCAGTAGGGAGAGGAAGTAACTCATGCTTCAAACAATGTCTGTAACCCTTAGGGGATTTGATTTTCAAAAGCAAACTATCTAATGGTCCGCCTCTGTGGTGTAGTGGTTAGCGTGATTAGCTGCCACCCCCGGAGGTCTGGGTTCGATTCCCGGCTCTGCCACGAAATTTGAAAAGTGGTACGAGGGCTGGCACGGGGTCCACTCAGCCTCGGGAGGTCAACTGAGTAGAGGTGGGTTCGATTCCCACCTCAGCCATCCTGGAAGTGGTTTTCCGTGGTTTCCCACTTCTCCTCCAGGCAAATGCCGGGATGGTACCTAACTTAAGGCCACGGCCGCTTCCTTCCCTCTTCCTTGTCTATCCCTTCCAAACTTCCCCATCCCCCGCAAGGCCCCTGTTCAGAATAGCAGGTGAGGCCGCCTGGGCGAGGTACTGGTCATTCTCCCCAGTTGTATCCCCCGACCAAGAGTCTGAAGCTCCAGGACAGTGCCCTTGAGGCGGTAGAGGTGGGATCCCTCGCTGAGTCCGAGGGAAAAGCCGAACCTGGAGGGTAAACAGATGATGATGATGATGATGATGAAACTATCTAATGTAAATTCATTAGAGTAGCCCATACCTTGCGGGCTGGTGCTACATTTTTTGAGCATTGTGTCCACAATTATTCTTTGTTTCTTGCTCAGGAACTTAAAACTGTCTTCAGCTTCATTTGACACATTGACTCTTTTTGCAATCTGCTTTAATTTAGCTCTGCATGCAACTAATTTCCTTTTTGTTCTAATTAAATTCCTACCAAGGTTTTTAACTTGTCTCCTCAAATTTAGAATAGTTCTAGAAGCATCAACGTCACTATCAGCTACTTTACAGGGCAAACTGAGACCAAGTTCTTTTATTTTTTACATTACCGTCACTATTAAGTAAGGGGCTGCCTAGCCGAGGCGGTAAAGGCGTGCTCGGTTCGTCCGGAAGGACGTGGGTTCGAATCCCCGTCAGGAAGTCGTAAAAATTTAAGAAACGAGATTTCCACTTCCGCAGGTGCATATGGTCCTGAGGTTCACTCAGCCTACACCAAAAATTAGTACCAGGTTAATTCCTGGGGGCAAAGGCGTCCGGGCGTAGAGCTAACCACTCTACCCCATCACGTGCCGCGGTTAACAATGGTGAAAGCCTTTACCTTCCAGTCCTCCAATGGCCTGTACGGAGGTGTCTTTGTTTGTTGTCGTCACTATTAAGTATTTTACATGTCGAGAGAAAATTTAATTCATTACATTCTAAGCTACTACTGTTAATATTGTCATTACCAACATGTTCTTTGAGTAACTCTCATTTTAATGGGGGTTTTCGAATTTTCAGGGACTTGCTTAAGTAGGACGGTAAGTTAGGGAAAATGTGAGGCACAGCTCCTGTCTTTAAGCTCGGAATTCTCGTAATTTCAAATATTTTCCCTTTAATAATGAACGAGTCTACCTTTATAATAAGATCTTCCGAAAAATGACACTCCCAAATCCTAGACTCACGCGTAAGCTGTATGTCTTTTCTTGGGATCGCTCTGGCCCACTGAGAGAAATGCTCCTCATTTTCAGGTGGAGAGAAGAAATGTTCACCTTCACCTGACCTGTAAGCAGATCGACATCCCGGCACAGAGCACGACGGCATTTTCACACTCACTATATTCCAAAATATAGTTATTACACTCAAAAAATCGCTCCCGCTACAAGTAGAAACGCGCGCACCCAGTATAAACAACACCATGTGTTCACCCAAAGCGATCGTTGCGCTGCAGTGGCAAATCTCCGCACTGTAGACTCTAGTTTCTCCATTGCTGTAAAGGGAAGCGAGTCGCTGTGCTCTCGCTTCCTCTTTCTATTCGCTATGCTACTAGTATCATTCACACCTCTGTCAAGTACTACCACGTCAATTAAAAATGACTTGCGAGTAGTGTAAGATAATAATTATAATTAAGCGCACAGAAAAATCAAGTTCTTTCAAAAGATAAGTTAAGATATTCCCTTCCATGTAGCATAACATAATTACAACGCAGTAACGCTGAAATGTAAAAAGTATTCCACTGAAAGTTCTATAGCACAATAATTACAATTCCATCACCTTAAAATGTATACAATATTCTTGATAACTTACAAGAGACGAATAGATTACGAACTCCGTGCTCATACGTGATAAACACATTTCTAGACTAAAAAGCTCCAAAATAAATTACTTCATACGATTTAATAATAGATTTGGTAATTGGGACTTCAGTGTTATTATGAAATTTAATTTCGGCACTCTCTTCGAAATCGCACACTGGACTTTGGCAAGTTAATATTTCCCATAAATATTTTTCAATATAAACCCCTTTCTTCATAACAAAAGCCACGAAAACGTTCAAAAATCCGATGGAAATATTATTAACGGCCATAAATAAAGCAGTCCGCCTCTGTGGTGTAGTGGTTAGTGTGATTAGTTGCCACCCGTGGAGGCCCGGGTTTCATTCAAGGCTCTGCCACGAAATTCGGAAAGTGGTATGAGGGCTAGAACGGGGTTCTCTCAGCCTCGGGAGGTCAACTGAGTAGAACCGGGTTCGATTTCCACCTCACGCATCCTCGCAGTGATTTTCCGTGGTTTCCCACTTCTCCTCCAGGCAAATACCGAGATAGTACTTAACTTAAGGCCACGGCCGCTTCCTTCCCTCTTCCTTGTCTGTCCCTTTCAATCTTTCCATACCCCCACAGGGCCCTCTTCAGCACAGCAGGTGAGGCCACATCGAACTCATACTTGTCCCCCTTCCCATTGTTTCCCCCGACCCAAAGTCTCACGCTCCAGGACACTGCCCTTGAGGTGGTTGAGGTGGGATCCCTCGCTGAGTCCGTGGGAAAAACCAACCCTGGAAGGTAAAATGACTGATAAGAAAGAAAGAAAGAAAGAAAGAAAGAAAGAAAAAGAAAGAAGAAATAAAGCAATTGATTTTTGAACGGGTATTATCACACTACTAGCCGGTCGTGGTGTAAAAAAGGCCCAGAGGATGCGTCGTACTGGCCACACGGCCCCTCGTAATCTGCAGGCCCTCGGGCTGAGCAGCGGTCGCTGGGCAGGCCAAAGCCCTTTCAAGGGCGTTAAGTGCCGTGGGGGTTATTATCATACTACCAGCACTACTACTACTACTACTACTACTACTACTACTACTACTACTAATAATAATAATAATAATAATAATAATAATAATAATAATAATAATAATATGGACTTCCAGGAGTACTAGCCTAATGTGGCTTCTAAGGGACCCCTCAAGCAAATTCAACAAATTTCGTTGTTATCCAGTGAATTGGAACTCTTAATGCGGACCAGTGGACACAATGGACCTGTCTATGACATGCCAACAATACTCTGTCTCGCGTAGTGCCAAGATTTTTACCTGCTCTTCAAAATTTTAGCTAACTTGGCCGTGATCGTGAACTTCGGATTATGATACTCCAACGCTGATTCATCTAGGCTGTATTAATAAGAAGCTGAGTGGTAATGGTGAAACATACAGGTTATGGTTTTTGTGGCAATAAAACTAGATCAGTGAAAACAGGTACTACTAGATAAGAGAATAGTCGCACGAGCAAGTTCAGACAGTTAGTAAAGACCTTCGCGAAGGTCACGGGGAAAATTGCGTGACTGACGAACGTCATTAGCAGGACATGACATTCAATGAAAAACACGAAGTTCATGTAGCAGCTAGAAGCCTGGAGGTCAGCAAGTGGTGGTAATAGCAGTGTAAAGGTGCAAGACAACGGAATTATTAAAGCCAGTCTGTGAAAGATTTCTCTACATATAGTTAGCTTTACGTCACACTGATAAAGATAGGCCTTATGACGACAATGTGATAGGATAGGGCTGGGAGTGAGAGGGAAGTGGCCGTGACCTTAATTAAGGACATCCCCTCAGCATTTCCCTGGTATGAAAAGGGGGAAACCATGGACACAATTTCAGAGCTGCCGACAGTGGGGTTCAAACCCACTATCTCCCGAATGCAATCTCACAGCTGCGCGTCTCTAACCATGCGGCCAAATCGCTCGGTAGGAGTGATAGAATACATCCACGATATCCCCTGCCTATCTTAACAAGTGCCTACGAAGGACGAACCGCGGGAATGGATAGTGGGGTATCGATCACATTCATCCTAGCTGAACCTGGTATTACCGCTTCTACTTCTTCTTCTTCTTCTTCTTATTCTTCTTAATACGCCTATCATTTCTTTCCAGTAGGTTACTGGGTCATTCGGTAAAATTCTGTGTGCCCCATGAAAGTGAAAAGCAGACTTCCTTCAATATTTCAAAACTATAAAAGCTGGAAAATCTATGATAACTGACTTGAAAATAGGAAGGGCCAAAGCGTGTACTAAAATAGCTCTCAAGGTCAGATGGTACAATAGCGGGGAGCGCACACATCCATCATTTTGTGGTGAAGTCGGAGCGTGAGGTAAAATTAATATAACATGGGACCAGTACCCCATAACACGCACTGCAAGATATCATTTATTTTGTCTTAGCGAGATCTATTTATAACGTTAATAATACTCGGGAGAAAACTCGATTAGTTACGTGAAAAGTTTGTAAACTACCTCGTTATAGGAACACATAGTAAATAAAATTGTTTGAAATTCAAAATATATTAATATTCAGATATTAAAATGCATTTGTTCTCGCATGTGGACATTCGATCTGAAGAGGAAATAAAAGATGCCAATTTCAAATTTTAATGTTTCAAAGTTTACGATGGACAAGTTTCTTACTATACAGAGTGTACCAAAAATCGACGGCAAAAATTTAGGAATGGATTCCTCACATAGAGAGAAGAAAAAAATGTTTATGACAACATGGGTCCGGAGACGTATACTTATAGATTTATTCAAACTTTTGTACATTTACACCATACTTCTGTAATGGCAGCTGAAACACTTTGAGCATGTATCAGAGGAAATGTTCAAAGTGACGACCTTCAGCTTGAATACAAGCCTCCTCTCGTCGTCGCATGGAGTTAGGCACGCGATTAAAAATGCCTGGTGTAGTGAGTACTGCCTGAGCGGTTGTCACAATGTGCTCACATAAAGTTGCTTCATTAGGAACAGGAGTTCGCATTCACGAGAGACTTAACGTGTCCCCACAGGTAAAAGTCCAGGAGATTCAAGTCAGGAGAGCGCGGTGGCCAAGCAATCAGTCCTCCTGTATTGTTGGGAGATCAGAAGAATGCACATGCCCGGCGAGGTACGGGGCGAAGGGGTTTTCACCAGCAGAGCCAGTGATGCAATGGTTACCATAGCGACTCCGCTACTACCCATGCGACTTTATATTATCTTCTACTGGCAACTCTTCGCTCCTGTCAGTTGTAATCCAGCAAACTGCAAAGTGTGAGTCAATGTTTTCGTGTAGCAGATAAGAGCAGATCTGTCTGGGCAGAACAGGAAATTCGTGCTCGCAGGCCACATTCCTCATTCTTGCGTTCTTCACATCTCTACACAGTACCTATCCCGCGCTCAAGAAACACATGTGTCGACGGGATGCAAGTGGCATGTCTTTCAAGTAATCAGGCAATGCAGTATGCAAGAAATTCGTGTGGTTCTGTCCAGTAAGCCTATTCGGAAGAATGTAGGGTCCCAAAAAGGAATCACTAACAATGCCAGCCCAGATGATAATGGCGAAACTCTGTTGATGAGACGATTAGATGACTGCATTATGACATGCAAATTATTACTATAATTTGTGACACAAAGTTTGAATAAATCTGTAAGTATACTTTTCGGGACCCATGTTGTCATAACCTTTTTTTCTTCTCTCTATGTGAGAAATCCATTCCTAAATTTTTGCCGTCGAGTTTTGGTACACCTTGTAGGCCTATATATTGCAAAGATAACAATCATCATCAAATAAAACAGTGATGACCTATTTGGCTGAATGGTTCAGACAGTAGAACGTGTCCTTCTAAGCCCAAGTTGCCGGGTTTGATCCCAGCTCCGTCCATTTATATTTGAAGTTATTTAAATACACAAGGGTCGTGTCCGGAGGTTTACTGGGACGTAAACATTCCCGCGGGATAAAATTCCAGTTTCTCGGCGCTTATGAAAAACGTAGAAGTAGTTAGTCGGTCGCAGAACCAATACCATTATCATTTCAATAATCATTAAGGCGTAAGTATCAGCGTCTTCGGGTAGCTGTGGGCATGCAGCGTACGTACAGCCTAGCAGAGTACTTACTTTACTTCTAAAACGTTTTCAGCTTGCATTCTGCAAGTCCTCCGTGATTGAAATAACGGCTACGTATGTAGCCTATACTGCAGACAGCATTCTGATTTCTTCAGCTGGTACCATGTTTCTATTCATTTCAGAGCCTTAACAATATTCTTCTTCTTGGTCGTTCTCCTCCACCGAGTCCATTTTTCTCTTACGTAACCTGCCCTCCTCCAGTCGTCCCACATCACTCCATCAACGAAGACATGCAACACTCACAGCTCACAGGAATAGCGAGCAGTGTCGTGTTCAGCGCCCTGGTTCGCTTCTCAAGGTGTTGTTGAAGGCTGTGAAATAGTTCGTCCTGATAAGTTACGAAATACAAGTGAAACAAATAATAATCTACTATTTTCGGGGCTGCTACTGATTGCATGTGGGAACATTGAGGTAACAAGCTCAACAATGTTGTTTTACTCTTACTTACTGATGCAGTTGTAACAAGACCTTGTTTACTTATGCGATGGTCATATCTTTGTAGTTAGGAAAGAGAGAATATTTTTTCTTTTCCTTGTGTTTTTTTACAATTTACACAGATAGGTCTTGTGACGACAATGGGATAGGAAAAGGCTAGAAGTGAGAAGGTAGTGACCGTGGATTTAATTAAGATACAGTCTCAGCATTTGCCTGATATGAAATGGAAACTACGGAAAAACATCTTCAGGGCAGCCGACAGTTGGGTTCGAACCCACTATCACCCAAATGCAAGCTCACAGCTGTGAGCCCATAACCGGGAAAGAGAGAGTACTACCTATAGTTCATAAATACATCACGGGCTTAAAGGTTTAAATTGAATGTAGGTCTCAGTATTCATCAACAACTATCAAACCGCAATAAATAATGTGGAGACGTCGCATACCGGAACGGTCGTGAAGCAATCCCGTCTGCAGGAAAGGGGAAGCTGAAGGCTACTGCACAACGTGTTGAGCGTACCAAGAAACTGTCTTGGTACTGGGCCATAACCTGAAGGCCATTAGAGAAACAATGGCACGAGCTGTCACCTTACAAAGTAACGGGCAGAAGACCATAGCAACACTCCCAGACTTAGACTGTAACACAGACTCAGAGAACGTACACTCCCCAATGAAAATGAAAATCCACAGCCTGTTTCTAGTCATTTGACCGGGTCAGCAATGAAATGAATGAAGCCCCCATCTAGCGGCGAATAATGGGATTTTTTTGCTAGTTGCTTTACGTAGCACCGACACAGATACGCCTTATGGCGACGATGGGATAGGAAAGGCCTAGGAAGTGGAAGGAAGCGGCCGTGGCCTTAATTAAGGTACAGCCCCGGTATTTGCCTGGTGTAAAAATGGGAAACCACGAAAACCATCTTCAGGGCTGCCAACAGTGTGGCTCGAACCCACTATCTCCCGATTACTGGATACTGGCCGCACTTAAGTGACTGCAGCTATCGAGCTCGGTAGAATGAGCATGTAATTAAATGTCCAGATCGTAACGAATAACTATATTGTGATGTTGCATTTTGTTTTTAAAAAACGATGAACCAGTTCTGTTCTTAACACCTTTTCTTCTAAACCATTACATTTTGAGATCCAAACTCGAGTAGTTTTATTTCACACCATAGCTTCTTTTTCGGAGTTCTATAATTTAAACACCACAGGCAAACCTGTTGCATTCTCTTATATCGACTGCTAAAACGTCATTTTTTTCGACGAGTGAATATTAAAGTACGCCATAGTATTAACTATAGACAATGTAATCCATAAACTGTTGGTGGAGACTTTTTGGAATGGAGTCTTACTAAAAGGCCGGAAAATCTATTTAAACATGTCTATTGTCATTGAAAGTCGATCAAGTATACCAATGTACATGTAAGACATTCAACTGTGCCATGAAACCACCTACCAGAAACATTTTCAACCCAGCAGGCGAGGATCTAACCAACTGAACTACACGGACAACTATCAGAAATCTCTCAAGGCTCTGCTATTCAGTACAGATGATTTTGAACCCTTCAATTGTTGTATTCGTTATACAGCAAGAACTAGAACAATATATTTGGACATTTTTATAAGAAAGTATTATAGTTTTTCCCTCGAAAATTTCATGAGATTTTCCTGATGAGGAACATCTTCTCTATTCGACTTCTGTTCATCACGTAGTAACGAACAAGTTGTTAGGAAATGCACTGCCTCAGAAGTAAAAGTTGACTCTGACATACTTTCCGAAGAATTCATGAGTCAGAGGCAGAATTATCTTAAGATTTTGAAATATATATCTCGAAGAATAACAACAGAAGTGGGAAAGGAAGGTTAATATGGTACTTATGACGGATAAATTTCCTTGTCTCGCAATTAAAAGAAAGTAGCTGCGGAGACAAAACAAGTCACATAATTCCTATCGATGATATAAACCAAGAGAAAGCACTGGGTGTTCTAGTACACATGGTATCTACAAATCACAGCCCTCTTATGGTCGATAGATCTTGCATTACAAGGGAATTTCTTAAATATCAGCTAAGATCTGCTCATTCAACAGGATTTGGTGTGGTTCGAGATATATTCCAAGGGTTATGAACTTTCCTGTACTGAGAGTGGAACAAATCTCAGAAAGAAAAAAAAAATACTAACCAGCTCTCGAAAAAGCTTTATAATTTATTTTCAAATATTGTTTCCTACATTTTTAAGAGGAACGTCCTTGACCGCAAAATTCCGATATCAGTTAAGCCTATAAACAGTAAAAAGTTAAAAGATGATTATTATTATTAATATTATTATTATTGTTATTTAAGTCTTCTTTCCTTCTTTCTTAATCTGTTTATCCTCCAGGGTTGGTTTTCCCTCAGACTCATCGAGGGATCCCACCTCCACCGCCTCAAGGGCAGTGTCCTGGAGCGTGAGACTTTGAGTCGGGAATACAACGGGGGAGAAGGACAAGTACCTTTCCCAGGCGACCTCAACTGCTATATTGAACAGGGGCCTTGTGGGGGATGGGAATATTGGAAAGGATAGAAAAGGAAGAGGGAAGGAAGCGACCATGACCATAAGTTATGTGGGAAGTGGGAAACAACGAAAAACCAGTTCTAG
This sequence comes from Anabrus simplex, assembly GCF_040414725.1. Classification (NCBI taxonomy): domain Eukaryota; kingdom Metazoa; phylum Arthropoda; class Insecta; order Orthoptera; family Tettigoniidae; genus Anabrus; species Anabrus simplex. The sequence continues at coordinate 238,097,197 of NC_090269.1, read as the reverse complement.
GATGGCTGAGGTGGGAATCGAACCCCCTCTACTCAATCGATCTCCTGAGGCTGAGTGGACCCTGTGCCAGCCCTCGTACCACTTTTTCAAATTTCGTGGCAGAGCTGGGAATCGAACCTGGGCCTCCGGGGGTGGCAGCTAATCACGCTAACCACTGTACCACAGAGGCGGATTTATTATTTATGTATGACACGAAAATGACCATTTTCAAGATTAAAGTGGTGTCATTAGTGAATAATGCTGACAGGTTTGAATGTCAGGTCAGGACTACAAAGAGGGATGCATCATTTCAGGAATTTACGATGTGAATTCTCTGGGGATGTAATATACTAAGTGAAATTAAATTAGGGGTTAGGAAATTAAATACAGTGAGTACGAATCTGATGAAGGGTATTCTGTAAGAAAGGTGTCGGCTTTCGGATAAAAGTTTCTTTACATCGCTGTGACTTCTGACTGATTTTTCTGTACGGAACTGAAAGCTAAGTAGATTCAAGGTATCTTCTTCACAAATAGAAAGTAACAGACATGAAAGTAGCGAGAATGAATGCTGGTACAAACAAGTGGGAACAATGACAGTACAGTACTCGGAATGAGGAGATAAGGGCCAAGTTGAGAGTGAACTCAATGGATAAAGCTGTACATATAAACTGGCTTCCAAGGGAGGATCATGTGAGGCGAATGGAGGAGGATAGTTTATCCAGGAGAACAATGGTAATTAGCGATTTAAATAACACAAACACAGCGAAATTTTTCGACGATGCAAGAGTGGGAGAGGGTTTCGATCGTACCATCTCCCGAATGCAAGCTCACCGCTATGCGACTCTAACCGGATGGCTGACTTGCTCAGTAGGAGAATACTGGAGTGACCGTTGGGGGTAACCGAAGCAACAGGTGGCAGTGATAGGATAATTTCAAACAGAGGATTGTGGAGATGCTTAGTTAAGTAACAGTGGCTTGCAGACTGAATGAGAGTAGGTGTAAAAATATAGGCTACAGTATAATGCAGTTGTATTATCATTATATTATTCTATCTCATCTAATAGGAGAAGGTGAAATTATCACAGTCACTGTGTTTAAGTACAAGTCACCTAACGCGATAGAAATGAAAATTACAACATTCCGAGATCTATGTTCGAACTATGTGCAGCTGTCAGAAGTTATCCTAGCGCAATTATTTCACACAAACGTGAAATGCTGGTTCTTCAACTCCTGCAGCTACCTTCTGAATCACATCACAATTACGTCTTCAGATAACAAAGCAGTTGAAAACTACAGATCAATAAGCATACGGCATATACAATAAGTATGAGGACATCTTTAAATTGAGCTGAAAAACATGAATACATGTGGCCTTGTGGAAACACATTTCTGTTTTTCCTGTATATGTACTTTTCTTTTATACAGTAGAAGCTCCTTCAGAGATCAACACGAGACTGCGTAATCGTGACTGAATAGAAAGGTCACGCACCTGGCGTCATCGGCGAAAAGGTCACACTGCGATCCTTGGCGTTCCAGCAAGGAACGCAGTCCATGTTACGTAGAGGCCGGAGGCATATGGTCAGGAAAGGCAAACAAAGGTCATTTCAGCACTCCTAATCATTTCAGACTAATGTATTTCTTACATATCATGGGCGAGAGTATGCTACTCTTCTACCCATTCATTGAAGTTTCTTCCCGTCTGTCTCTCATTAGGCTAATAAAGAATTGTAGTACAAGGAGGTTTTATTCAGAAAGAAACAAAAAGGACCACCTCTGTGGTGTAGTGGATAGTGTGATAAGCTGCCACCCCCGGGGGCCCGGGTTCGATTCCCGGCTCTGCCACGAAATATGAAAAGTGGTACGAGGGCTGGAAAGGGGTCCACTCAGCCTCGGGAGGTCAACTGAGTAGAGGTAGTTTTGATTCCCACCTCAGCCATCCTCGAAGTGGTTTTCCGTGGTTTCCCACTCCTCCTCCAGGCAAATGCCGGGATGGTACCTAACTTAAGGACACGGCCGCTTCCTTTCCTCTTCCTTGCCTGTCCCTTCCAATCTTCCCATCCGCCCGCAAGGCCCCTGTTCAGCATAGCAGGTGAGACCACCTTGGCGAGGTACTGGTAATCCTCCCCAGTTGTATCCCCGACTCAGAGTCCAAAGCTCCAGGACACTGCCATTGAGGCGGTAGAGGTGGGATCCATCGCTGAGACCGAGGGAAAAACCGACCCTGGAGGGTAAACAGATAAAGGAGAAGAAACGAAAAGAAACAGTACATTATATGTTAAAGGAGAACGGGCGAAATAAAATAAAGATGATAATGATGATGGTGCTATTAATGGAAATAAGAATAAGAGCGGTCCATTTCCTTCACAGAATGATCAGCGTAATGTCGTTCACTCGCAGAGAGTCTCGGTTTTGATCCTGTTTGGGCTGGGAATATTACCTGTATTTGGTTCTTTCTTATGGTTCGGTGACTGGGTGTTCATTTACTCACGACACTCCTTACTACTAACCACCACAGAAACATGTAGGCCTACTGGTAGACTAGTAATAGAATGCATCACTTCACATAGAGTTAGTGACAGGAAGAGCATCCGGACGTATAACTAGTCCACGTCCACATATATGATGGAATAATAATAATAATAATAATAACTTCGTTAAATCTCGTGCTGTCGAACGAGTTGATCTCGTGATACGAGCCATGCAGCTAAGACTTTGCATGTAGGAGGTGATGAGCCCACATCATTGCCCGAAAAGGGTACGAGTTACTGCGAAGTTAAATCACCAGCAAAAGAAAACTAGTTGTTAATTTACTACCCATAAAGTTAAGCGAGTTTGAAATTGATAGGGTTATTATAAAAATAATGTTCCTACGTTTGACGGTTTCTGGAGACGCCGAGGTGCCGGAATTTCGTCTCCGCAGGAGTTCTATTACGCGCCACCAAATCTATTGACACACGCTGACGTATTTCAGCAACTTCAAATACCATGGGACTGAGCCAAGATCGAACCTGCCAAGTTGGGGTCAGAATGATTCATTCCGTTCAAAATTTCTTCGTCAGTATTTCAGTCTGCTGTGAGGATTGTTCTAGAGTCTAGGATATTGATAACAGCTGACTTGTACTAGTACCTCTCCTTTGCGGACGATACTAGTCTAATCTCATTTGTGCCAACTGTCATTCATTACCTTCTCCTTCCTCATATTTTATTTCCATTCCAGGTGTCTGCGGTCTATTCAGAACAAGAAGAGTTAGGGTCAGGATTGAGAGTATAGCGCAAGAAAGGGAGCGGAGCCACTTCGAATGAGACAGCAAAGTTGGTTTAGGCATCTTGAAAGACTGGAAGATGACAAGACAGAAAAGTAAAGCAAGTTCATGAATCAAGACCAGAAGGAAATAAAATACAGGGAGACCAAGATTTACATATTTACAAAATGTCGAGCATATAAAAAAGACTAGATAAAGGAATTTGAGAGACGCAGAGAGTGGATAAAATGGATCAAAGTAGTAACGCAAATCTGTAATGGTATAATGTATAGACGATTATTATCATTATTATTAAAATATTGAAGAATCCAACGTCAGTCAAATATGGACATTCTATCTCCCTGATGGAGAGCAAAATCACGTAGGCCTATATCATTACAAAGCAATTTAAGTAAATGAACGGCACGAGAGGCGAACAGACAGAAACACTATGACGACATGACAGTTACCTGTTGTAGACATGAGGTTGATGTCCTACGGGACTGCAGACCGGTTTGTGCCGTGCACTCCGGAGTAGCACCAAGGTTGTAAGGTGGTTACATAACGGATCTGACCTAGATATTACCTCTGGTGATGTTTACTCCGTCGAGAGAATGACAACATCAAGTCAGGTAGTGAAATTTTGTCCCGTTATCTGACCTTCGCTGAAGGGTGTTCGTACATTGAATGAAACTTGTTGCTATAGAAAACTGCTCCCTTGTCATTCAGAGGTGTGGGGGAGTGCTGTTTTATTTCTCACTTATGACACATTTTTCAATGCTATGATGAATAGAAGTAGCTTCCCACGGCTGTGGCTTACTAACTGCGCTTAGAATTATTCCACATAATCACACTGTTCATGGGCATGCATAATGACAGACTATCACCTATTTCTGAAAAAGCAATTATGAGGCAAAGAAGACAATAATAACCGACGTCCGACTCGTTGGCTATATGGTCAGCGTACTGGCCTTCGGTTCAGAGGGTCCCTGGTTCGATTCCCCGTTGCGTCGGGGATTTTAATCGCTTCTGATTAATTCTTCTGGCTCGGGGACTGGGTGTTTGTGTCCGTCCCAACACTCTCCTCAACATATTCAGACAACATACCACACTACCAACCACCACAGAAACACTCAATAGTGATTACATCCCTCCATATAAGGTTGGCGTCGGAAAGAGCATCCGGTCGTAAAACGGCAAAATCCACATGTGCGACGTAGTTCGCACCCGCAACCCCGAAGGTGTGGGGAAAAGCGGCAGCAAAAGAAGAATAAGAAGAAGAAGGAAATAATGACCGACAACGGCTGTATTCTAGAAAACGTTTTCGTACGTGCTATGCAGTCATTTTAAAATATTTTTTCTTGATTTTACGTGTTGCCAACTACTTTTACAGTTTTCGGAGACGCAGAAGTACCAGAATTTTATACCGCAAGAGTTATTTTCGGTCCGCCTCTGTGGTGTAGTGGTTAGCGTGATTAGCTGCCACCCCCGGAGGCCCGGGTTCGATTCCCGGCTCTGCCACGAAATTTGAAAAGTGGTACGAGGGCCGGAACGGGGTCCACTCAGCCTCGGGAGGTCAACTGAGTAGAGGTGGGTTCGATTCCCACCTCAGCCATCCTGGAAGTGTTTTTCCGTGGTTTCCCACTTCTCCTCCAGGCGAATGCCGGGATGGTACCTAACTTAAGGCCACGGCCGCTTCCTTCCCTCTTCCTTGTCTATCCCTTCCAATCTTCCCATCCCTCCACAAGGCCCCTGTTCAGCATAGCAGGTGAGGCCGCCTGGGCGAGGTACTGGTCATACTCCCCAATTGTATCCCCCGACCAAGAGTCTGAAGCTCCAGGACACTGCCCTTGAGGCGGTAGAGGTGGGATCCCTCGCTAAGTCCGAGGAAAAAACCGAACCTGGTGGGTAAACAGATGATGATGATGATGAAGAGTTATTTTCGTACCAGCAGATACACATAAATGAGGCTGCCGTATTTGTGCACCTTCAAATTCCACTTGACTGAGCTGGGATCGAATCTGTCAACTTCCGCTCGCTCAGAGAAGGCCAGCGCTTCTACTATCTGAGCCATTCGGCCCGGCTGAAGTAATTTTACTGTTTAGAATTCACACCTTGAATGAACATGTGGCTAGTTCGACAGGCTAGAAAGAGCATTTCAGCCATTACTCAACTCCTATACAATCACAGGAAGAATTATAAATTAACCATTGGAAACGCAGTTTTGCAGAAGAATGCAGAAAGGGAAATGAGTAGGTCGGATCACACATAAAGAGGTACTGATTCGAGTTCGTGAGAAGAGAACGATTTTATAATAATGGTTTTTTGTGAGATCTCCGAAGTTAAGCAACATTGGGCGTGGTCAGGAGTTGGATGGGTTGCCACGCGCTGTTGGTGGGGGGTAAGGGAATGGAGGATCGGAAAGGAACTGGCCACCCTACCGCACGTAAACTCCGGCTCAGGAACACCTCTGCGGAGGTTTGGACCTACCTTCGGGCAGAACAACCCTTACCTTACCTTGCCTTATATTTTTACGTCCCATCGATTATTTTTACGGTTTTCGCAGACGCCGAGGTGACGGAATTTAGTCCCGCAGGAGTTCTTTTACGTGCCAGTGAATCTACCGACACGAGGCTGACGTATCTGAGTACCTTCAAATACCACCGGACTGAACCATTATCGAACCTGCCAAGTTGGAGTCAGAAGGCCAGCGCCTCAATTATCTGAGCAACTCAGCCCAGCTAAGAACGATTTGATGGAATGTGGCCAGAAGAAGAGATACAATGATAGATCCGTATTGTTAGGAGCGCGCAGCTGTGAGCTTACATCCAGGAGATAATGGGCTCGAACGCCACTACCGTCAGCCCTGAAGATGGTTTTCCGTGGTTTCCCATTTTCACGCCAGACAAATGTTGGGGCTGTACTTTAATTAAGTCTACGGTCGCTTCCTTGCCACTCCAAGCCCTTTCCTATCCCATCCTCGCCATAAGACCTATCTGTCGGTGTGGCGTAAAACAAAGTAAAACAAAGGAAAATTGAATTATATGCAAGATGCTGTAATTATGTAGAAATAGAAACGTTGGCACCGGATAGGGTGGCATACAAAGCTGCATAAAACCATTGTTGTTACCACAAAAACGTACACACGAAATGCTGCCAATTATGTATACTATTTTATTTACAAATTATATATACATATTCTACACACACGCACTAATAAACTTGAACACTTGACTACTGTGCTCTTGAACAAAACACTGTTACGAAGATTAAGGAGAAGAAGAAGAATGCCACAATAGCACGTCAAAGAGCTACCAATCACAACATGAATTTACATACTCGATTAACGTCTTGTACTGCCAACTCTTGTTAAACAACACTTCTCAACCCTCAAGACTGCCTCTTTATATACGTTGCCAAGCCAGGCTTCTAGAAGAATATGACACAACTTGTTTTCTCCTAATTTTGAGAGACTCCAATAACCTATTTACAATGAATGGAATTTTCTGTAACTCTATAGTTCCGAAGATACGTTTTCCTGGACTATTACAGTGAATTGTGCAACATTGCATTGGATTTATACATTATATGCAGGTAATCATAATTTATATATTATTAATTACGTATTCTTACATTAAATAAACTCATATTAATATACATACAGCAGATGTTTCATGACATAACCTCACAAGTAATAATAATAATAATAATAATAATAATAATAATAATAATAATAATAATAATAATAATAATAATAATAATCGTCATCGAGCTTGATATTTTCGTTATTTACCCATGGGTTAGAGAATAGTTTCCAAGTTATACCAGCCCATTATACTTGCTTCACCATTTTGTCAACATACGACCTAAACAACTTCAACACAGTATTCCGAGAAAATCTTCCGCGATTCCAAGGACATAACCATCACCTTCAGTCCGAGCCATTACAGCTCAGCAATAACACGAAAATTCCGTCAGTCACTTGCCCCATGCGGTAGTAATGAAGATTGATTACTGTCCTTCATTGTCGAGTTCAGTAGTAAATCATGACGCACAGCCCATTAAATTATCAACACCTCATTAAATGTTCATGTACATATTGTTAAAAACAACTTGCATATTTATGAGCGGTTAAGACTCATATCGTAAATATGGCATCGTGTACGCGTAATAACCTGCCTTTGCTGGTGTGACGAAGTGTTAACAGTGCATTTTGTCTTTCGATGTGGTCTAGAGGAAACTTACTGCCTTCATTGATCTGTCTCAGTATCATCCTTGGCTTTGACAAGTGAATGTTACTGAGTTATGAGCGCTGTTAGTGTTGCCATTCCTTAAACAGCCAGTTCCTGTTACGAATGGTGTGAAAATGTCTCCCATAGGGTCGGCTGGTGCGTGCATTCCGTGGACTTGTCTGAATGTTACGTAATAGCAACTTATCGCTCGGTGTGGAAAGCAATTGGAAACTACCACATTCCACATTTCCCATATAAGCCTCTTCAGTGACTCCTAGACCATCTATGACAGTTGATGGTGGAATTGTTGAGGATTTTTTTTTCTAGTTGCTTTACGTCGCACCGACATAGATAGTTCTTATGGCGACGATGGGACAGGAAAGGACCAGGAGTAGGAAGGAAGCTGCCGTGGCCTTAATTAAGGTACAGCCCCAGCATTTGCCCGATTACTGGATACTGGCCGCACTTAAGCGACTGCAGCTATCGAGCGCGGTCCTGGTTATTTTGTAAGCTGAACACCAAGTTTAGAGAAATTATGTTAATTCATTTTCCTGTGATTTCGTAACAAAGAAACAAACGCACAAACAAACAAACAAACAAACAAACAATCAAACAAAATTTGAACTGAACATACTCTCGACTTTTTGTATACCTAAAACCAAACCCCTTGGCACCATAGCCCTTGAAAGGCCTTGGCCTACCAAGCGACTGCGGCTCAGCCCGAAGACCTGCAGATTACGAGGTGTCGTTTGGTCAGCACGACAAATCCTCTCGGCCGTTATTCTTGGCTTTCTAGAGCGGGGCCGCTACCTCACCGTCAGATAGCTCCTGAATTCTAATCCCGTAGGCTGAGTAGACCTCAAACCAGCCCTCAGGTCCAGGTAAAAATCCCTCACCCGGCCGGGAATCGAACCCGGGGCCTCCGGGTAAGAGGCAGGCACGCTACCCCTACACCACGGGGCCGGCTTTTCTACACCTAATCCGAGATAATAACGAAATATGAGGGTTTTTTTTTACGGCGGCGATGGGATAGGAAAGAGCTAGGAGTGGAAAGGAAGCGGAGGTACAGTCCAAGCATTTGCTTTGTGTGAAAGTAGGGAAACCACGGAAAAATATGAGGTAAAAATTTGAAACATTCAGACAAAACTATAATTATATGTGTATAGATAATAATTAAATAATATTTCATTGCTAACATGAAAATTAATATTTTTTGGCAAATTGTGCCTTGTTCGAAGCCTCTGGAGTACCAAAGCATCCCAACCGGTAGGTCCAAGTTCAGTTTCTGCTGTGCCATGGAAGAATGAAATAACGGAGTACGCTCAGTCACGTGAGGAACTATTCGATGAAGGCAGTGGAGGGTAAAATGAGCGCATGACAACCAGCCCTGTTCTAGTTGTTGGTAGGCCAAGAGCACTCGAAGTCCGCAACGTTAGGATGTTTTACTACGTATCACAGCAGGAGGATATGCACAGGACAAGCCTAACATTACTGAATGAGTGACAGCCGTCAATTAACACTCACGTACATAAATTACGTCATTAGCCGGTTTCTCCGTTCCATAATTGGGCCAAGGCTGCCCTCTCTATCATCGACCGCAATTTAGTATGCCAATTGTATTCTCAGTAACACCAAGCCGATCGATCGATGTCTTAATGAGCATGTTCTGCAAGTGTTGAATCACTCCGCCACGCACAGCCGACATCACTGTCCCGCTTAGTATTTCTAATAACAGTAGCTGACATTCTTTAGGCTACCTACATACATTCAAACCTTAGTGTAACGAATTAATCGTCGGGCTTGTAGTTCCAGAACTTCTTTTTTACAAGTTGCTTTACGTCGCACCGACACAGATATGTCTTATGGCGACGATGGGACAGCAGGAAAGTGCTAGGAGTGGAAGGAAGCAGTCGTGGCTTTAACTAAGGTACAACCCCAGCATTTACCTGGTAATAATAATTTCGTGAGGCTATTTCTAGCCGAGTGCAGCCCTTGTAAGGTAGACCCTCCGATGAGGGTGGGCGGCATCTGCCATGGGTAGGTAACTGCGTGTTATTGTGGTGGAGGACAGTGTTATGTGTGGTGTGTGAGTTGCAGGGATGTTGGGGACAGCACAAACACCCAGCCCCCGGTCCATTGGAATTAACCAATGAAGGTTAAAATCCCCGACCCGGCCGGGAATCGAACCCGGTACCCTCTGTACCGAAGGCCAGTACGCTGACCATTCAGCCAACGAGTAGGGCATTTACCTGGTGTGAAAATGGGAAACCAAGGAAAACCATCTTCAGGGCTGCCGACGGTGGGGGTCGAACCCACTATCTCCCGAATACTGGATACTGGCCGCACTTAAGCGACTGCAGCTATCGAGCTCGGTAGTTCCAGAACTAAAGAGCGTATTCGAATGATGAGGATTTATTTGAAATATCAGACATGACACTCAGTTGACCTCAGTTAAAGTGGCCGCATCGTTTGTGTCACGGAACTGTGAGATCGCATCCGGGAGATAGTGGGTTCGAACTCCACTGTTGGCAGCGTTGAAGATGGTTTTCCTTGGTTTCCCATTTTCACTTCTGGCAAATACTGGGGTTTTACCTTAATTAAGACCGCGGCCGCTTCCTTCCCCATTCTAGGCCTTTCCTACCCATCGTTGGCATAAGACCTATCTGTTTCGATGCGACGTAAAGCAAAATGTAAATAAATAACAGAAGTGGTAAATTTGAGGCATATGAGCTGGCGGTGCGGTTAGGATCGCTCAGCTGTGAGTTTGCATTCGGGAGGTGATGGGTTCGAATCCTACCGTCAACAGCTCTGAAGTTGGCTTTCCGTGGTTTCGCATTTTAACAACAGGCAAATACTGGGGTTTCACCTTAATTAAGACCACGGCCATTACCTTTCCAGTCCTAGCCCTTTCCGCATCCTTCTGTTGCCGAAAATCTTTGATATGATTTTACGGCGTTAAACCAGTAGCTAAAATATTGTTGTTTAATTAATAACTCCTAAACTAAAAGATGTACAAAGGTGGTTAGGATGTCTAAATATAGATCATTTGGCACCTTACGTTGCATAACGAAATTGTTTGAGTCCAAAACAGGGTATTTTTTTAAAAAAAATCGGCTACTTGACTGTCTAAGTAGCAATCCCAACCCCTCATGTTGGATACCTTTAAGCTTCACGATGGTGGTACCCCAACAGCTGCCTTCTAATTCTTAGAGACAAAGTTATGTGGGAGTTGAAAACGAAAGAATTTCTTAATGTGCTTCATAATAACTTCTGAATGTAAATTTACCCTTGATGGTGTGTCATTAAACAGATAATATTACGGTCGATATACCGGCACCATTACTGTAGACATAGACAAGGCATAAGTTACGTAGTGTACGACATTTCGAAAATTACTAACTGTTTTCAATCATCACCATGTTTGATGTCACTGGAAAAATGAATTCGTGTAGGGTTGAATTGTGCAGGCATAACCCTTCGTAGAATTCAACTTCACAAATTATAACTGCACGGAATCATATGACTTATATAAGCGCACGCTCCGACTGGTACGGAATGATACGGGGTGTTACATTTCGCACATGCTCGTGTTATGTTACTAACCATATTTGTTGATACGCGACCAAATAGAGAATACAATATTGCATTGAAGTCATTATCTAACGTGTTTTTAATTTCATCTTAAGTGTGACGTGCTTCGCGCAATGGCACAGTCACTAACCTGTCTCCACCGATATTTTGCATCTCAGCAAAATCCGTGTAGTTAGTTAGAGGATATTTTATCATTGAGCACGATAAGTCTTCTCTCACCGAGCGAGCTGGATATGCGGTTTACGTCACGTAGCTGTCGGCTGGCATTTGGGACACAATGCATTGAGCGTTCCTGAAGAAAATTATCCACGGTTTCCAATTTTCAAACAAGGTTGTATCTCAAATAAGGCCACGATCGTTGCCTTACCAATCCCAACATTTTTCCTACCCCATCGTCGCCGTAAGTCGATGCGACGTAAAGCAAATTCTAAAAAAAAAAAAAAGAAAAGAAAAAAAGAAATCCCTCTTTCTCTCTACTTCTAGAATGTACTTGAGTTAAAAACTCAGATTTTCTTGAGATGAAATGTTAATGAATTGAAGAGTCAACGTGATGTGATTGTTGTTTTACGGAACATGACTACCAGAAAGTGGCTTTGCATAAAATGAAGGTATGGGGTAAAGTAAGGGGGAGACGGGGGGAAATCCCTTAACCTCGTTAACAACATATATTCTGGATCGAAACATAACTAGAGCTCACTGATATACGTTAAAGAAATATAATATACAAGCATAAGTAAGAGGTTGTAATGCACGACAGACCATACACATGACACAAGTCTTAGAGGCTTTTCCCAAAAAAGTAAGATACTTCAATATTATATTATATGGTGTTTTATTCGCAATGTTAAGATAGTTTCAAATCACTGCACCGCTCAATCTACTGTAAATACAGTAGTAGCGTTAAGGTATTTGAAATATTTAAGTTAGGACCTATCTGTGAAATTGTATGTGCTTTTATTGTAATTTTTATGCGGCAATGTTCGTAATGGAACATTTTAAGCTATATTTTGTGAAATTTAGTACATGTCTTGCTGATTCCTTTTTGGTTATATTACGCTACATGTGAGGGAATATGTTATGTTATTTTCCGTAAATTCCGTGCGAATTTCTATCTGACTGTCCTTATATTATACATTTTGAAGGTAAAAATGAAAAGGTGTATGGCTTTTGGTGCCGGGAGTGTCCGAAGACATGTTCGGCTCGCCAGGTGCAGGTCTTTTGATTTGACACCCGTAGGCGACCTGCGCGTTGTGATGAGGATGAAATGATGATGAAGACGACACATACACCCAGCCCCCGTGTCAGAGAAATTCACCAATGATGGTTGAAATTCCCGACCCTGCCGGGAATTGAACCCGGGACCCTTGTGACCAAAGGCCAGCACGCTAACCATTTAGCCATGGAGCTGGACATCTTGAAAGTAATTTTTATTTTTAATGCATTTCTTTCCCCGTTTAGCGCGTGTCTTATTCTTCATCATGACACTTCTTGTTTTCTGATATAATTTCTTTTAACATTTTGTTTCCACCTAATTGTTTTTTCGTTGTGTAATTTATGTTCACTTTTAATTTTGATTTAATAATAATAATAATAATAATAATAATAATAATAATAATATATACCCTTTCTGTGTTTTCAGAACACTGTGGACCTACCAAAATGCCTGTCGTATTAAAGACAAAGTCGGTCTTTTAAACTTCCTGTATAATTCCTTTGAGCAGAGGGAATGGGTTGAAGTAATAATACTTATTCTTTAATAATTAGCTACATACACACGTAATAATTTTAAAGCCAATTACCTACGTTAAAGTGTGGTTAGTGGAGATCCCAGGTCGGAGCTTTTAGTCAGGCTCTCACACGGTGGTACTAGTGAATTTCCCATCCGACGTCACCGGGAGTCAGACCCGGGATACTTGAGTCGAGAGTCAAATGGCTGAACCGTTACACCAGCGTAAGGGGTGTCTCATATTCCGGTCCAAGCAAGAAGGAGATTTCAACGAAGTGAAACACACTGTTAGATATTGTGAACTTGCCGTGTAATTGAAGAGAGAAATTACAGCCTCGTGTTTTCTTTTTGTTTCCAGTGCATGACTCGAGCGCCAAGCTGCCTTCCGGCATCCTGAACGGCAACCTCAATCAGTACGGAGACTATGATCGCTGTGTCAAGGTCAGCTCCCCAGACGGTGACGTTCAGGGCAAATACTGTCTGGCTGCTCTGAAGGCTGACATTTCCATTACGGCTCCTCCCAAAGTGCAACTCTTGCACAAGTTCATCCGTTCCCACAACGTTTTCTTCAGTGAAATGGATGACGTAAGTAGTCTTATTCTTGTTGTTATTATTCTTTCTTTCTTTCTTTCCTAGTCCATTTACACTCCAGAGTTGGTTTTTTCCTCGGATTCAGCGAGGGATCCCACCTCTACCGCCTCAAGGGCAGTGCCCTGGATAGTGAGACTTTGGGTCGGGGGATACAACAGGGGAGGGGGACTAGTACCTCGCCCAGGCGGCCTCACCCGCTATGCTGAACAGGGTTCTTGTAGGAAGATAGGAAGATAAACAAGTAAGAGGGAAGGAAGCAGCCGTGGCCATAACTTAGGTACCATCCCGGCATTTGCCTGGAGGAAAAGTGCGAAACTACGGAAAACCACTTCAAGGATGTCTGAGGTGGAAATCAAACCCCCTCTATTAGTTGACCTCCTGAGGCTGAGTGGACCCTTTTCCAGACCTCCTACTACTTTTCAAATTTCATGGCAGAGCCGGGAACAGAACCCGGGCCTCCGAGGGTGGCAGCTAATCACAGTACACCGCAGAGAAAGACCAAATTATTATTATTATTATTATTATTATTATTATTATTATTATTATTATTATTATTTGCTATTTGCTTTACGTCGCACCGACACAGATAGGTCTTATGGTGACAATGGGATAGGAAAGGGCTAGGACTGGGAAGGAAGTGGCCGTGGCCTTAATTAAGGTACAGACCTTAATTTGCCTGGTATGAACATGGGAAACCACCGAAAACCATCTTCAGGGCTCCCGACAGTGAGGTTCAAACCCAGTATCTCCCGGATGCAAGCTCACAGCTGCGCGCTCCTAACCGCACGGCCAACTCGCCCGGTATTATTATTATTATTATTATTATTATTATTATTATTATTATTATTATTATTATTATTATTCGTCAGTCTGTCACTGTCACTGTTTCATAGAAATCTGAACAGCACAAAACAAAGCTGGCGCGGGTGTCCGGAAATATCCAATTTCTCAAGCCTGTGTCATTACTTGCTTGTTAATTTCCTGATCATAGCGATGGGTCCTCTAATTTGAGATGGAATTTGAACCACTGGAATATGAATGTTCATTTTCCAAAATCCTCTCTTAAATTAGCCGTTACTCGAATCATGGCAACCTAAGTAATCCTGAGACGATGGCATACAGGTATCACATTCCTCCAGCCTTCTCTATCAGTCTAATTCCAGTAGCACTCCACTAGAATTGCTGTTTTCAGTTCTGCTATGAGATTTGTATGAACATCATGTGTACAATAATTTACAACCCCCTACCACTTATGCAACTCACCTTGTACGTTTGTCGAGCAGGATAGACTGCACCTACTACATGTCCAATAAGTTTACATCCTAACACCAGTAGCTCCCCTCACCTTTCGAAATCTGCACGGAACTCCTCATTCATACGGAAATATGTTCTTCGATCAATAAGAGAACGCCTTTCATGTATAAACTATAGACAAATGGATAAGTACTGGAAATGTATGTGATTAATACAGGTAATGGACACATTTTAATGTTATTAACTGTCGCGAATTCATCACGGCTGAAGAACCAGCCAATGCACGAAGAGGTTTTGAAATTAAAATTCATGTCCCAGTAGTTGGAATTTCATGTAAAACTAGAAATCAGTTACCCTCACTATGATTGCGATGTCAACAGTCACGTAAAACTAGTCTCTTTTTCCTTTCTAAAGGAGGCCAAACTTTGTTTTGCACAGGTCAGATTTCACTTTCAGTTAACGAGATTTGAACCTTTGAAACAGAAGGGACCGAGCTCGATAGCTGCAGTCCCTTAAGAGCGGCCAAGTAGCCGTTATTGGGGAAAAAGCGGGCTTGAACCCCACTGTAGGCAGCCCTGAAAATGGTTTTCCGTGATTTCCCAGTTTCACACCAGGCAAATGCTGGGTTTATACTTTAATTGAGGCCACGTCCACTTTCTTTCCTCTTCTAGCTCTTTCCTGTCCCATCGTCGCCATAAGACCTCCCTGTGTCGGTGCGACGTAAAGCAACTCGTAAAAAAAGAAAGAAAAGAAACAGCAGGGAAAGACCAATTATTGAATTTCTTCTCTGTTTGGGTGATAGTGGGTTCTAACCCCTCCGTCGGTAGTCCTGAGGATGGCTTTCTGTGGTTTCCCACTTTCCCACCAGACGAATGCTCGGGCTGGGCATGGCTGCTTATTTTCCCATTCTTTTGTCACCGAAAAGCTCCCATGTATTAATGTGACATTATCATCTAGTAAGATAACAGCTGACTCTTGCCCTCTCCTCCATGTCGTCGGCACCTTCCCCATGGAGATGTGTCACAAAATACCAACGTACTAAAAACGAAGGATGCCCAGTATTTCATTGGACAACTGTAAGCTAGTGGTTGGAACAGAATGGTCAATCAACTTATTACACCACAAGTGAAACAAAATATACCCGGGTAATAATAATAATAATAATAATAATAATAATAATAATAATAATAATAATAATAATCCAACGACCTCAGCTACCATGTGCTGGTATGTTGATATGACGTCATTTACGTTGCCTACGTGTCCATTTCGACTTTCAATTTTAAATTCACCAGGAAAGACCAATTACGTACCCAGAGAGATTCAGCGTGTCAACATCGTACGACATGGTATGCCGTATTGACTTCCTCGCTTATTCGAAAGTACAGCTAGCTCTGCGGGTTTTGAATCCGCGACGTTGCGATAGAAAAGTCGTCACTTCTGCGGATTCACGTAGGGGCTATTCGTCTATTAATATCTTAAACAGGCACCAGGTGCCATAGTTACAAACATTTTCTAGGGGACATTACTGGATTAAGTCCAGTGTTATGCCCCAATGTGATTCCTTATACCAACCCTATATGGAGGACTGTATGCAATATTGCATATTTCTGTGGGGGCTGGTAGTGTGGCGTCTTGTGTGTATTTGAAGAGTTGAACATTAAGAAGAACACCAACACCCATCTCCCGAGCCAAACGAAATAGCTCAAGGTGGCTAAAATCCCCTGTGCGGCCGGAAAACGAACCTGGGGCCCTCTTAATCAAAGGTCACTCTGCATACTATTCATCGAAGGAGACGAGCACAGCAATTTATATTATTATATTTATTATCTAGCCTCTCATCAAGACGGCCGTGGTTTGAATCTCGGCTAGTGTCCCTATGATTCAGATTCCACGTAAAATTGGAGCTCTGTGACTATGAACACGGTGTTAACGGTCACAGAAAGCTTGTTGCGTAACATCTGGGGAATACAGTATTCACAGATGTGCTCTCTCTTTCTACTTTCGTATGAGATTCGCCTGCCGTATCTACAATGATGGTTCAAGCCTCTGAAACGAAACGAAAACTACAATCAGAATATCTGACATGTATTTTGTCTCTCTTAGCAGCTGGCACATTTTCTTAGCTTTAACTATATCAACAACATGTTTAATCTTACCGGCGCAAGTCGCACCACTTTTTAGTGTTAGTTTCGAAATACTCAACGACCTACACCTCATTTTTCAAAGTCTTCTGTTACATTCATGGCGGTCCAGCGGAGTAGACTGTGACCCTGACTCTTGGCATAGATCTAGTGTTCGAGCCGGGGTGTCCAATGATATTAACCCTTATATAATAGTGAGAAGGAGCTCATTCAGTTCCACGAGGTCAACGAACAACTTGTCCGATACACGATACAGCGCACCTTGTCAAGAAACCCAAGAAAGAAGTCCACACGCCCTAATTTCTACAGACCTTGTCACCGAAATCAATGGTTTGACAGTTCTAAGGTCCTTAAGGTCATATAAGTGGTCACAGCACTTCCCATGGGAAGCATACAGCGTTGATCAATGGTTGCCATTGAACTTTGTTCTTTGCCAGTGCCTTGATCTTTACCTTTTACTGCGATGTTCAACATTTCTGACTGTGTTACACCAGATTATTCCGTGTCTCCCTCTTCTTTTGTTTATCCATTCGAAGGCTGTTGTGGTTGATGTTTCCATCCTCTCTTCTTAATATATGTCAAGTCCACCCCCACTTTCTCTTTTTGAATTATTTCCCGATTCTGTCTCTTCATATCTCTTAACTAACGATGGCAGAAGTATGGACATAAAATGCACACTAGCAAAAGCAAGGAAGAGCTTTCTTAAGAAAAGAAATTTGCTCACTTCAAACATTGATATCGGAATTAGAAAGATGTTTCTAAAGACCTTCATCTAGAGCGTGGCATTGTATGGAAGTGAAACATGGACAATAAATAGCTCGGAAAAAAAAGAGAATAGAAGCTTTTGAAATGTGGTGTTACAGAAGAATGTTGAAGGTGAGATGGATAGATCGAATCACGAATGAAGAGATACTGAATCGAATCGGTGAGAAGAGATCGATTTGGCTAAATTTGATGAGAAGAAGATATAGAATGACAGTACACATCTTAAGACACCCAGAACTTGTTCAGTTGGTTTTTGAAGGAAGTGTAGGTGGTAAGAATGGCAGGGGTAAACCAAGGTGTGAATATGGCAAGCAGATTAGAGCAGATGTAGGATGCAAGAGTTACGTCGAAATGAAAAAGTTAGCACAGGATAGGGTGGCATGGAGGGCTGCATCAAACCAGTCTATGGACTGATGACTCAAACAACATCATCCCGATTGTATGCAGGTTTGTTAACTTCCACAAACCTTCATTTGATCTTCCCAGATTCCCTGTTGGTTTGTTAACTTCCACAAAACGCTACGGTATATTACACTGTATACGGATTTCTCCGTACTGTAAAGGCAGTGAGTAAGATTATATTTTTCTTTTAAGTTGCTTTACGTCACACCTACACAGACAGATCTTACGGTGACAATGGGACAGGAAGGGGCTAGGAATGGAAAGGAAGCGACCGTGGCCTTAATTAAGGTACAGGCCCCAACATTTGCCTGGTGTGAAAATCGGAAACCGCGGAAAACCATTTACAGGGCTGCCGGCAGTGGGGTTCGAACCCACTATCTCCCGAATACTGGATACTGGCAGCACTTAAGCGACTGCAGCTATCGAGCTTGGTTAACATTATATTAGATTGCGTGTCTCTTAGCGCTATCCGAGAAACAAAACAGGGAGGATGCCGTACGTTGTTTCTGATGTAAGATGTGCACTGGGGAAGTTTTGAGGATAATGGCAGACCACATTTCCTACCGCCAACCACAGTCGAGTTCGGGAGTTTCTACTATAGCGGCAGGCTCACTTGACAAATGCCATTCACAATAGAGATAGAGAATATTCACTATAAGGACAGGCCCCCTTTTCCTAATGACAGTCTCAATCGAGTTGGTGAGATTTGATTATAATCGAGAAATGCAGCGCTATCTAACGTATCAACAATCGAGAAACGACAATAAGTCATAGAAACAAAGTTGCAGATCTCTCCAAATTGAACGGTGATTGCGCTATCTGTTTTGGAATACGATTTACCGTTTAGCCCTTTAGATTATACTCTAAATTTGAAGTTTGGTCGAGATCTATCCAGCCGTTTCGCCGTGATGGTGGAACAAATAAACAAACAAACAAACAAACAAACAAACAAACAAACGGACACCAAAAATATAAACCATTGGCACGGTCTTGTGTTGACCTAAAACGGATAAATATATGGAAACTTGGCAAAACAAACAAATTTACAGAGAGCGGACTCCCTACAAATGCATTTATATAGATAACCATGGGCACGTCTATAACTGCAGACCTTTGTTTCGAGAGTTACTGCTTTGAAACTGTACGGCATATAGACAAAGGGATTTCACCCTCAGACGCCTCATTTATTGTTCTACATGTTTGGTCCTATGACATTTTCTCTTATCTCCTATATTAATGGGTTACATTGAGTTAGAATCGTGGAATAGGGTGATATATGGTACAGTTTTCACATAGTACTTTTATTGATACTCATGTGACAGTTAGAATTAGAAAATTTGGCTAGCACATGGCCACTGGTGTGTCGGCCCCGTGGTGTAGGGGTAGCGTGCCTGCCTCTTACCCGGAGGCCCTGGGATTGATTCCTGGCCAGGTCAGAGATTTTTACCTGGACCTGAGGGCTGGTTCGAGGTCCACTCAGCCTATGTGATTAGAATTGAGGAGCTATCTGACGGCGAGATAGCGGACCCGGTCTAGAAAGCCGAGAATAACGGCCGAGAGGATTCGTCGTGCTGACCACACGACACCTCGTAATCTGCAGGCCTTCAGGCTGAGCATGGGTCGCTTGGTAGGCCAAGGCCCTTCAAGGGCTGTAGCGCCATGGGGATGGCCACTGGTCGTGTCAATGTGCGTGCCGAATGTGATAATTTTATCTTTCCAATAAGTGTGTCAAACGAAAACATATATGTGTAAAAAGTACAGAATTAACTTGAAAGCGAGAAATGCATTTCCATTTAACGTACAAGGGATAGAAATACGACAAAAAGTCATAGGACCAAAGTTGTAGATCTCTCTAAATTGAACGAAGATTGTGTTATCTGTTTTGTGATACGACTTACCCTTTAGCCACCAATTATCGCGGAACGAAGGTCTGCACAGTCATTAAAATTGCATCTATATTTCGATATTTTCCATGGCCAAAAGGTGGAATTTTCCCTCAAAGTAAAGAGTGTCCAGGTTTCGGGATTAGCACTCGCATACATACGTAGTAATTAAGGAAGAAAATAATACAGTTAAGAAATTAAATAGAAAATAGATTTATAACTGAGGACAGCCGGATAGGACAAGTATGAAAATACCAAGTGGATGTATTGAAAAATAAAATGTCCCTCAATAAATTGTGATGGTATGAGCTACGCATATTAGAAGGCGGTAACAGAGGAAAAATTTAGGCGCAGGTATTCTTAGTTAAACAGATAAAAAGATGACTTATGGTGTTATTAATTAAGTCTAAAGAGGCAAGGCAGAGGGAAGGCAGAGGCAAGAAATTAAAGCGCAAAACAGAATAGAAGAGAAATATTCTACAGTAAAAATTATAGCACATGCCAGAAAACATCTTACGCTGTGAAATAATGGACTACATTCCGCGGTACTGTTCAAATACTGTGTTATTCTAGGACGATCGCAACCTACAACGGCATTCCGCCAATATCCTGCAGAATGGCCGATTGACGTCTCTCTTGCTTTTTATCCTAGGAACAACCACGATTTTACAGGAATGATGACGGATATGGCAATATGTTACTCTCCTGTTGGCAAGCAGTAAGAAACGTTGCCATGGTAACTTGTTCCAAACTTTCCCCGGGATGAGTATATTCTAAATATGAAGTTTGATCGAGATCTATCCAGCCGTTTATCCGTGATGGTGGAACAAACAGACAAACAGACACGAAAAAGAAAAACCACTGGTACGGTTGAGTTGACCTAAAACAGATAAATGTCTGAAAAATTGGCAAACAACGAAGTTACAGACAACGAACCCCTACAGCTTTATTTTTATAGATTATAACTTATTTTGTTTGCAATTCGCTGTACGTCGTACCGACAAGAATAGGTCTTATGGCGACGATGGGATAGGAAAGGGCTAGGAATGGGATGGAAGCGACTGTGACCTTAATTTAGGTATCATCCCGGCATTTACCTGGAGAAAAAATGGGAGACCACGGACAACCATTTCGGGGATGACTGAGGTTGGAATCGAATCCCGTCTACTCAGATGACCTCCTGAGGATGAGTGGACCCCGTTACATTCCTCATACCACTTTTCAAATTTCGTGGCAGTGTCCGGATTCGAACTCGGGCCTCCGGGTGTGGTAGTTAATCACACTAACCAGTACATCACAAAAGCGGATTATAACTTTTAATTTTGAGTATATTTGTTTAGACTTTCGTATAGATGTTAATTGCGAAGGCAACATTTGTCTTTTTAACTCTGGTTTTAACATCTGCATCTAGTCTCTTCCTTTTAGATATAATGCTACATAGGTCTGAGAATTCTTTTACTTCTTCTGTTCGTTCATTCTCCAGGTCACGGTTAGTTTCTGTAGTATTCATCCTCATTTATTTTGTTCTATGTCTATTTTATTTATAAGCAGGCCTGCTGCAGCTGCCATGGTTTAGTTTGTATCAGGTATATTTGCAGCTTATACAATACTTCTCTAATGAGAAACGTATTGACAGGGCTCTGTGTCTTCTAAAGTAAGTTTCACCGTGCGAGTTGGCCGTGTGGTCAAGGGCGCGTGGCTGTGAGCTTGCATCCGGGAATAGTGGGCTATAATCCAAGTATCGGCAGGTAGAGAGGCTGAATATGGTTTTCCGTAGTTTCCAAGGTACCTTGATTAAGGCCACGGCCGCTTCCTTCCAACTCCTAGGCCTTTCCTATCGTATCGTTGCCATAAGACCTATCTGTGTCGGTGCGACGTAAAGCCACTAGCAAAAAAAAGTAAATGTTTCTTATTTCCATCAACCTCATCCTTTACTTTGACGATCTGAAAGTGGTTGAGGTATAAAGGATGACAGAAATGTAATTTCTCACGCTACCACGTGATTGATGCAGAGATTTCAAAAGGCTTGCAATACAGGACCTTCTGTCTCGGCTAGGAAAGCAACAGGAACTATTTTATCTTTTAACTTTCTAAAGAAAATCTCTTCTGCTACGTCTAGGCCTTCTTAGACTTCCTGTGTTGGAACTGACAGAGATGCAACCAACCTTCGAGTTGAGGATTCTATGAACAACAACGTATAATTTTCGAAATAAACCTTTAACGTATTAGGTCGTGTTCAGCACATGTAATACAAATCTAAAAGATGGATTATCTTACCATTTAAGCTATGGCAGCCTAGGATATATTGTACCTACAACGGGTGACTTTCACGCACTCAACAGCTGTGATGGCAGTAGGCCAGGCCTATAGCTTAGATGCTTTCCAACGGAACAAGTACCGTATATCCTAGGCCACCATTGCTCAGCTGGTAGGAGCATCTAATGTGAAATCGGAAGGTTCTGGGTTCGGATCCCACTGGTGTCCGGCTGGATATTTTTTTCTGCAAGTGGTCTTTTCGATATGTATAGGTTGACCCAACCTCCCGTTAACATTTGACGAAGAAATACTTCATGGAATATTGGAGGTAGAAAGGTAATAACTGACACACATAATTGGCATGAAATGGAGTTTTACCGACACGAAAATAAAGTACACAAAATGACCAACACATGGGGCTGAGCAACGTCAGGTACAAATGGCCACACATGCTTGACATGACATGAGGTTGTATTGGCACCGACAACGAGTGCACAAACAGGCCAATAGATGGCGCTGGACAGAAACACGCCAGTGATGCCGTATGAGACCCGTGTATGGTATAAAAGGAGCTGTCGTAAGAGAGGGTGTCAGATGCGCGTGCAATCGCGGCATGTTGACGCTACACGAAAAGGCACTGTTAATTAAGCTTTAATGAATTTATTTTGGTCTCAATAAAACTCCATGTAATGCCAATCACATGTGTCAATTAATACCTCTCTACCTCCAAAATTCCTTGAAGTATTGCCTCGTCAAATGTTAGCGGACTTTCAGGTCACCCTGTACTATATGTACTGAACACGACCTAGTACGTTGACAGTTTATTTCGAGTGCAACGCGTTCATCAAAATTAAATATTCAAAGTGCCACATGTATAGTTGCGATCCACACTCTTGCATTTATTACTCCCATTGTTATTTTCGTTGTAGTATGTTCTGCAGAAACGATCTGCATTTCAGTCACCTAGATTGAGCATGTGTCCTATTGCACAGTAGGCACTGGGTCCTCCATGGGCACTGATAAGCTGTTCCATGCATGATGGCATCGACGCGTATAAGACGCGAATGGCGTCCTCGGGTATAGCCATCCATGCTGCATTCACCTGGTTCCACAGTTCATCTTTGGTGGTTGGCATTGGGTCACAGCGCCGCACTCATCGTTCACCATGTCCCACACATTTTTGATTGGCGACAAGTTCGGCGATCGGGCAGGCCAGGGCAACAGCCTGACATCCTGTGACTACAAGAAGGCATGTGTTCATGCAGCAAGATGTGGTCGCACATTCTCCTGCTGAAATATGGCGTGTGGGGTGTTGTGCAGAAAGGGTATGGCTCTGGGTCGCAGGATGTCATTCACGTAGGTCAAACTGGTCACAGTGCCCTGGACACGCACCAACTGTGATTTGTTGTTGTACCCAATAACACCCCACACCATAAGGCCAAGAGTTGGCGCTGTATGTCTTGTGCGAATGCAATCAATGTGATGCCTCTCCTCCTGTCTGCTGCGAAACAAAATGCGGCCATCAATTTCAAACAAACAGACCCTTGATTCGTCCGTAAACGTTATCTGCTGCCATTCTGTCCGCAATGACGTCGTTCCAAACACCATTGCAGACTAGTATATATATGCACATTAGTCAAAGGTAGGCGGGGAAGTGAACGCCGCGCCAGTAACCCAGGCTGTAATAAATGGCGACGGACTGTCACTCCTGATAGTATACGATGTGGTAGACTGTTCCACTGTTGCGCCAGAGCCGAGGAGGACGCAGATCTGTCCTGCAATGTAATTCGGATGAGGTGTCGATTTTCTCCGGGGATGGTATGGGTGGTGCGACCAAACTCATCTCATCGTGTTCTACGGCCTTCTGTGAACCATTCTGTACACACCCGTTGCACTGCCGACACACTTTGTCCCATACGAGCAACAATTTCCCGGATGGATGCATCACGTTCTCTCATGCCAATAATGCGCCCTTTGCCAAACTCACTCATTTGACGGTACGGCTCTCGAATACGTCTACGAGGCATCCTGCACGTCTGCTCAAGTCACACTGATCCATTACCTTCGGTTTATAGCGACAATGAGAGTCACAGGCACATTTTACCAGTCGGTGGTGGTGGGCCGAGATATCACTATGGACCTTGAACCTGAGGGCCGACATGGTTCAAATGCTAATCATTTCTTCAGAACATAATAATGCACATGTCCTGTGAATATGAACTTCTTATCTGTAGTCTTTCAAGGTGTTCTGGTTTTTATGAACATGGGTGTATGTTCGGTCATCAGATCGGTGCAGGATCCAAAACTCATAGCGAATTTTGAACCAAAAATTTATTTCAGCAGTCTATTGGTCAATGATATTCGTTAATTTCTTGTGTCCACAGCCTGGCCATCGTGTTCCTCACTTCTCGTCTATGAACTGGGCTCTGTGTGTGCCTGCTTCGTGCACCGCTGAAGACGTGCAGGCTGCTCTAGAAGACACCCTCCAGCCCTATACAGAGGGCACTGGAATATCGTTCCAGATCAAAGTGCGGCCTTCCATGTGTCAGGTGAAGCAGAGCTGGATCCCTCCTCTGTCTTTCGTCATCGCTGGGTAAGTTCAACAGTGGGAGCCATGAGAACAGACCTGTTCATAATGTTTACAATTATTACCGGGATCCGTTGTCGAATGGTCAGTGTAGTTACCTGCAGTTCAGAGGGCCCCAATTTCAATTCCCGGCCGGGTCTTAACCAAAAATGGTTATTTCTCCTGGCTTGCCTTGGTATTTGAATTGTCCCCAACATTCTTGCAGCTCAAATACCACACACAATACTATCCTCCACCGCAAGAAACTCGTAGTTTCCATACACGGCAGATGCCGTCCACCCTTGTTTTAAGTTCTGCCTTACAAGGGCTGCACCAGGCGTATACACCCGGCACTAAGAGCCATCCGATAAATACATGTCAAAACATTATTAATCGAAACAGCCGTCTATGAGTCACGAAAACACAACAAACTTTAATTCTTCCTTCAGGGAGTTCATTCTTTGATTTTTCCTTTCCTGCAGAGATCCTTCAGCCTCTGACTTCTCCTTAATCGCTCTTCTGCAAACATCTTTCCTTTATTTTTGATACATTCGTCCTAAAATTCACTCTGTTACAGACATCATTCATTGTATTGTTCACTCTTTTACAGTTCCTGGTGTTATACTTCTTGAAGCCACTGAGGTTGTGACTTCTACTCCCTTTGGAAGATGAGAATTTTGTTGGTCAACCTGCCTTCTCCGTTCTTTTGATATTTCCCTGAGACATCAGTCATCTCTATCTCATATTGACTGATATACCTTCCACATTTTCAGAGAGATGTTTGACCTTAGGTGAAAAGTGAAACCATTTCCGGGAACTTTCTTAGGCCCTAGAATTCCTCTTAATAATTTCCTTTTCCTCTGTCACCGAAATTCTCATTATTGTTAAGGTTTTTTCTGGTTCTAGGCACTCTGGTTTGACTACTGTGTCTGTACTTGACCTAATCGCAGACGGATCTTAATATGGATGTCTCGATGTCTGAATGCCTTCTCTATTTTTTCTCCCTCTCCTTAATCGCAGTTTTCTTGTTGACATTTAGTTGCAATGTCACCCAAAACACTTGAATTTCTCCGTCCTATAAATATTTCCACATTGGGTGCTCATTTCTTGAACTGAGTCTGATCTGTTCAAGTTCACATATACTGTTTCCTCGTAGAAGATTTTCAGACCTTATCACTCTGCGGTTTCCTTAATAATCTCGATTTGCTGGTGTGGATGTGGAACAATATGTTTCGAACAAATGGTCTTGGTCTTGTTTCACGTACGGATGCCCTTCCTGACTCTAACTATATATTGAGGGAGAAATTGCTTACTGTATGTTTGTGTGGTTATTGGTAGTGTGATAGGGTGTATGTATATAAATAGTTGTGTATTAAGACAAGAACAAGCGTCTGGTATGCCAGTCAAAAGAATTAAGTGGACACTGATCCCCACCCGGTATGAAGTCACACCCTGGACCCTCTAAGTTGAAGACAGTGACAGTGAAGGAAGCGGCCTTTCAGCCAAGGAGTCGTACAATAGTATATTTGACTCCATTATAAGTCTACCGAAAGGATAGAAGAATGTAAGAGATGACAAATAAGTACCTAGAATAGAGAACATACACTACAAGTTTACACGTGTATAAGTTTCCGTCGTCAAGCCGTTAGTTTTAGACATACAGAAAGTAAATTAATTGTGTAAGTTACCTCGTCATATTTATATCTCTAACTACTTGAAGTATGTTCAGGAGTGAACTTATTATGGAGATTTCAGGTATTCGTATCTGCCGAAATAATTTCAATATAATGAGTTTTAATAAATAGAAAATAAAAGTGGTAAGTGTTGTGTGTGTCCTCCGCATCGCAAGCTCTGCGCCTACAAGCTCCGCAACCCGCCGCAGCACCGAAGTTTCTAGCAGCTACGAGGTGTCTTCATTGCGTCTGGCAGGCTCACCGATGACGTCAGCCAGCGGTATATAAGGAGCTTCGTTCCGAGCCTCTCCAGGGACTACCCCAATGTTCGACGACCAGACCACACCGCAATGGAAATAAACATCTATGTCGGGTACCAATTTAAGCGGTTGAAACGTTCTCATTTTCTCAATATCGCTGTGAAAGAAAGACGGACGTGAGGATTTTACAGAATAATTCTTGTTTAGCATGTAAGTGAACTTAGTAACCACTTGATGAATATCGCATCCTACTTTCCTAAACTTTGTTTTGTTTATTTTGCAGAGCGGTTTTCCTAGGAATCATCCTGTTAGCCGCATTTGCTACACTTCTTGACTTCAACAGAGATTCCAAGCAGAATGCAGTTATGAGTAAGTACTGAAAATTCCCGAGTAATCAAGTCGAAGTTTATGTACAGTTGCAGTAGTAATGCCATCCAATGGAGGTGAGTGGCAGCAGAAAAGACAGAGTACACGTCAATTAACAGCAGTCAGTCAGTCAGTCAGTCCAATGTTATGGTTGATTAGGTCCTCTGAGGATTAGAGCAAAAATCTAGGCCTCAGGATCCAAAGACCGGAGGTTCAAATCTAGCAAACAGTGTAATTTCCTAGGTTATTCACAATTATTTTGGACAGAGTCGACTCTCTCAAAAACGCTGCCCTGACTGAAACTTTGAAATACAATTTACCACTTATCAAAACCAAATTTAATACACAGGAACATATTAATAGGATATAGCCCCACACAAAATTTAGTGCTGATTAGTTAATTGGCTGCAAAGATTGATAAATGGTTTTTATTTTGATATGTCGAATGGAAAGTGCTCGATGCGGCACAGTTTTCATTTTTTGGGCTATACTTTGGCAGACTTGTCAAACATATTCGTATATTTAAGAACAATTCCGGGTTCTGCGGTCAGGTAGGTATAAATTATTGGACATACCGCTGCTTCAGTTTTCTTTGTTCATTCAAAGCAAAGCAAAGTCATCTCCGCACAGGCCATGAAGGCCCTTGGAGGGGTGAAAGGTAAAGGTTTCCACCATTCGTAACCTCGGTACGTGATGGGGTAGAGTGGTTAGCTCTACGCCCAGCCGCCTTTGCCCCCAGGAATTAACCTGGTACTCATTTTTGGTGTAGGCTGAGTGAACTTCAAGGCCATATGCACCTTCGGACGTGGAAATCTAATTTCTTAAATTTTACGATATCCTGACGGAGATTCAAACCCACGTCCTTCCGGGCGAACCGAGCACGCCTCGGCCAGGCGACCACTTCACTATTCATTCAACAGGCAAAAATCTAGCTTCGTGCTATTTTAAGAGCAAAAATTTGAGAGTAATACTCAATTGACAATGAAATTCAGAACTAATTTTAATTCCTGTACATATTCGAACATTTTCTGAAAATTTCAGGTGAATCTGATAAGAACAATGTCGCAAGGAGCATTTTATGAACGGTAAAGAGCTGAAAAGTTTTAAGAGAGAAAAAAGCAATATTAAGAAAAATATTTGCTTTAAAATTATTCTGGACTGTAAATTACTCCCTCAGATGTCTCTCTCCCCTTACGAAAAGCGTAGGCCTACTACAACGTACATATATTCCAGCGGTATTATTGAAATGGCAGTCCGAAGACAATGTTGTCTGACAGCGTCAGAGAAAGAGGGTGGGCTTGCTCTATATACGCCGTACCATTACCTTTTAAAGCCGGCATTTACACCTTTAAATTTGGCGATAGTGGAAACTTAATGTTATTGGATTTACGTCCCACTAACTACTTTTTGACGGGTTTTGGAGACGCCGAGGTGCCAGAATTTAGCCCCCCAGTAAATCTACCGACACGAGGCTGACGTGTTTGAGCACCTTCAAATACCACCGGACTGAGTAAGATCGAACCTGCCAAGCTGGAGTCAGAAGGCCAGTGCCTCAACCGTCTGAGCCAGTCAGCCCGACGATAGGGAAGAACTTGTAACAGGATTTGAAAAAAGAAGAACTGGGGATTTTTAAGGTTAAAATTAAATATTCGATTATTTTGTCAAAAATCGTAACATTACAGTCACGACCTCTCTTAAGCGTCTTAATGAACGCAATTGTAAAATATACGTCGAGATTCATAAAAATATGCCCAGCATTGATAATCAAGCATACATACACAAGTACAGTCACTCCAAAATAAATAAAAAAAGAAGTGAGCGCATGGTATTTTATGTTCCTCGCATTTAATATTTTATTAGACATAATTTTAATTATTATCACAATATAATTCACGCCCCATGTAGATACAAACCCTGTGGTTACTCACAGGGCCAAGCGAGAGGCTGTGCGGGTTTGGTCACGTATCTGTCAGCTTGCATTCGGGAGATAGTGGGTTCGATTTCCACTGTTGGCAGCCCTGAAGATGGTTTTCCTTAGTTTCCTGTTTTCACCCCAGGCAAATACAGGAGCACTACCTTAATTAAGGCCACGGCAGCTTCCTTCCCATCCCTAGGCCTTTCCTATCCCATCG
This sequence comes from Anabrus simplex, assembly GCF_040414725.1. Taxonomy (NCBI): domain Eukaryota; kingdom Metazoa; phylum Arthropoda; class Insecta; order Orthoptera; family Tettigoniidae; genus Anabrus; species Anabrus simplex. The sequence goes on along the minus strand of NC_090269.1, from coordinate 238,068,135 downwards.
TCGCCGCAAGACCTATCTGTGTCGGTGCGACGTAAAGCAAATTTAAAAAAGAACATCATACCAAAAGGTTCCATTGTTTCTGATAAAAGTATACCTGCGAGGATCTTGTGCAACACCATCTGAGCGTTCTTTTTTTTTCGGTGGGGGGGGGGGGGGTGCGACTGTACATATTGAATACGCATACACACAACAACATGAAATTCATACATACTCTACCTTCAGACAGGCAGGCAGACAGACAGACGGACAGACATAAATTGAACCGGTCATTTCTAAGGTCTTCGTATGGCATGGGAAGGTCTTCTTCATAGTGCAGGCCTATAGTCGAAAAGATTTTTATTTAGTTTTATAGATGGCTCTTCCAAGAAAGTTAGAATCTGGCATCGGAGTGGCTAAGTGAAAGATTATGTACTCATTCCTTCTCTTCCAGTCATGCATGCACGTCGCCTGACCACCTGCTAACTGATAGCCAAACAATCCCAGTCCTCCCTACCACACCACAATGTACAGTATTATGGCTGAAACATCCGGCGTGCACCAAACGTGGAGTGGAGTTAAGCAGGATAGCGATTGAATACAATAAACAGGTGGACATTTACGTCAGACTTTCCTAGAAACATAGGCCACGTCGCAAGGGCAACAGAAGTCTCTGTACAAGTGTCTCATTGCAGGAAGATTGTGAGTGTCCAACTGGAAATACGACTACATTGCAATCTGTTCATAATTTTGGTGATTTGCCAGACAGGAATAGAGTAACGTTACAACCTACTGTTGCCATAGTAATAACCAACATCTTAATTCTAAACTTCCTGTGTATCGAGCGAGTTGACCATGCGGTTGGGATTTCACAGCTGTGAGCTTGTATTCGGGAGATAGTGCGTTCGAACCCCACCGTTGGCAGCCCCGAAGATGGTTTACCGTGGTTTCCCATTTTCGCATCGAGTAAATGCTGGGGGTGTACCTTAATTCAGACCACTTCTAGTCCTTTCCTATCCCATCGTCGCCATAAGACCTATCTGTGTAGGTTGATGTAAAACAAATTGTAAAAAAAGAGTAATAAAAATAAACTCGCTGTAGACATCATGTTTAAGATTTTGTGTTATTTGTTTTACGCCGCACCGACACAGAGAATAACTGGTTTGCTATTTTTTTTTTTTTTTTGCTATTGGCTTTACGTCGCACCGACACAGATATGTCTTATGGCGACGATGGGACAGGAAAGGGCTAGGACTGGAAAGAAAGCGGCCGTGGCCTTACGTAAGGTACAGCCCCAGCATTTGCCTGGCGTGAAAATGGGAAACCACGGAAAACCATCTTCAGGGCTGCCGACAGTGGGATTCGAACCTACCATCTCCCGAATACTGGATACTGGCCGCACTCAAGCGACTGCAGCTATCGAGCTCGGTATAACTGGTTTGATAGAAGGCATTTCGGGTTAAGAAAATATCAGTCCAGTGAGGCTCACCGTGTGGGATTCATGCAAGATATAGCAAATATTTTAGATTCAGAAGGGGGCCGATGACCTTCGATGTTAGGCCCCTTAAAACAATAAGCACAAGATTCAGAAGGTCAAATGAGGACTGCGTTAGTATTGACCTTTCGAAGGCTTTTGATAGGCTATGCAGTAGAAGACTACGGATAAAAATAAGGGCTAGTGGACTAGACAAAAGAGTGACTGAATGGGTGGCTAAATCTCTAGAAAATAGATATCAGAGAATTACAGTAACTTTGGTGAAACATTATCCCATCTTGTACTGATTAAGTGGGGGTTTCACAAGGTAGCGTTATTGGACCATACATTTTATGAGTAAAGAAATGGATAAGGCCTTTCGAGGGTGATGTTATATATACAGTATAGGGCAATAAGTAAGTTTCAGGATTGTGAGTGACAGCAAAAGGACCTCGATAATGTGAGATAGACAGCAGAAAATAATATGATATGATATGATATGATATGATATGATATGATATGATATGATATGATATGATATGATATGATATGATATGATATGATATGATATGATATGATATGATATGATATGATAAACGGGGTGAAAATTCAGGTTTTTTAGTTTCACCAAGAGGAAAAGTCCTATCTGTTCTAATTTTTTTTTCTATTGGCTTTACGTCGCACCGGCACAGATTGGCCTTATGGCGACGATGGGACAGGAAGGGGTTAGGCGTGGGAAGGAAGGGGCCGTGGCCTTAATTAAGGTACAGCCCCAGCATTTTCCTGCTGTGAGAATGGGAAACCACGGAAAACCATCTTGAGGGCTGCCGACAGTGGGGTTCGAACCAACTATCTCCCGAATACTGGATACTGGCCGCACTTAAGCGACTGCAGCTATCGAGCTCGGTATCTCTTCTAATTACTGTGTTGATAAGTTGAAAATAATTGTTAAGTACCTACCTGTAGGCTAAAAGTGTCAATTAACGGGAGAGCTTCATTGAAGTAATCACATTAACGAGATTGAATATAAAGGTTACAGATTTCTTCATATGGTTATGAGAGTATTTGTACTGAGGATGTAAGGAGAGGGCATATAAGTCACCAGTAAGAAACCAATTAGTGTATGGATCCTCACCAAGATTAATTAGTTCGAGAAATGGAAAAGTAGCACCGTTTTTTCTGGTGATTTCTGGCAAATGTTACCAATTTTGAGCCCGGAAGACTTTGGGGTAAGGAGACGAGCTTCTAGACTAAGCGGTGTGTGGGACGGTGGCATGTGAATGGAGTTTTTGAAAGCAGGAATGATCATAATTATATGAAAATGAAATTCAAGAGAAAATTTTTAGGCAAATACGCGTTTATAGGAAGAGGAGTTACGAATTGAAATAATTTACCACGGAGATGCTCGATGATTTTCCATTTTCTTTGAAATATATTTAAGAGATGACTAGGTAAATGCTACCTGGGCAACAACCCTTAATGCACATCAATGGTGATTGATTGATTGATTGATTGATTGGAAGGGCTACAACTGAGATAGAAGCTACTGTGACCTTAATAGAGGTTCAACCCAATCATTTTCTTCGTAAGAAAATGGTAAACCACGGAAAACCAGCTTCAGGGCTGCCGACGATGTGGTTCGAACCCACTGTCTCCGGATTGCAAGCTAACGGCTTCATGACTTAATCCGCCCATCCAACTCATTCGGTTGTGCTTAAAAGATAGGTCCTCCGTACTGTTATGAAAAAAAAAAAACAACGATCTGGTCAAAATGAAATTTAACCCAAGGTCCTCTAAACCGAATGACACGGTGCTGACAATTCAACCAAGTAGCGGGAGGAGCGAAGAAGTTATTTACTATAATTTGCTCTACGTCGCATCTACACAGACAGGTCTGATGGTGACGATGGAAGAGGAAAGGACTAGGAGCGAGAAGAATATGACCGTGACCTTAATTAAGATACAGGCTAGACATTTGCCTTGTGTGAAAATGGGGAAACGACGGAAAATCATCTTCAGGGTTGCCAACAGTGGGGTTCGGACCCACTCTTTCCCGAATGCAAGCTGACAGCTACTTGTTCGGTGAGCGCGGACAAAAATGCGCAATAGTAAGCCCCTTCCTACGACGAGCAGGTTACCCTGCGTTTGTTTACGTCGACCTACCATCGCTGACGATGGCTGTACCACTGGGGCATCTGTGTGGAGTTGAAGTGCCCGGCACTCAATAGTGTTACCAGTGGAGAGAGAGAGAGACGGGGGGAGGGGGTGAGTGCACCCTCAACCCCGTGCAGAACCAGGAGTCAAACCCAGGTGAAACGAAAAAAAAGAAACGGCGTATGGCTTTTAGTGCCGGCAGTGCCCGAGGATGTGTTCGGCTTGCCAGGTGCAGGTCTTTTGATTTGACCCCCGTAGACGACCTGCGCGTCATATGAAAATGAAAATGACATATACACTTAGCCCCCGTGCCAGCGAAAATAACCAATGATGGTTAAAATTTCCGACTCTGCTGGGAATCGAACGCGGGACTCATATAATCAAAGACCAGCACGCTAACCATTTAGCCATGGAGCCGGACGAACCCACGTGAACTATGCGAGATGCTACTGTACTGTGATAAACCCTATACGATAGTGATATGCAACACGAAAATAGGAGGCAGGAATTAAAGACTTCTGTGACACGAACATTTCAGTCCCAAAGGATAAGAAGGGAACAACAGATCAAGAGAAATCCGACAGGCAAGAGCCTGATGCAAGTATATGGTAGCAGTAGCAGGCTGAGTCGCTCACCTCAGAATTTATGAGGCCCTGAGAATGTGGGCGATGTGATTTGTAGCCTCCGGAGAGGTCTGGTGTAGGTTATTCTGGGTGAAGGAGAGTTAAGACGAATAGCTGAGACCTAACATCGGCCCACTCAATTCTTATTTCTCCATTCTACCACGGAGCATGTCTAATCGTGCGGCTACGAGCGTGGGCAGTGCGAGTGTGTTGTGCCTAGCGGAACTGTTTGCAAGGTCGCCTGGGCATCGCCGGAAGACGGAAATAGACGAAGCAGTGGATAGCCTTGGAGTACATTTCCTGAACGTGGAAGTCGGATCCGTTCTCTACAGTACTTAATTTATTTCTTTTGCTGCACCGACACAAATAGGTCTTATGGCGACGATGGGATAGGAAAGGCCTAGGAGTGAGAAGGAAGCAGCCGTGCCTTAATTAAAGTACAACCCCAGCATTCGTCTGGTGTGAAAATGGGAAACCACGGAAAACCATCTTCAGGGCTGCCGTCAGTGGGGTTCGAACCCACTATCTCCCGGATGCAAGCTCATTGCTGCGCGTCCCTAACCGCATGGCCAACTCGCCCAGTGCAGTACTTAAAAACAGTCGGTGAAGTCCGGAGATTTTCCGACAATACGGTATTTGGAATGTGTTCATAGAAAAATGTCCAAAACTCATGTATCCTGAGAACGTTAACGACCGGTTATCTAATGGGATGATAAGGTACACCATTCCATCGCATTTCCAACGCACTGGATTTTATCTTCAATGACAAGCGCGTTCAGTCCTACAAGAGATTTTCGGACGTTGTGTTCACTGCTCCTACACTCAAGCAATTACAAACAGGCTGCCCGGTACTGGAGATATCCATCTCGCCGTCTCCGTGGTCTAGGGGCTAGCATTGTACTTCTTGCTGATTGGCCTGGATTCGATTTGCGCTTGTACCACGGTTTGCCCTCATTCTCAGGCATAGTCCATAACGAAGCACCACCCTTAGCACAGCCCTAGCAATCGACACAAGCACCCTAGTTCTTCCCGCCAATGTGACCATAATGAAGCATTGATGTTTCTATAAAGCAATCTGAATTTGCAAAGGATAAAGGATGGCATACAGGGAAATCTATAGCAATAACATTACTAGGATATGCCTTCTTCTATTCAAATTTTCAGTCAGAGCAACACTTCCGTTGCAGTCATGCTTATCCCCTGCCATAAATAACACTCAGTTACTAGGTTCTTCCTACGTTCCAGTCGATTCATTTCGTCTGGAACTTATCGGAATGAGGTATCTTTTAAAAGGGAACCGCGTGACTTGCACGCTTCTGATTTTTATGACATTTCATAACAATGAATGCAATAACCTAAAGGAAACATGTATGATTTAGTTTGGTTCGGAACTCTTTCTATCTCAAGTTACTGCAAGGAAAACTTAGAACTCTTCCTAATAGTCAGTTAACCTGCCTTATGGCAAAATGTAAAACAAGTTATGTTAACGTTATCTAAGCTCATTTCTTACGTAATATTATTTGAATGAAATAATAACAACAATAATAAGCGAGTAATTTTATTATAAACAAATGTACTTGTGTATATGTATGTTATCGTATGGTACGGTTCAATTTGTATGCACGTGGTTTTGTGTCACATCTCCTCCTAAACCACTGTACCTATTTCAACAAAACTTGGTATACATATTACGTACTGTCTGAAAAAAATACTATGGGAGTAAGACATTCCTAGCAGTTCCAGTTATAGGAAAGGGCGATAACATGTAAGAAAAGTCGAAAACGACCATATAGTAGTTTTGAATCCACAGTTCAACTCCCAGCGTCATGGAGGTGACAATGCGTAAAAAAGAAAATGTACAAAGTGGCCGAAGTTATGGGTGTATGTGTATATGTTCCAGAACAAGTCTCAACCAAACTTGGTAAACATATCACGTGCTATCTGGAAAAAATACTGCGGGGCTAGACACACATAACAATCTTAGGGGAGGGGGAAACCATATAAATAATGGAAAACCATCAATATTAATGTCAAATCCATAGTTTTTGGGGTCGCTGAGATGAATTGCGATACTCTGGAAGGCGTATAATTACAAAACTCATTCCATTCGGCGTGGTGAAGGAGAAGTGGTGAAGAAGAAAATGTCCAAAGTGACTGAGTAGTGTTGAATCTAGAGTTTTGGGGGTCCCTAGGCTGACTGGAGACAGTCCCAGTGACAGCCAGAACCGTGCACATCATAAACACATAACAGCAATTCTTAAAGTAGAAAATATTTCATAAAATATCAATAAACGTCACAATAAAGAAATCCACAAAAATTCGCTTCACACATAATTAACAGAAGTAAACATTCAATAAGGTACCTGGGCAGCGCCGGGTAATATAGCTGGTAATTAGTATAAATTACATGAAAACCTACAACCTGTTTTCCAGTCATTGACCGGGTCAGGGATGGAATGAATGAAGCAGATATAGGCTATTAGTACGATGGGGTCGCCACTCCCAAAGTGATTTATTTATGACTGATAGATGCTATGAAAGGAGAATGGAGAGTGTTGCTGGAATGAAAGATGACAGGGAAAACCGGAGTACCCGGAGAAAAACCTGTCCCGCCTCCGCTTTGTCCAGCACAAATCTCACATGGAGTGACCGGGATTTGAACCACGGTATCCAGCGGTGAGAGGCCGACGCGCTGCCGCCTGAGCCACGGAGGCTATATAAAATACATTTAAAACGTAAATTTAATAAGATGAGGACACTTCATGGTAACGAACATTCATGACAGAATTTTGATAATTAAAATGCATTCTTGTTTATAATAATTTACGATCATCCAAATGCTTCGATAATCCTGGAAAGAAGCAGGTATCATTAATACTTCTTCTCAAGTTCAATATTCAAAAGTTCCAGGGATTAATGTTCACATGTCATGGAGATTCAGTCTAGATAATTGTGATGAAAACATGGTTTGTTCCCGGTGCGATAATAAACAGTGTATAGAACATCATGTTCTTGAGCTACGTTTCCGTGAAGTGTCTTCATCGCATTAAATCTCAATGTTATAGGTAATTTATGCTAAAAATATTATTAATAATATTCATATTATTTTCAAGTAAGATGCATACACCATTAGGAACTGAGCTTAGATAACGTTTAAACGTGATTTCTGTCTTACAATTTTACCAAATGGTGCTGTTAGGTTTGCCCAGCTACTGGGAGCTGTTGGAAGTTTTCCTTTCAATAACTCAAGATTGGTAAAGCTCCGTAACAAAGTGCTGTACTTCGCAGATGGCGCATTCATCCTAATAGTCATAAAAATCAGAATCGGGAAAGTCGCGGGGTTCTCTTGTTAGTGCGCTTAACTGTTAAACGTAATGAGATACCAATCTGTAAGGAACTTTGTATTTAATGGACGAATAGGATAAATAAATACATAAAAACCAAACTGATGACCTTGGTCTATGTTTCAGGTGTTTCTGAACAGTACGCCCACGCCTTCTCCCTCCGTCGCAACGTAACGACGCTGTTCAGTGTCAAGAGAGCTGCAGATGACATCGAGTGTGTCCACGGAATTCGTTTCCTGAACGCATACATGCTACTCCTCTCACACAAGTCAATGGCACTTTTCTATAACCCGTACATTGACCGCACAGAGATGGGCTTGGTAAGTCACCGCTTTACACAATGAGTCATCTTGTCCTAGTCCAAAATCCCTATCACGTTCCTCGTAGCTAGCGATGTCCTTTGCTGTCCCTGTGCCGTCGACTGAGGCGAGATTCAACAAGTTTCACCCGCCCCACCCTCGACCTCACGCCCCCTCACTTTGAAAGATGACAATGATCAATTTCATCTTCATAACAGCATTTTAAAGGACACAAAATACTTTGTCAGTAACATTTACAGATATCATGGATCAATACACGGCTTGAACATTTCTTATTGCGAACATGAAAGGCCTCTACAGGACGTCTCTCATCTCTTTCAATATCATATTGCATTTAAGGTGAAGTCAATCAATGGGGTTAATATAATATTAAAAATTAGGCTTTAAAGTAAGCAAGTTCCGATAGTATATTTTGATTAGTTTGCGAATGTTTTAGATTGTCACGTTTATAAAAATTAATAGAATGTAGGTTTACAGAATTTATTAAAATATTACAACTCGATTAATTTCAACCGTGCTTAGAAAAAAAATTGAGCCTCCGTGGCTCAGGTGGCAGCGCGCCGGCCTCTCACCGCTGGGTTCCGTGGTTCAAATCCCGGTCACTCCATGTGAGATTTATGCAGGACAAAGCGGAGGCGGGACAGGTTTTTCTCCGGGTACTCCGGTTTTCCCTGTCATCATTCATTCCAGCAACACTCTCCAATATCATTTCATTTCATCTTTCAGTCATTAATCATTGCCCTGGAGGAGTGCGACAGGCTTCGGCAGCCGGCTCAATTCCTATCCTCGCCGCTAGATGGGGCTTCATTTATTCCATCCCTGACCTGATCGAATGACTGGGAATAGGCTGTAGATTTTTATTTTATTAGCAAAAAACTATTTATATTTATTCAAATGAAAATAGTGCAGTGTATGTACAGTAATTGTGTAAGTACAAATTATATTTTACAATGATTAAAACTAAAGATATTTTTTTCTCTAAATTCTAATTAGTTATATTTGAAGAATTTCACGTATCAGTCATTGACATTTATGGCCGTTATCATAGATTTGGCCATTTAAAACATTTTTAGGAGACCCTTAATTAAAAAATTGTGCTTTGAAAATAATCCATTAGAGAGGCGCCTCGTGGCGGCCCCTAACGTTTGTCGCCCGGGATGACCGCGCTCTTCACCCGCTCCTCTTCCCGACTGCCGTGACCGCTCCTATTAGCAACTTCTTGTACAACTGGCACTTGTTTAAACAATTCTGGAGTTGAGAAGCAGAAAGGCGTAAATAATTATATAGACGTGGAACGTCTTTTAAATTGAGGTCGTGGGTATCCAGCGAAAAACTGATGTAACACTTCTCAAGAAACACAAAATGTTACTATAACTCAAAAAGTGTTACATGCACGGAAATGGTTTATATACTCTAGTAGAAGGACAAATGCACAAGACGTGACCACGGTAGCTGACCTAATGAGTATGATGCCATCGCAAGATTGCTACCAAATTAAGATATGTTTTTGCAGGCGAAAGTCGCTTACCACGCGGTATAGCTTGGCAAGTAAGGTGCAATTGATTTGTCTCGAAGAGATCTGTCAGAAAAATTAAAATTTGAGCGCAGATGTAAAATATTGAAGGTTTTATAAATGAAAATGGACTAACTTTGGCATAATTTATAAATATGTCTAAATATAAGACTAATAAGCGTATACAGGCCTATGTTAAACGAATCCAGGAGGAAACTAGACTCGGTAAGGGATCAAATAAAGTCAAAAGTTCATCTGCAGAACGAATGAAACTTCAGTCTGCAGTGCTGCCTACTTGTAGAAAGATACAACAGATCATACGATATTGTAAATCATACATCTCTTACTTCTCACAACATTCGTCATTATTAATACTTGCTAAAAATTGTGCAAACTAAACTTTAAACGAATGGTGTAGAAATTTGAACTTTCTTACCATTTCTATTTTCAATGCGCGAGAAGTGTTTCATGTACCAATATCAACACATCTCTGGCGGCTGTACCTTGTACAGCCTATAATCTCCTATTAAGAAAATTAGCTCAAGTCCCAACATCACATAACTTTTACTAATTTTTAAATATCTTTGTTTGTAGTATGTGGGGGAGTTATGGACCACCCTAGCGCGTGGGGCCAGTCTCTACACAGATCCGTTTATCATGATGAGCGGTCTGTTGACTTCCTACAGCTTCATCAAGACTCTGGATCGTGAAGGCAAACTGAACATCGCCAAGGAGTACACATCTCGAATAATGCGGTATGTGCTTCTAGATAAGTCTTTACTTTCTTTTGAATCAATTAAATTGATTTTAGCTAACATTTTAAAGGATTTTGTTTCTAGTGTATTGATATACGATTTACTGAAATTAAAAAACAATATGTATATTAAAGTAGGGTGACCAGATATCCTGCTATAGTATTTGAAGAAAATTCCTTTTCTAATCCACTATCCTGCGGCCCGTGTTAAGTGTCGAATATCTTGAAAATAATATACACCTACGTTTTAATATTATCCTGCTAGATGTTCTACGAAATTAATATTTTAATTCTGTCTTGTATGTTCTATAAGAAATTCAATACAGAAACAGTCAAAATACAGTAAAACAAGTTTTAATTTCCATCTTTTATAGATGAAGGTGAAATATGAAGTATTTCCCGTTTCACTTTCCACTAAACACACCAATTTGCAAGCCACGGCAGGGAATATAATACATTCTGTGATATAAGGGTGCCCGTGATGAATAAGTCGAAAATTAAAGACAAATATGTACTCAGTAATTCTGATGTCATATACCGTACAAGATAAATTAGACAGTGACAAACATTATGCAAAAATGTTCAGCTATATTACCAATATTGCTAACGGCAGGTAAAGTGAAATTTCGCGACATAATAGACAAAGAAGCATTTACCTTGTGTTAACATTGATTATGGCATTCTGAGTGAAGTTTGGGTATTATCTATGACAAAGAATGAAATTTCATTGAAAAATACAAGGACTACATTCAAGAAAAAGAGCAAACTTCTCTATAACAGGGACTTTAAAATCAATATTTGTCTACGTTTACTTCGGTGATATGTATTTTCTGTCTTATTTTGTGGTGCAGAGACTTGGACCCTAACAGGGAACAACACCAGAAAACTTCGATCCTTTGAGATGTGGTGCTACCTAAGCCTGCTCAGAATATCATGGGTTGACAGAATATGTAACATTGAAGTACTCCAACGCCTGAACAAAGAGCTAAAGGTCAGGTACACATCAAACAGAAGAAACTTACTACTTTGGCCATATCATTCAAAACGATAAATATAGAATCCTTCATCTTACCTTACAAGGTAAAATTGAAGGAAGGAGAAGCAGGAGGCTACGGAATATACGAGAATGGTACGTGTTCAGTAGCCGAGTTGCTGAGAACAAGAACCAGATCGCCCTGATGACAGATGACATCCAATGCGGTTATAGTATAAGAAGAAGAAGAAGCTCTAGACAGAAATGTCAGATTCTTTCAAATAAGCAAGTGTGTTTTCTAGTTCAGAAAGAGGTACGCATTCCCTTTTAAAAGTTTTACATTCCAATTTATTTTCATTTTTAAAGTTACTTGCATTTTATTCTTTCTTTTACTTCTTATCTCTTTAAACGGAAATGTACGCAAATGATATCCTTCTTTAAGCACAGCTCGAAACTCTGTATTTAGGGCTATCACTCAGGAAGTAGTGGACTGGAACTTCCTCATGTTTCCTATATAAATAATTGGCGAACGTGGTTTTCACTACAACAAGATGCGCCTTGGCTAGTTTAATGTGTTGAAGTGAAAAAAACAAAACTTAAATGACATTAGTTCCTTTCTCCACCGACTGATTCTATTATATTAGGCTGAGAGTTGTGATAACCAGACAGTTATTCTAAACGAGGCATTATCCTAACTTTTTCCTGAGAATATGGATTGAAGAATAATATAAAACTAGCAAATGTACCCGTGCTTCGCTACGGTATTCTACATTGTATACGGATATCGACGTAAATACTGTGCGTGCAGCAAATGAGATTGTTTTAAAATTGCATGTCTCTTAGCCTTATCCGAGAAATAGCATGGGGAGGTCCATATACGTTGTTTCCAATGTAAAGTGAGGGTTGCGGAGTTGTGATGATAACGCCAGGCTCACTTGCCTACTGCCATTCACAATCGAGTTGACAAGTTTACATTATAATTGCAGGCCCCAATGCCTACTGCGCGGTCACAATCGATTTGGGGAGTTTTAGTTACAATGACAGACCCATTTCCTACTTTCAGACAGGTTACAGTTGAGGAGTTTTTATTATAATACCAGGCAACTTCCCTACCACCAGTCAAAATTGAGTTGTGCAGTTATCATTATAATGACAGTCCCTTTTTACTGCTGCTAGCCAGCTTACTGCCAGTCACACGGAATTAGTGAGTTTCCATGAAAATAGCAGGCCACTATGCCTAAAGCTAGTCAAATTTTAGATTGGAACATTTGTTTATAATGGCGGGCACCCTGGCCTAGAGCCAAACACAATAGAGTAGGGACTTTCGAACAAAACTGCATGAGCCCTTGCCTTCTGCAAGACAAATCGAAAAGTGAATTATTCATTAAAATGGTAGGCCCTCCTTACTAATGCCAGTTACACAGGAGTTGGAGAAGGACCCCATCCCTACTGCCAGCAGTCAAAGTCGGTGTAGGGAGTACTGATTACAATAGCAGACACATCCTTTCTTGATCGCTACAAATCGACATCAATGAATATATACAGATGGACATGCGAAAGTATATGAATGTTTACAATATTGCAGACCTTCATTTACAGATTAACTGCTGCTAAACGGTACGTCATATCGACAAAGGATTGTACCGTAAGGCGCAGTATTTAGCGATCTAAATGGCTGGTCCTATGATATTTTCTCGCATCTAATCTATTCATGGGTCAGATTGAATCAGAAACGTTGAATAGGTTGAAATTTGTGTAAGATTACATTGCATTACTTTTCGGATAATTATGTGACATAGCATTTGGCTCACATATGGGTACTGGGTGGGCCAATGTTCGTGTAGAGTTTGATCATACTATCTTTCCTGTAAGTAATTGAAATGATGCACATGAGAAGAAAAGGTTTAGAAATTAATTTCCATTAAGGCAGGTAGATTTCCATTAAGTTTGGTTGTGTGTATTTTGAGGGAGTGCAAAATCACGGTTTCGGTTTCGTATAAACCCCCAATTAGTTCAGGGATTTAGAAACAATATTTGCCCTAAAACCTCCCTAAAGGATAGGTGGATTCTAAATATGGGTCTCAAACTACGGAATCAAAGTTAATGTAAAATTTAACAAGGTTATATTTTCTTTTCAATATTAAGTAATAACAAAGAACAGGTACTTAGTAGCCGAAACACAATTTGAAATGTACAATTACAGGGATTACAGAATTTGGGCTTCGAGCCCTGAGTTCACAATTCTTGAGCAACTAGCCCAACTTTCCGATATACAAATTTTAACAAAGGGGCAGAAGACCCCAATCAAACCCTGGAGCACTTGCTCCAAATTACACAGTAAAGCCTCCTCGAGGCATACAACACTCCGTTTCCAAAAGAGCCACTCGCTCTTTAATTTAAGCCTCTCCCAGGCCACACCAAACTCCACCTTCAAGCTGTCCTCAACGGACATAAACACAGGGGTGACATACCCAATCTACGAGGTCTATTAAATGAAAAGCAGGTTAATTAAATGACCTCTAAAACAATTTGAGAGGAGGCGAACTTGCACTCCTAATACACTTTGATTAAGACCTACTTGGCCCTAGGCCGTTAATACAAGGGCTAATCCCATACTAAAGAGGTGACTTAAGAAGAGAACAATTTGTTTTACGTTAACGGAGAATAGGTTGAGAAAACTAAGTTCACCTCACAACAATATGAGTGGGAGCTCGAGAGGGTTAGCACTCTCTATCCCAGTATGAAGCTTTAAAAGAGAATATATGAAAAGAGTAGTTACATTTTAGGAAAAGGTTACATGGTTGAACGCTTAGAACCCGCCCCGAAAGTTAAACTGCTGAGCTAGCAAAGAAAGAAGTTATTAATCGGCCATTACCTTGTTGTTGACCGCTGCCGAAGAAAGAGGCGCTTCCCGCCCCCTGCTATGTACTTAACACACTGAAAGATGGAACAGAAGTGGCCCGGAGACCCTAAAATCAGCAGTTTATATCCTCTCGCGGAAGGTTCTAGGCGTTAGGGGAAAGAAAACACCCTCCCACAAACTTTTTATTGGCTAGGTTACAGAAACATATCCAAGTTGGGGGGAAATACATCGGATTGGTCGGAAATTACTAAAAGAAATTCGGGATTGGATAAATCTAAAACAAGGGGAAAAAGATGGGTATACAGCCAACTTAAACAATAACAGAAAGAAATTTAACAAGAAACAAACATTTGAACTAAAAATTTCTCCAACAAAATAGTTCTTTGACTCCGCACTAGGGTGCACTATTGTTGACCTTCCGTAGTGTCCTCTAGGAGAGAAAGTTCACACTTCTTACTTCAGGCGAAACAAAAACACATCAAAAATGACACAGTTCAAAAACTCAAAATTTTCCACGTGGTGACATCTTCTGAGAAGGTAGCGAATTAATAGCGTATATAAAGTTCAGACTTCCTCCAGCAGAGGAGTTTCAACAGGCGCACATTTTAAATTAGCGGAGTGGAGGTGTACCGCCCGGTACAGACCTCCCCCCCAAAAAGTTCCACCAGGGGTGACACATGAAATTGTTTGAAACAAGGTCCAAGTTATGCTGTGGATATGAAGATTGATTGCAGAAGCATTTATAAGATTTCTTAATTTGGTTTGATTCAGTTTCAACATTTGTTGTTGCAGGTGAAGTACAGTCTTTATGTTTGTAGAAGTTGAGTTCTGAAGATAAACTTTTAATACTTAAAAGTGAAGAAAAATTTTGCATAGTCCACCAAATATTGCAGTTAAATTCCCAAGTGTAGTCATTACTTATAGTAACTGTTCATGTAGTTGATGGTGATGAAGTGGGATGGCCAGACCGGCCGTTGCGGCTTGCGTCCAAAGGAGGCCGCTCGGACCCCTCAAGTACCCTGAGATACCGCTCGCCCGCACTATGAGGGGAGCAGAGGTGTTGAAGCACGCCGCGCCCGCGGTGAACATATACAGGCTGCGGGCAAGTAGCAGGTCGTGCGCCGCACATCAGCCTTGGCCGGGAGGAGAGCTCCGGCTCGCCGTGCACACGTCGTCCTCGCTGGGGCCGAGGGGGCCCGTCCTCGGACCCAGTTGCTGCACGGCGCCGCGCGGCTGCGGGGGCACTGAAACATTAAAGCTAGGCGGCAGAATATTGTTGGACCATCATCATTTCTTTGAGGGCACAGGCTTGGTGAGGAGGTTGAGGGGTCAG
Source organism: Anabrus simplex (assembly GCF_040414725.1). NCBI lineage: Eukaryota > Metazoa > Arthropoda > Insecta > Orthoptera > Tettigoniidae > Anabrus > Anabrus simplex. The sequence continues at coordinate 238,052,808 of NC_090269.1, read as the reverse complement.
CGGCGTGCAGATATCCATGGCATTTACTCAAATCAAGCCACAGTGTGTATTGAAGCAGGAGACGGGAGCGTGGTACTGGCCGAGGCAAGGACAGAATGGCAGTTTAACGGATCGGGGAAGGTTTTACAAGAGGCTTACATATAAGACAAAATATTATAGAAGGGGCAGAAAGCCTTAAATGTTGAACTCAAAAAAAAATATAACCTTCATATTCCTTTCAAATTATATGAAGCAAGTTGACACAAAATTTACACTGGTTTCACCTGTGACAGGTGAACCCTATATATCCTCTCGGTGGCTGGATTGCTTACTAACAACATAACTGGCGTAAGAAAATCGAGAATGATACAAGGCCCATGAAATCTGGGGGCAAGCTTGCCCGCGGGAACAAAATTCTTGACCATCACCTGGTCACCTACCTTCAAAGTGGTGGGTCTCCGTCCACGATCATACTTTTCCCTAACCTTTTCATGAGATACCTTAAGATTGGCTTTAGCCTTCTTCCAAAGATCTTTAATATTATCCGGTTCTATTGTCTCGGGTAGAATGTCACTCAGAGACCAGAGGTTAGAGAGCGGCGAGTTGGGAACAAACTTGAACATCAAAGAAGCTGGAGTGAATTTATGTGATTCATGAACCGCCGAATTCAAAGCAAAAGCTAACCAATGCAGGGACGTGTCCCACCTGGAATGATCATCATGATGATAGGCAATCAATGCGGACCTGAGATTACGATTAACCCGTTCAGCCAGAGATGGTTGAGGGTAATACGCAGAAGTAGTTACATGAGAGATGGATAAGTCAAAACAGAATTTACGAAATAAATTAGATGTAAAAGCCTTAGCATTATCAGATACAATATATTGGCACGGACCAAAAGAAGCAAAAATAGAATTTAAGCAAGTAATGGTAGACTGAGCGGTAGCCAGCTTAGTCGGAAATAACCAGGAAAATCTGGTAAAACCATCTACACATACAAGGATGAATTTGTTGGCATTTCCCTTCGACTGGGGGAAGGGTCCTACATAATCAATATACAGGCGTTCCGTGGGGCGCGATGCTTGATGCGAAGACAAAAGGCCTACCTTGGTGGACATGGTGGGTTTACTGAGCAAACAAGATTTACAAGCCTTTACTAGTTCACGAATTTCACCGTCCATACCTTTCCAGATGAACATTTCACGAATTTTTTCACGAGTTTTAAAGATACCCAGATGCCCTCCTAATGGGGTTTCATGACAATACTTGAAGATCATAGGCACAAGAACAGCTGGAACGACAACTTTCATCATCTTATCATGCATCGATGGGCAACATAGAACACCATTCCTCAGAACATAAGGGACAACATGTTCCCCAGAAGAAAGGGTTTCCATTATCGGAGCCAGCGTCGGATCTTCGCGTTGGTATTTCTCGATATCCCTAAAGAGCATGGGGGCATCCGTTAAGATGGCATTAACATCAGATAGTATGGACTCGGGAGGTGATGAACTGTCGACCGGTTCTTGGGTCTCGACGTCGTTTGAAAACATACGGCTGAGTCCATCAGCGACAATATTTTCGGTACCTCTGATATGTCTAACATCAAACTGGAAGGCAGAAATACGGATGGCCCAGCGGGCTATACGACCAGTACGACGCGGCCTACCTAAGACCCAACTTAGGGCTTGATTATCTGTCTCCAGGTCGAATTTAACATGTTCCAGATAGAGACGGAACTTCTCTAAGGCGAATAAGACTGCCAAACCTTCGAGCTCATAGATGGAATACTTGGCTTCTTGAGCCGACAATGTCCTAGACGCATAGGCGATGGGGCGCCTCCCTAGTTCAGTCTCTTGAAGAAGGACTGCAGCTACCGCTGACGACGACGCGTCGGTTTGGACGATGAATTTCTTCGAGAAATCAGGCATAGCAAGTACAGGGCCATTACAAAGTGCTAATTTAAGGTCTTCAAAAGCGGCTTGTTGAGAAGGTCCCCACTCGAATTTGATGCCTTTCCTACGAAGAAGGTTTAAGGGCGCCGCTCTATTAGCGAAGTTAGGAATAAACTTCCTGAAGAAATTCACCATACCAATGAACCTGGCGATACCTTTAGTGTCCTTGGGAGGTTTGAAATCACGGATGGCCTGTGTTCTAGAATGATCGACTGCTACACCATCAGGTGACACAATATGCCCTAGGAAAGACATAGAGGGCTTAGCAAAGGCAACCTTGGACAACTTAACAGTTAACCCAGCCTTACGAAGGCGGTCGAGAACTTCTCGCAGATGATCTAGATGTTCTTCAAAAGTCTCTGAAAATACGACGACATCATCCAAGTAGTGATATAAGTACTCGAATTTGATGTCGGAGAAGACCCTATCTAGTAGCCTAGTGAGCACAGCTGCTCCGGTGGGGAGCCCGAAAGGCACGCGGTTGTATTCATATTAATTCCAGTCCGTGGCAAACGCTGTAAGATGTTTAGACTCTTCGGCAAGGGGAATTTGATTATAGGCCTGATTCAAGTCCAAGATGGTGAAGAACTTGGCCTTACGAAACCATGAAAAACAAGAATGAAGGTCAGGAAGGGGCACAGATTGCAACACCACCTTCCGATTGAGAGCCCTGTAATCAATGACAGGCCTGAAGCCTCCTTGGGGTTTCGGGACCAAAAAAATAGGCGAAGAATACGCTGACTTAGAGGGCCTAATAATACCGTCCTTCAACATCTGATCGATGATTTCTTTCAGAGCCTTCATTTTAGGTGGAGATAGCCTATAAGGTGGAAAACGGACAGGAATCGAATCCGTGACCTCAATTTTGTATTCAATAAGGTCAGTAACACCAAGAGTATCAGAGAACACCTCGGGAAACGACTGACACAATTTGCGAATACTATCAGCCTGCTCCTCAGGTAGATGTCTAAGGTCTAACAACATCTCATCCTGGGTAGGCGAAATAGAAGAACATGATGCAGAATTACACTTTAATAGAGGGATATTACAATTAGAGGCAAATTTGAAAGTGCAAGACCTACTCTGAAGATCGAGCACAAGACCAGTGTGAGAGATAAAGTCCGCTCCCAATATAATGGGGCAAGACAAGAGCTTGGCCACAAACAATTTAACTCTCCAAGTGAATTTAAAAATACGAATTTTGACCGATAAGGAACCTAGAATTTCTAATGGGGATGAATTAGCCGAAACATATTGCACAGGAGATGAGACATAGTCAGGTAGTTTACAAACAGATTTCAATTTAGAATACCATTCAGCCGAAATAATCGAACAAACACTGCCTGAGTCTAAGAGAGCTGTAATAGGCTCGTTATTTAACTCAATCTTAAGAAAAGGAACCGGTGTGGGGGAATCCGCCGCAATCCTGAGACACTCTTTGGGACCTTCAAAAGATAAATTTGAAAATTGCTCGTTCTCTAAATTTACAACCTGTTTACCAGGGGCTGAGTCTCGGGAAGATGGATTAGTCGACTCAGCCGAAGGCACTAGTCACTTTTTATTATTGGCATAGGTAGAATTTGCACCAGACGTTGAGCAGGAGGGGGTGCTATTCGAGTTTGGGCAATTCTTGGCGATATGTGAGAAAGCCCCACATTTAAAACAGCCTTGTGCTGAACCAGCTCCATTATTTGCCCTACTAGTTTTGACCAATGGACATTTATTGCGAAGATGGTCAGGCGACCCGCAAGCATAACATTTACGGGGTGTGACTGGTCGGCGAGGTGGAGGCCGAGTGTTACTAAAGGAAGGCGGGGGTTCTTTCGCTACACGCAAAGAATCGGCGTATCTAACTCCTTCCGCTGAGACGGCCAACGCTTCAAGTTCAGAGAAAGTTTGCGGGCACGCCGCGAAACACAAGAATGATCTATAAGATGGTGAAATGCCTTCTACAATAGCTTGTACAATTTGATCCTCAGGGAAGTGAAGAGCAAACACCCTGGTATAAAACTTAATGTCTTGTATGAAATCAGCCAAGTTCTCATCCAATCGCTGTACACGATAATAGTACTTCTGAATCAGAGATGACCTCGCGCGGGCGGGAATAAAATTTGCAAGCAAGTGTGCATGAAAATCTTTAATAGATGACTGTTCGGCTATGGCTCTTACTATTTTGTCAGAAAGAATACCAATTGCATAAGGATAGATGATTTGCAAAATTTGACATGGAGAAAGAGAAAACACAAGGGCATGATCCTGAAATTCAACCAGAAATCTTAAAAATGAAATTACTTCACTGGTGGTATTAACCGAAAACTTAGAGATACCTCTGAGCAACATTGCCAATGGATGAGGCAAGCTGCTAAACCCGGGTGACATAGTAGGTAAAGGTTTCAATGGCAAGGAAGTTAATTCAGAACGGATGTTACTCAATGATGCACGACGTTCAGATTCGTTGTCCAATGGGGCGGAGATAGTTTGGGCAGCTACGGTTATCCTATTCACTTCTCCCTTGGGAGGCGCTTCCTCACTACCTGCATTCACTGTGGTGGGTAGATCGCTTTTGGGAGGAACCTCCCCTGTTAACAACTGAGTGACCTTGCTAGATAATTCAGACATATTTTCAAGCAGCGTACTAGCTTCCTTCTTCTGAACGTCATTCAACTTTAGAGACAACAGATCGTTAACCCTATTCGAAAAGTGATATAGCCTAGCTTGCACACGCTTAATTTGATTAGGAGAAGGATCATTTTCATCAAAAAAACTAACTACAGAAGCTAGCCCAGTAATATTCTCCGTGATCGTGGAAAGAGAGTCGTCAATTTCTTTCTCTCCCAAATTGGGGATGGAAATTGGCAAATCAAGGGACTCTCTAAGCTTGTTTGTGTCTACTGCAACCGTGCCTCCAGATTGTACATTTCTAATAGTCAATTCATAGATCAACTCCTCCTTGCGCAAATAGTTAAGATGGAGAACATCGCGAGGGCCGGGCATGGTGACAGAACAATTTTGACAAACTCAAAAAATTCCAGCAACTGGGAAAATAGTTAGAGTTCGGGACAAACAATATTTAGCCGTCAAAAGGGGCTAAATTGAGACCCATTCAACCACGCTCTGCTACCACTTGTTACCGTATTTTGGTGGTAGGTAGAGGTGTAAGAAGGTGCGGGCGTGAATGGGTCTCGAACTACGGAATCAAAGTTAATGTAAAATTTAACAAGGTTATATTTTCTTTTCAATATTAAGTAATAACAAAGAACAGGTACTTAGTAGCCGAAACACAATTTGAAATGTACAATTACAGGGATTACAGAATTTGGGCTTCGAGCCCTGAGTTCACAATTCTTGAGCAACTAGCCCAACTTTCCGATATACAAATTTTAACAAAGGGGCAGAAGACCCCAATCAAACCCTGGAGCACTTGCTCCAAATTACACAGTAAAGCCTTCTCGAGGCATACAACACTCCGTTTCCAAAAGAGCCACTCGCTCTTTAATTTAAGCCTCTCCCAGGCCACACCAAACTCCACCTTCAAGCTGTCCTCAACGGACATAAACACAGGGGTGACATACCCAATCTACGAGGTCTATTAAATGAAAAGCAGGTTAATTAAATGACCTCTAAAACAATTTGAGAGGAGGCGAACTTGCACTCCTAATACACTTTGATTAAGACCTACTTGGCCCTAGGCCGTTAATACAAGGGCTAATCCCATACTAAAGAGGTGACTTAAGAAGAGAACAATTTGTTTTACGTTAACGGAGAATAGGTTGAGAAAACTAAGTTCACCTCACAACAATATGAGTGGGAGCTCGAGAGGGTTAGCACTCTCTATCCCAGTATGAAGCTTTAAAAGAGAATATATGAAAAGAGTAGTTACATTTTAGGAAAAGGTTACATGGTTGAACGCTTAGAACCCGCCCCGAAAGTTAAACTGCTGAGCTAGCAAAGAAAGAAGTTATTAATCGGCCATTACCTTGTTGTTGACCGCTGCCGAAGAAAGAGGCGCTTCCCGCCCCCTGCTATGTACTTAACACACTGAAAGATGGAACAGAAGTGGCCCGGAGACCCTAAAATCAGCAGTTTATATCCTCTCGCGGAAGGTTCTAGGCGTTAGGGGAAAGAAAACACCCTCCCACAAACTTTTTATTGGCTAGGTTACAGAAACATATCCAAGTTGGGGGGAAATACATCGGATTGGTCGGAAATTACTAAAAGAAATTCGGGATTGGATAAATCTAAAACAAGGGGAAAAAGATGGGTATACAGCCAACTTAAACAATAACAGAAAGAAATTTAACAAGAAACAAACATTTGAACTAAAAATTTCTCCAACAAAATAGTTCTTTGACTCCGCACTAGGGTGCACTATTGTTGACCTTCCGTAGTGTCCTCTAGGAGAGAAAGTTCACACTTCTTACTTCAGGCGAAACAAAAACACATCAAAAATGACACAGTTCAAAAACTCAAAATTTTCCACGTGGTGACATCTTCTGAGAAGGTAGCGAATTAATAGCGTATATAAAGTTCAGACTTCCTCCAGCAGAGGAGTTTCAACAGGCGCACATTTTAAATTAGCGGAGTGGAGGTGTACCGCCCGGTACAGACCTCCCCCCCAAAAAGTTCCACCAGGGGTGACACATGAAATTGTTTGAAACAAGGTCCAAGTTATGCTGTGGATATGAAGATTGATTGCAGAAGCATTTATAAGATTTCTTAATTTGGTTTGATTCAGTTTCAACATTTGTTGTTGCAGGTGAAGTACAGTCTTTATGTTTGTAGAAGTTGAGTTCTGAAGATAAACTTTTAATACTTAAAAGTGAAGAAAAATTTTGCATAGTCCACCAAATATTGCAGTTAAATTCCCAAGTGTAGTCATTACTTATAGTAACTGTTCATGTAGTTGATGGTGATGAAGTGGGATGGCCAGACCGGCCGTTGCGGCTTGCGTCCAAAGGAGGCCGCTCGGACCCCTCAAGTACCCTGAGATACCGCTCGCCCGCACTATGAGGGGAGCAGAGGTGTTGAAGCACGCCGCGCCCGCGGTGAACATATACAGGCTGCGGGCAAGTAGCAGGTCGTGCGCCGCACATCAGCCTTGGCCGGGAGGAGAGCTCCGGCTCGCCGTGCACACGTCGTCCTCGCTGGGGCCGAGGGGGCCCGTCCTCGGACCCAGTTGCTGCACGGCGCCGCGCGGCTGCGGGGGCACTGAAACATTAAAGCTAGGCGGCAGAATATTGTTGGACCATCATCATTTCTTTGAGGGCACAGGCTTGGTGAGGAGGTTGAGGGGTCAGCGGCGTGCAGATATCCATGGCATTTACTCAAATCAAGCCACAGTGTGTATTGAAGCAGGAGACGGGAGCGTGGTACTGGCCGAGGCAAGGACAGAATGGCAGTTTAACGGATCGGGGAAGGTTTTACAAGAGGCTTACATATAAGACAAAATATTATAGAAGGGGCAGAAAGCCTTAAATGTTGAACTCAAAAAAAAATATAACCTTCATATTCCTTTCAAATTATATGAAGCAAGTTGACACAAAATTTACACTGGTTTCACCTGTGACAGGTGAACCCTATATATCCTCTCGGTGGCTGGATTGCTTACTAACAACATAACTGGCGTAAGAAAATCGAGAATGATACAAGGCCCATGAAATCTGGGGGCAAGCTTGCCCGCGGGAACAAAATTCTTGACCATCACCTGGTCACCTACCTTCAAAGTGGTGGGTCTCCGTCCACGATCATACTTTTCCCTAACCTTTTCATGAGATACCTTAAGATTGGCTTTAGCCTTCTTCCAAAGATCTTTAATATTATCCGGTTCTATTGTCTCGGGTAGAATGTCACTCAGAGACCAGAGGTTAGAGAGCGGCGAGTTGGGAACAAACTTGAACATCAAAGAAGCTGGAGTGAATTTATGTGATTCATGAACCGCCGAATTCAAAGCAAAAGCTAACCAATGCAGGGACGTGTCCCACCTGGAATGATCATCATGATGATAGGCAATCAATGCGGACCTGAGATTACGATTAACCCGTTCAGCCAGAGATGGTTGAGGGTAATACGCAGAAGTAGTTACATGAGAGATGGATAAGTCAAAACAGAATTTACGAAATAAATTAGATGTAAAAGCCTTAGCATTATCAGATACAATATATTGGCACGGACCAAAAGAAGCAAAAATAGAATTTAAGCAAGTAATGGTAGACTGAGCGGTAGCCAGCTTAGTCGGAAATAACCAGGAAAATCTGGTAAAACCATCTACACATACAAGGATGAATTTGTTGGCATTTCCCTTCGACTGGGGGAAGGGTCCTACATAATCAATATACAGGCGTTCCGTGGGGCGCGATGCTTGATGCGAAGACAAAAGGCCTACCTTGGTGGACATGGTGGGTTTACTGAGCAAACAAGATTTACAAGCCTTTACTAGTTCACGAATTTCACCGTCCATACCTTTCCAGATGAACATTTCACGAATTTTTTCACGAGTTTTAAAGATACCCAGATGCCCTCCTAATGGGGTTTCATGACAATACTTGAAGATCATAGGCACAAGAACAGCTGGAACGACAACTTTCATCATCTTATCATGCATCGATGGGCAACATAGAACACCATTCCTCAGAACATAAGGGACAACATGTTCCCCAGAAGAAAGGGTTTCCATTATCGGAGCCAGCGTCGGATCTTCGCGTTGGTATTTCTCGATATCCCTAAAGAGCATGGGGGCATCCGTTAAGATGGCATTAACATCAGATAGTATGGACTCGGGAGGTGATGAACTGTCGACCGGTTCTTGGGTCTCGACGTCGTTTGAAAACATACGGCTGAGTCCATCAGCGACAATATTTTCGGTACCTCTGATATGTCTAACATCAAACTGGAAGGCAGAAATACGGATGGCCCAGCGGGCTATACGACCAGTACGACGCGGCCTACCTAAGACCCAACTTAGGGCTTGATTATCTGTCTCCAGGTCGAATTTAACATGTTCCAGATAGAGACGGAACTTCTCTAAGGCGAATAAGACTGCCAAACCTTCGAGCTCATAGATGGAATACTTGGCTTCTTGAGCCGACAATGTCCTAGACGCATAGGCGATGGGGCGCCTCCCTAGTTCAGTCTCTTGAAGAAGGACTGCAGCTACCGCTGACGACGACGCGTCGGTTTGGACGATGAATTTCTTCGAGAAATCAGGCATAGCAAGTACAGGGCCATTACAAAGTGCTAATTTAAGGTCTTCAAAAGCGGCTTGTTGAGAAGGTCCCCACTCGAATTTGATGCCTTTCCTACGAAGAAGGTTTAAGGGCGCCGCTCTATTAGCGAAGTTAGGAATAAACTTCCTGAAGAAATTCACCATACCAATGAACCTGGCGATACCTTTAGTGTCCTTGGGAGGTTTGAAATCACGGATGGCCTGTGTTCTAGAATGATCGACTGCTACACCATCAGGTGACACAATATGCCCTAGGAAAGACATAGAGGGCTTAGCAAAGGCAACCTTGGACAACTTAACAGTTAACCCAGCCTTACGAAGGCGGTCGAGAACTTCTCGCAGATGATCTAGATGTTCTTCAAAAGTCTCTGAAAATACGACGACATCATCCAAGTAGTGATATAAGTACTCGAATTTGATGTCGGAGAAGACCCTATCTAGTAGCCTAGTGAGCACAGCTGCTCCGGTGGGGAGCCCGAAAGGCACGCGGTTGTATTCATATTAATTCCAGTCCGTGGCAAACGCTGTAAGATGTTTAGACTCTTCGGCAAGGGGAATTTGATTATAGGCCTGATTCAAGTCCAAGATGGTGAAGAACTTGGCCTTACGAAACCATGAAAAACAAGAATGAAGGTCAGGAAGGGGCACAGATTGCAACACCACCTTCCGATTGAGAGCCCTGTAATCAATGACAGGCCTGAAGCCTCCTTGGGGTTTCGGGACCAAAAAAATAGGCGAAGAATACGCTGACTTAGAGGGCCTAATAATACCGTCCTTCAACATCTGATCGATGATTTCTTTCAGAGCCTTCATTTTAGGTGGAGATAGCCTATAAGGTGGAAAACGGACAGGAATCGAATCCGTGACCTCAATTTTGTATTCAATAAGGTCAGTAACACCAAGAGTATCAGAGAACACCTCGGGAAACGACTGACACAATTTGCGAATACTATCAGCCTGCTCCTCAGGTAGATGTCTAAGGTCTAACAACATCTCATCCTGGGTAGGCGAAATAGAAGAACATGATGCAGAATTACACTTTAATAGAGGGATATTACAATTAGAGGCAAATTTGAAAGTGCAAGACCTACTCTGAAGATCGAGCACAAGACCAGTGTGAGAGATAAAGTCCGCTCCCAATATAATGGGGCAAGACAAGAGCTTGGCCACAAACAATTTAACTCTCCAAGTGAATTTAAAAATACGAATTTTGACCGATAAGGAACCTAGAATTTCTAATGGGGATGAATTAGCCGAAACATATTGCACAGGAGATGAGACATAGTCAGGTAGTTTACAAACAGATTTCAATTTAGAATACCATTCAGCCGAAATAATCGAACAAACACTGCCTGAGTCTAAGAGAGCTGTAATAGGCTCGTTATTTAACTCAATCTTAAGAAAAGGAACCGGTGTGGGGGAATCCGCCGCAATCCTGAGACACTCTTTGGGACCTTCAAAAGATAAATTTGAAAATTGCTCGTTCTCTAAATTTACAACCTGTTTACCAGGGGCTGAGTCTCGGGAAGATGGATTAGTCGACTCAGCCGAAGGCACTAGTCACTTTTTATTATTGGCATAGGTAGAATTTGCACCAGACGTTGAGCAGGAGGGGGTGCTATTCGAGTTTGGGCAATTCTTGGCGATATGTGAGAAAGCCCCACATTTAAAACAGCCTTGTGCTGAACCAGCTCCATTATTTGCCCTACTAGTTTTGACCAATGGACATTTATTGCGAAGATGGTCAGGCGACCCGCAAGCATAACATTTACGGGGTGTGACTGGTCGGCGAGGTGGAGGCCGAGTGTTACTAAAGGAAGGCGGGGGTTCTTTCGCTACACGCAAAGAATCGGCGTATCTAACTCCTTCCGCTGAGACGGCCAACGCTTCAAGTTCAGAGAAAGTTTGCGGGCACGCCGCGAAACACAAGAATGATCTATAAGATGGTGAAATGCCTTCTACAATAGCTTGTACAATTTGATCCTCAGGGAAGTGAAGAGCAAACACCCTGGTATAAAACTTAATGTCTTGTATGAAATCAGCCAAGTTCTCATCCAATCGCTGTACACGATAATAGTACTTCTGAATCAGAGATGACCTCGCGCGGGCGGGAATAAAATTTGCAAGCAAGTGTGCATGAAAATCTTTAATAGATGACTGTTCGGCTATGGCTCTTACTATTTTGTCAGAAAGAATACCAATTGCATAAGGATAGATGATTTGCAAAATTTGACATGGAGAAAGAGAAAACACAAGGGCATGATCCTGAAATTCAACCAGAAATCTTAAAAATGAAATTACTTCACTGGTGGTATTAACCGAAAACTTAGAGATACCTCTGAGCAACATTGCCAATGGATGAGGCAAGCTGCTAAACCCGGGTGACATAGTAGGTAAAGGTTTCAATGGCAAGGAAGTTAATTCAGAACGGATGTTACTCAATGATGCACGACGTTCAGATTCGTTGTCCAATGGGGCGGAGATAGTTTGGGCAGCTACGGTTATCCTATTCACTTCTCCCTTGGGAGGCGCTTCCTCACTACCTGCATTCACTGTGGTGGGTAGATCGCTTTTGGGAGGAACCTCCCCTGTTAACAACTGAGTGACCTTGCTAGATAATTCAGACATATTTTCAAGCAGCGTACTAGCTTCCTTCTTCTGAACGTCATTCAACTTTAGAGACAACAGATCGTTAACCCTATTCGAAAAGTGATATAGCCTAGCTTGCACACGCTTAATTTGATTAGGAGAAGGATCATTTTCATCAAAAAAACTAACTACAGAAGCTAGCCCAGTAATATTCTCCGTGATCGTGGAAAGAGAGTCGTCAATTTCTTTCTCTCCCAAATTGGGGATGGAAATTGGCAAATCAAGGGACTCTCTAAGCTTGTTTGTGTCTACTGCAACCGTGCCTCCAGATTGTACATTTCTAATAGTCAATTCATAGATCAACTCCTCCTTGCGCAAATAGTTAAGATGGAGAACATCGCGAGGGCCGGGCATGGTGACAGAACAATTTTGACAAACTCAAAAAATTCCAGCAACTGGGAAAATAGTTAGAGTTCGGGACAAACAATATTTAGCCGTCAAAAGGGGCTAAATTGAGACCCATTCAACCACGCTCTGCTACCACTTGTTACCGTATTTTGGTGGTAGGTAGAGGTGTAAGAAGGTGCGGGCGTGAATGGGTCTCGAACTACGGAATCAAAGTTAATGTAAAATTTAACAAGGTTATATTTTCTTTTCAATATTAAGTAATAACAAAGAACAGGTACTTAGTAGCCGAAACACAATTTGAAATGTACAATTACAGGGATTACAGAATTTGGGCTTCGAGCCCTGAGTTCACAATTCTTGAGCAACTAGCCCAACTTTCCGATATACAAATTTTAACAAAGGGGCAGAAGACCCCAATCAAACCCTGGAGCACTTGCTCCAAATTACACAGTAAAGCCTTCTCGAGGCATACAACACTCCGTTTCCAAAAGAGCCACTCGCTCTTTAATTTAAGCCTCTCCCAGGCCACACCAAACTCCACCTTCAAGCTGTCCTCAACGGACATAAACACAGGGGTGACATACCCAATCTACGAGGTCTATTAAATGAAAAGCAGGTTAATTAAATGACCTCTAAAACAATTTGAGAGGAGGCGAACTTGCACTCCTAATACACTTTGATTAAGACCTACTTGGCCCTAGGCCGTTAATACAAGGGCTAATCCCATACTAAAGAGGTGACTTAAGAAGAGAACAATTTGTTTTACGTTAACGGAGAATAGGTTGAGAAAACTAAGTTCACCTCACAACAATATGAGTGGGAGCTCGAGAGGGTTAGCACTCTCTATCCCAGTATGAAGCTTTAAAAGAGAATATATGAAAAGAGTAGTTACATTTTAGGAAAAGGTTACATGGTTGAACGCTTAGAACCCGCCCCGAAAGTTAAACTGCTGAGCTAGCAAAGAAAGAAGTTATTAATCGGCCATTACCTTGTTGTTGACCGCTGCCGAAGAAAGAGGCGCTTCCCGCCCCCTGCTATGTACTTAACACACTGAAAGATGGAACAGAAGTGGCCCGGAGACCCTAAAATCAGCAGTTTATATCCTCTCGCGGAAGGTTCTAGGCGTTAGGGGAAAGAAAACACCCTCCCACAAACTTTTTATTGGCTAGGTTACAGAAACATATCCAAGTTGGGGGGAAATACATCGGATTGGTCGGAAATTACTAAAAGAAATTCGGGATTGGATAAATCTAAAACAAGGGGAAAAAGAGGGGTATACAGCCAACTTAAACAATAACAGAAAGAAATTTAACAAGAAACAAACATTTGAACTAAAAATTTCTCCAACAAAATAGTTCTTTGACTCCGCACTAGGGTGCACTATTGTTGACCTTCCGTAGTGTCCTCTAGGAGAGAAAGTTCACACTTCTTACTTCAGGCGAAACAAAAACACATCAAAAATGACACAGTTCAAAAACTCAAAATTTTCCACGTGGTGACATCTTCTGAGAAGGTAGCGAATTAATAGCGTATATAAAGTTCAGACTTCCTCCAGCAGAGGAGTTTCAACAGGCGCACATTTTAAATTAGCGGAGTGGAGGTGTACCGCCCGGTACAGACCTCCCCCCCAAAAAGTTCCACCAGGGGTGACACATGAAATTGTTTGAAACAAGGTCCAAGTTATGCTGTGGATATGAAGATTGATTGCAGAAGCATTTATAAGATTTCTTAATTTGGTTTGATTCAGTTTCAACATTTGTTGTTGCAGGTGAAGTACAGTCTTTATGTTTGTAGAAGTTGAGTTCTGAAGATAAACTTTTAATACTTAAAAGTGAAGAAAAATTTTGCATAGTCCACCAAATATTGCAGTTAAATTCCCAAGTGTAGTCATTACTTATAGTAACTGTTCATGTAGTTGATGGTGATGAAGTGGGATGGCCAGACCGGCCGTTGCGGCTTGCGTCCAAAGGAGGCCGCTCGGACCCCTCAAGTACCCTGAGATACCGCTCGCCCGCACTATGAGGGGAGCAGAGGTGTTGAAGCACGCCGCGCCCGCGGTGAACATATACAGGCTGCGGGCAAGTAGCAGGTCGTGCGCCGCACATCAGCCTTGGCCGGGAGGAGAGCTCCGGCTCGCCGTGCACACGTCGTCCTCGCTGGGGCCGAGGGGGCCCGTCCTCGGACCCAGTTGCTGCACGGCGCCGCGCGGCTGCGGGGGCACTGAAACATTAAAGCTAGGCGGCAGAATATTGTTGGACCATCATCATTTCTTTGAGGGCACAGGCTTGGTGAGGAGGTTGAGGGGTCAGCGGCGTGCAGATATCCATGGCATTTACTCAAATCAAGCCACAGTGTGTATTGAAGCAGGAGACGGGAGCGTGGTACTGGCCGAGGCAAGGACAGAATGGCAGTTTAACGGATCGGGGAAGGTTTTACAAGAGGCTTACATATAAGACAAAATATTATAGAAGGGGCAGAAAGCCTTAAATGTTGAACTCAAAAAAAAATATAACCTTCATATTCCTTTCAAATTATATGAAGCAAGTTGACACAAAATTTACACTGGTTTCACCTGTGACAGGTGAACCCTATATATCCTCTCGGTGGCTGGATTGCTTACTAACAACATAACTGGCGTAAGAAAATCGAGAATGATACAAGGCCCATGAAATCTGGGGGCAAGCTTGCCCGCGGGAACAAAATTCTTGACCATCACCTGGTCACCTACCTTCAAAGTGGTGGGTCTCCGTCCACGATCATACTTTTCCCTAACCTTTTCATGAGATACCTTAAGATTGGCTTTAGCCTTCTTCCAAAGATCTTTAATATTATCCGGTTCTATTGTCTCGGGTAGAATGTCACTCAGAGACCAGAGGTTAGAGAGCGGCGAGTTGGGAACAAACTTGAACATCAAAGAAGCTGGAGTGAATTTATGTGATTCATGAACCGCCGAATTCAAAGCAAAAGCTAACCAATGCAGGGACGTGTCCCACCTGGAATGATCATCATGATGATAGGCAATCAATGCGGACCTGAGATTACGATTAACCCGTTCAGCCAGAGATGGTTGAGGGTAATACGCAGAAGTAGTTACATGAGAGATGGATAAGTCAAAACAGAATTTACGAAATAAATTAGATGTAAAAGCCTTAGCATTATCAGATACAATATATTGGCACGGACCAAAAGAAGCAAAAATAGAATTTAAGCAAGTAATGGTAGACTGAGCGGTAGCCAGCTTAGTCGGAAATAACCAGGAAAATCTGGTAAAACCATCTACACATACAAGGATGAATTTGTTGGCATTTCCCTTCGACTGGGGGAAGGGTCCTACATAATCAATATACAGGCGTTCCGTGGGGCGCGATGCTTGATGCGAAGACAAAAGGCCTACCTTGGTGGACATGGTGGGTTTACTGAGCAAACAAGATTTACAAGCCTTTACTAGTTCACGAATTTCACCGTCCATACCTTTCCAGATGAACATTTCACGAATTTTTTCACGAGTTTTAAAGATACCCAGATGCCCTCCTAATGGGGTTTCATGACAATACTTGAAGATCATAGGCACAAGAACAGCTGGAACGACAACTTTCATCATCTTATCATGCATCGATGGGCAACATAGAACACCATTCCTCAGAACATAAGGGACAACATGTTCCCCAGAAGAAAGGGTTTCCATTATCGGAGCCAGCGTCGGATCTTCGCGTTGGTATTTCTCGATATCCCTAAAGAGCATGGGGGCATCCGTTAAGATGGCATTAACATCAGATAGTATGGACTCGGGAGGTGATGAACTGTCGACCGGTTCTTGGGTCTCGACGTCGTTTGAAAACATACGGCTGAGTCCATCAGCGACAATATTTTCGGTACCTCTGATATGTCTAACATCAAACTGGAAGGCAGAAATACGGATGGCCCAGCGGGCTATACGACCAGTACGACGCGGCCTACCTAAGACCCAACTTAGGGCTTGATTATCTGTCTCCAGGTCGAATTTAACATGTTCCAGATAGAGACGGAACTTCTCTAAGGCGAATAAGACTGCCAAACCTTCGAGCTCATAGATGGAATACTTGGCTTCTTGAGCCGACAATGTCCTAGACGCATAGGCGATGGGGCGCCTCCCTAGTTCAGTCTCTTGAAGAAGGACTGCAGCTACCGCTGACGACGACGCGTCGGTTTGGACGATGAATTTCTTCGAGAAATCAGGCATAGCAAGTACAGGGCCATTACAAAGTGCTAATTTAAGGTCTTCAAAAGCGGCTTGTTGAGAAGGTCCCCACTCGAATTTGATGCCTTTCCTACGAAGAAGGTTTAAGGGCGCCGCTCTATTAGCGAAGTTAGGAATAAACTTCCTGAAGAAATTCACCATACCAATGAACCTGGCGATACCTTTAGTGTCCTTGGGAGGTTTGAAATCACGGATGGCCTGTGTTCTAGAATGATCGACTGCTACACCATCAGGTGACACAATATGCCCTAGGAAAGACATAGAGGGCTTAGCAAAGGCAACCTTGGACAACTTAACAGTTAACCCAGCCTTACGAAGGCGGTCGAGAACTTCTCGCAGATGATCTAGATGTTCTTCAAAAGTCTCTGAAAATACGACGACATCATCCAAGTAGTGATATAAGTACTCGAATTTGATGTCGGAGAAGACCCTATCTAGTAGCCTAGTGAGCACAGCTGCTCCGGTGGGGAGCCCGAAAGGCACGCGGTTGTATTCATATTAATTCCAGTCCGTGGCAAACGCTGTAAGATGTTTAGACTCTTCGGCAAGGGGAATTTGATTATAGGCCTGATTCAAGTCCAAGATGGTGAAGAACTTGGCCTTACGAAACCATGAAAAACAAGAATGAAGGTCAGGAAGGGGCACAGATTGCAACACCACCTTCCGATTGAGAGCCCTGTAATCAATGACAGGCCTGAAGCCTCCTTGGGGTTTCGGGACCAAAAAAATAGGCGAAGAATACGCTGACTTAGAGGGCCTAATAATACCGTCCTTCAACATCTGATCGATGATTTCTTTCAGAGCCTTCATTTTAGGTGGAGATAGCCTATAAGGTGGAAAACGGACAGGAATCGAATCCGTGACCTCAATTTTGTATTCAATAAGGTCAGTAACACCAAGAGTATCAGAGAACACCTCGGGAAACGACTGACACAATTTGCGAATACTATCAGCCTGCTCCTCAGGTAGATGTCTAAGGTCTAACAACATCTCATCCTGGGTAGGCGAAATAGAAGAACATGATGCAGAATTACACTTTAATAGAGGGATATTACAATTAGAGGCAAATTTGAAAGTGCAAGACCTACTCTGAAGATCGAGCACAAGACCAGTGTGAGAGATAAAGTCCGCTCCCAATATAATGGGGCAAGACAAGAGCTTGGCCACAAACAATTTAACTCTCCAAGTGAATTTAAAAATACGAATTTTGACCGATAAGGAACCTAGAATTTCTAATGGGGATGAATTAGCCGAAACATATTGCACAGGAGATGAGACATAGTCAGGTAGTTTACAAACAGATTTCAATTTAGAATACCATTCAGCCGAAATAATCGAACAAACACTGCCTGAGTCTAAGAGAGCTGTAATAGGCTCGTTATTTAACTCAATCTTAAGAAAAGGAACCGGTGTGGGGGAATCCGCCGCAATCCTGAGACACTCTTTGGGACCTTCAAAAGATAAATTTGAAAATTGCTCGTTCTCTAAATTTACAACCTGTTTACCAGGGGCTGAGTCTCGGGAAGATGGATTAGTCGACTCAGCCGAAGGCACTAGTCACTTTTTATTATTGGCATAGGTAGAATTTGCACCAGACGTTGAGCAGGAGGGGGTGCTATTCGAGTTTGGGCAATTCTTGGCGATATGTGAGAAAGCCCCACATTTAAAACAGCCTTGTGCTGAACCAGCTCCATTATTTGCCCTACTAGTTTTGACCAATGGACATTTATTGCGAAGATGGTCAGGCGACCCGCAAGCATAACATTTACGGGGTGTGACTGGTCGGCGAGGTGGAGGCCGAGTGTTACTAAAGGAAGGCGGGGGTTCTTTCGCTACACGCAAAGAATCGGCGTATCTAACTCCTTCCGCTGAGACGGCCAACGCTTCAAGTTCAGAGAAAGTTTGCGGGCACGCCGCGAAACACAAGAATGACCTATAAGATGGTGAAATGCCTTCTACAATAGCTTGTACAATTTGATCCTCAGGGAAGTGAAGAGCAAACACCCTGGTATAAAACTTAATGTCTTGTATGAAATCAGCCAAGTTCTCATCCAATCGCTGTACACGATAATAGTACTTCTGAATCAGAGATGACCTCGCGCGGGCGGGAATAAAATTTGCAAGCAAGTGTGCATGAAAATCTTTAATAGATGACTGTTCGGCTATGGCTCTTACTATTTTGTCAGAAAGAATACCAATTGCATAAGGATAGATGATTTGCAAAATTTGACATGGAGAAAGAGAAAACACAAGGGCATGATCCTGAAATTCAACCAGAAATCTTAAAAATGAAATTACTTCACTGGTGGTATTAACCGAAAACTTAGAGATACCTCTGAGCAACATTGCCAATGGATGAGGCAAGCTGCTAAACCCGGGTGACATAGTAGGTAAAGGTTTCAATGGCAAGGAAGTTAATTCAGAACGGATGTTACTCAATGATGCACGACGTTCAGATTCGTTGTCCAATGGGGCGGAGATAGTTTGGGCAGCTACGGTTATCCTATTCACTTCTCCCTTGGGAGGCGCTTCCTCACTACCTGCATTCACTGTGGTGGGTAGATCGCTTTTGGGAGGAACCTCCCCTGTTAACAACTGAGTGACCTTGCTAGATAATTCAGACATATTTTCAAGCAGCGTACTAGCTTCCTTCTTCTGAACGTCATTCAACTTTAGAGACAACAGATCGTTAACCCTATTCGAAAAGTGATATAGCCTAGCTTGCACACGCTTAATTTGATTAGGAGAAGGATCATTTTCATCAAAAAAACTAACTACAGAAGCTAGCCCAGTAATATTCTCCGTGATCGTGGAAAGAGAGTCGTCAATTTCTTTCTCTCCCAAATTGGGGATGGAAATTGGCAAATCAAGGGACTCTCTAAGCTTGTTTGTGTCTACTGCAACCGTGCCTCCAGATTGTACATTTCTAATAGTCAATTCATAGATCAACTCCTCCTTGCGCAAATAGTTAAGATGGAGAACATCGCGAGGGCCGGGCATGGTGACAGAACAATTTTGACAAACTCAAAAAATTCCAGCAACTGGGAAAATAGTTAGAGTTCGGGACAAACAATATTTAGCCGTCAAAAGGGGCTAAATTGAGACCCATTCAACCACGCTCTGCTACCACTTGTTACCGTATTTTGGTGGTAGGTAGAGGTGTAAGAAGGTGCGGGCGTGAATGGGTCTCGAACTACGGAATCAAAGTTAATGTAAAATTTAACAAGGTTATATTTTCTTTTCAATATTAAGTAATAACAAAGAACAGGTACTTAGTAGCCGAAACACAATTTGAAATGTACAATTACAGGGATTACAGAATTTGGGCTTCGAGCCCTGAGTTCACAATTCTTGAGCAACTAGCCCAACTTTCCGATATACAAATTTTAACAAAGGGGCAGAAGACCCCAATCAAACCCTGGAGCACTTGCTCCAAATTACACAGTAAAGCCTTCTCGAGGCATACAACACTCCGTTTCCAAAAGAGCCACTCGCTCTTTAATTTAAGCCTCTCCCAGGCCACACCAAACTCCACCTTCAAGCTGTCCTCAACGGACATAAACACAGGGGTGACATACCCAATCTACGAGGTCTATTAAATGAAAAGCAGGTTAATTAAATGACCTCTAAAACAATTTGAGAGGAGGCGAACTTGCACTCCTAATACACTTTGATTAAGACCTACTTGGCCCTAGGCCGTTAATACAAGGGCTAATCCCATACTAAAGAGGTGACTTAAGAAGAGAACAATTTGTTTTACGTTAACGGAGAATAGGTTGAGAAAACTAAGTTCACCTCACAACAATATGAGTGGGAGCTCGAGAGGGTTAGCACTCTCTATCCCAGTATGAAGCTTTAAAAGAGAATATATGAAAAGAGTAGTTACATTTTAGGAAAAGGTTACATGGTTGAACGCTTAGAACCCGCCCCGAAAGTTAAACTGCTGAGCTAGCAAAGAAAGAAGTTATTAATCGGCCATTACCTTGTTGTTGACCGCTGCCGAAGAAAGAGGCGCTTCCCGCCCCCTGCTATGTACTTAACACACTGAAAGATGGAACAGAAGTGGCCCGGAGACCCTAAAATCAGCAGTTTATATCCTCTCGCGGAAGGTTCTAGGCGTTAGGGGAAAGAAAACACCCTCCCACAAACTTTTTATTGGCTAGGTTACAGAAACATATCCAAGTTGGGGGGAAATACATCGGATTGGTCGGAAATTACTAAAAGAAATTCGGGATTGGATAAATCTAAAACAAGGGGAAAAAGAGGGGTATACAGCCAACTTAAACAATAACAGAAAGAAATTTAACAAGAAACAAACATTTGAACTAAAAATTTCTCCAACAAAATAGTTCTTTGACTCCGCACTAGGGTGCACTATTGTTGATCTTCCGTAGTGTCCTCTAGGAGAGAAAGTTCACACTTCTTACTTCAGGCGAAACAAAAACACATCAAAAATGACACAGTTCAAAAACTCAAAATTTTCCACGTGGTGACATCTTCTGAGAAGGTAGCGAATTAATAGCGTATATAAAGTTCAGACTTCCTCCAGCAGAGGAGTTTCAACAGGCGCACATTTTAAATTAGCGGAGTGGAGGTGTACCGCCCGGTACAGTTTTCAAGTTAGAGAAAGACAAACAGACCAAACAAACAAACAAACAAACAAACAAACAAACAAACAAACAAAGAAACAAACAAACAAACTAACTAACTAACAGACACCAAGGAAACCTACCCTTGGACAGATGGATGCTATATATAAAATTTGGTTCAAATATCTTGTTAGTTTTCAAGTTGTAAGAAGTACGCTTTACACGCACCCGCTCTTGCGTTAAGTCCGCTGGGATTTGTACCGAAAAACGGTCCGTTAATGATATCTCCCTTACTAAATCCTGTTATCGAAATGATGCACATGAGAAAAAAAAGGTTTAAAAAATAATTTTCATTAAGGCAGGTTTATTTCCATTAAGTTCGGTTGTGTATACTTTGAGAGAGTGCAAAATCACGGTTTCGGTTTCGTAAAAATCCCCACTCAGTTCAGGGATTTAGAAACGATATTTGCTCTAAAACCTACCCAAGGAGAGGTGGATTCTAAATATGAAGTTTGGTGGAAATATATATTTAGTAGTTTTCAAGTTATAGAAGGACAGACAAACAGACAAACAGACAAAGAGACTAACAGACAAACAAACAGACAAACAGACACCAAAGCTAAAAATGATGCAGATGGTCATTATTATACCTGAAACGGATAACTGTACCGAAATTTCGCCAAAATAATCAATGTACAGACACACGGTCGTTATGAGCACGTTGAAAAGTGCAGACTTCCACTTCGAGATTCATATCTCCTAAACGGTTTATGATATTAAGAAACAGTTAGCGCCATCAGACGCCTCATTTATCGCTCTAGATGTTTGTTTCTAAACCATTTCCTCGTATCTCCCATATTAAGGGGGTAAATTGAGTTCAAATTTCGAATAGGGTGAAATTTGGGTGCATTTTTAACATTTTACATTACATTTTGCCTACTTATGTATAAGCTAGAATCATGAAATTTGGTACACATATGTCCCTTAATCGTGCCAATGTTCGCACACAACGTGATGATCCTACCATTCTTATAAGTGTGTCAAACAATAAAATATACTTGTAAACATCACCAAATTTACGAACAATCCAGAAATACGGCCAAATTTAACGTATAAGGGAGAGAGATACGACAAAATGTCACAGGACCAAAGTTGTAGATCACTCCGAATTGAAGCGACATTGTGCCATCCGTTTTGTGATACGACTTACCGTTTAGCCAAAAAATAGCTCAGAAGGAATGTCTGCACAGTCATTAAAATTGCCTCCATATTTCGATATCCTTGGGGGTAAAAAGTGAAAAATTTGAACATCTTGGAATTTTCCCGTCGGTTAGGGTTCAAAAGCTATAATTTCACCAAATTTCAATTGTCTACCTCGTCTCGCAGGTTGTGCCGCCATCTTGATTTGGGGGAATGGGGGATAAAAATGAGGAAATTCCCGAAAATTTTTAAGCCCACGAAACCTATAGGTTATCGTTTTGGATATATTATACGACTGTGTTCTTATACTGAGCCCAAAATTTGAGCCCCCCCCCCCCAGCGCGCCCCCTTCAGGGAATTTTGAGAATTTCCGATTTTTCTAGGGATCCTGGGGTCATCAGTTTCCCTCGTACCAAGTTTCAAATTTCTGAGATTTCTGGAAGTGCCTCATTAATTCACGTATTTTTTCATTTTTAAATATTTATATATACATCGCTCCAGCCCGACTTGCTTTTATATATATAGATAGATGACGGATAAGCATGAGCACGTTGAAAAGTGCAGACTTCCACTTCGAGATTCATATCTCCTAAACGGTTTACGATATTAAGAAACGGTTTGCGCCATCAGACGCCTCATTTATCGCTCTACATGTTTGTTTCTAAACCATTTCCTCGTATCTCCCATATTAAGGGGGTAAATTGAGTTCAAATTTTGAATAGGGTGAAATTTGGGTGCATTTTTAACATTTTACATTATATTTTGCCTACTTATGTATAAGCTAGAATCATGAAATTTGGTACACATATGTCACTTAATCGTGCCAATGTGCGCACACAACGTGATGATCCTATCATTCTTATAAGTGTGTCAAACAATAAAATATACTTGTAAAAATCACCAAATTTACGAACAATCCAGAAATACGGCCAAATTTAACGTATAAGGGAGAGAGATACGACAAAATGTCACAGGACCAAAGTTGTAGATCACTCAGAATTGAAGTGACATTGTGCCATCCGTTTTGTGATACGACTTACCGTTTAGCCCAAAAATAGCTCAAAAGGAATGTCTGCACAGTCATTAAAATTGCCTCCATATTTCGATATCCTTGGGGGTAAAAAGTGAAAAATTTGAACATCTTGGAATTTTCCCATCGGTTAGGGACCAAAAGCTATAATTTCACCAAATTTCAATTGTCTACCTCGTCTCGCAGGTTGTGCCGCCATCTTGATTTGGGGGGATGGGGGATAAAAATGAGGAAATTCCCGAAAATTTTTAATCCCACGAAACCTATAGGTTATCGTTTTGGATATACTATACGACTGTGTTCTTATACTGAGCCCAAAATTTGAGCCCCCCCCCCAGCGTGCCCCCTTCAGGGAATTTTGAGAATTTCCTTTTTTTCTAGGGATCCTGGGGTCATCAGTTTCCCTCGTACCAAGTTTCAAATTTCTGAGATTTCTGGAAGTGCCTCATTAATTCACGTCTTTTTTTCATTTTTAAATATTTATATATACATCGCTCCAGCCCGACTTGCTTTTATATATATAGATTTCGAATTTTGGATCTTCAAATGGTGAATTTTCTTAGTCCTAATGAGGAGCTGAATTAACATTCAGCTATAAAAGTAGTTAGTTGCAGAAATATGCAAAAGAAAGGCATTCTAATGCTATAGAAGGCATCTATGAGTTTTTACTCGATTGGAAATCTGCTTTATTGAAAATAAAATCTGTACAATATAAAAGAATAGTTTATTCACACAGTTATTACATACCAAGTATACCCTGAGTATGAATTTGTTGGTGTTAACTGTAAATAACTATAAAATCTTACTTTTTAACCTTAGTAGATTATATCTTTGTTTCTTTTCAGGTTGTTACCTAATTTGGCTGCCCTTATTGCATTTTGCACCTTCATCCTTCCGTGGACTGGCACGGGCCCTCAATGGAACCAAGTTATAACACATCACGCTGATATCTGCAAACAAAACGCCTGGCGAAACATGCTGTTCATTCATAACTACTATGGATTTGAGAATATGGTAAGGCATGAACACGACAATAATAATGTAGTTTTGTCAAAGATGATTCGCCAGTATGCAAAGCAATTTTATGAGTATATTACCCAGTGAGCTGGCGTGCTGTTAGGGTCGTGCAGCTGTGAGCTTGCATTCGTGAGATGGTGGGTTCGAATCCCACAGTTAGCAACCCTGAAGATAGTTTTCCGTGCTTTCCCATTTTCACACCAGGAAAATTCTGGGGTTGTACTTTAATGAAGGCCACGGCTTCTACCTTCCCAGTCCTAACCCCTTCCTACCTTTGCGTTGTCGAAAACTTTTGATGAGTTAATGCGACAGTAAACAATTAACAAAAAGCAAATATTTACGTTGATTTTTGAAATCCTTTGATGAGTATAACATCTCTTCATGCAACGGTTACATAAACAACGAAATGCGGAAAGGTAATAACCATATTTCAATAGTGGATCCTTGTGAGAAACGTATACTAAAAACAGATGTAACAGCAAATGGAAACTGACACCTGCTGGAGTTAACATTATTCTTCTTGAATGAAATGGTCAGAACGATGATGGAAAGGCTATAATTCTTAAATGATTCTCCATGACAGCCATGATATTTTATGAAGTTTATGGAATGTATTGCATTGTCAATGTTCCCATATGAACGCATATGATGGCACTTGATGTCCGTAAGATATTAGGGTTGTTCGAATGCGTTTGAACTTACGATAAGCACAAAATATATCAAAACATTTAGTTCAATGATATGCGACATATTTTATTCCTCTGGATGTGTGATGGTAAGTCTTAGCAACGAATAAGTTGAATTGCACTTGTATATTTTAAATCCTATGCATATGTTCACAACTTTGATGACAAGTAAGCAGGGAACGTATAATCTGGTAGTAAAATATTTATTTAAGGATTAAGTACACTAATGCGAAGTGTGCTGTACAGTCAAAAAATGAATGAGCGCATACGATAGTATAGTTTATGTTTCTCGTACGTACACTTTTCTCGGAAACTATTGAACCTTCAGCTATAATGTTTGTTGTGTGTATCCACAAGGTTTGTATCCACATGGGAGGTGGATCATATTTTGATGATAATTAAAATTAAGTCTGATAAAATATGTAAGGAACCTACTGTGATGGAGTCAACCTGGCCCCAGCCACGAGTGATGTCACCGATTTAGGGTCCCATGCACTCGCTGTTGCAGCAATCATTCAGAGATGAGCCAGCCGCTCAAGGCCAGTCCCCTCTGCCACCTCTCCGTTATATCACCGCAGGCCAATCTGACTGTGCGAGAAAGTACTAGAAGGTGAACCCAGAATTTTAGAATTCCAGAGGGTTTCAGGAGTCCCTCCTTTCGTGAAGTATGTGGAAGCGCCGGCGTCCCTATTTAATGAAGGCCGGACGAGCTACAGTCGTTCAATTCTGCTGGCGATTGAGACTAATCATTTCTGCCACTGGTTCAATTGGGCCCAGTCAGGGAGTGAGTACCGTTACTTCTGTGGACAGTGACGGCAGATTGCTACCAGTGCTGTGTATCCGTACTGAATGTAGCTGAGTGATGAGCGACAGTGAACGAAGACTGCCGTGAGCGTACAGACAGTCTAGATCAGGGATGGCGAACCTATGCCACGCGTGTCACTAGGTGACACGGGAACACGATTTCGGTGGCACACCACATGAACATAATAACGTTTTTTATGTGCGTCTTGAACTATAGTCTATACATATCTCTTACATCGTATAGTCATAGTGTTTCAGACTTAAGAAATAAATATCAAAAATCTAAATATAGTTCCATTCGGACGCACATTATGGCAAGACTGCAACACTGATAGGTCCGGAAATCAAGTGAGATAAATGTCAGATGCGGTCACCCACATCAGTCAATTAGTGAAGTTCGACGTTTGTGTGGATGACAGCAGCGCGTAAGTTTTCTTAGTGTGTAACTTAACTGTTTTTAATTTTGTAAGACGAATAGTTACCAAGAGAGTTATCCCAATTACGAGATTTGGAGAAAATATCGCACATAATTTCAAACCCTCATATTGCACAAATGAGTAATATTGAGGTCATTTTTTTGAGTAGTTAGAAATGGAGTTGACTGAGTTTCAAGAAAGCAGTACATGGGTGAACAAATTCGTACAAATTGGTGAAGCATTGGTGTGTTACAATGGGCGCTTATGTTAGGTATTGTTAAAACTTACATATTTAAAAATGTATTTTTGCAGTATTGGCAAATACGACCAAGGAACATGCAAGCAAGAGTTTTATCTTACAAGATATATGTAATAAAGTAATAACGTATTATGAAATACAATTTGAAATTAGGGATGGAAGTCAGGGGTGGGGAGGGGGCGTGGGTTGTACCTACTCCAAAGGAAAATAACTGGGCCGATGACATTCGATGTTAGGCTCCTTAAAAAAAACAAGCATAATCATCATCAAGGAAAACTAGTGGCACAGTAGACAGTTGATAATAATAAACCAGACTTAAAATGGCACACTGTTTAGAAAAGGTTCGCCATCCCTGGTCTAGATCATTCGTCTTACGGGATTGTAGGCCTGCGCTGCCCACGCACGAACTTTGAAATGTGCGGCTGCGATAGTGTAACTGTGAAATGCCCTAGAGTCTAGTAGCAGTTATGAAGAGTGTTAGTGTAATTGTTCTAGTTTTTGTAAGTGTCAGTGTGACTGAATTAACGAGAGCAGAGACAGTGCACGATTTTTTTAATTGTGTGCCTGTGTAGTGTATACACAATTAATAGTTAATTAATGCATCCTATAGTAAACGCTACCATATGTGTGTTTACTTACCCACCCTCTTTCACGCTACAGTACACTTACCATTCGCTCATCCTTTCTTTGGACGATTAAATGTATTGTGCATCCTAGACGTTAGCAACAATTACCTATCCCGTATGGATCCATTTGCATTATTTTCTAAGGCTTTGTCATCTCTGCAGAATTTGAAAGAGTCTATATTTTGATTTTGATAACATAGTGTTATACGAGGTATATTGAATACTGTTGGGGGCTGGGGTTCGTTGCCACCTCGTAAGCTAAAGTCAAGTGGATCTTTGATAACGGATGCGGCAAAGCCCAGGCCTCAATAATGGCGCCCAATGTGTTAGACATTGTCATATACATTTGCATTGGAATTTTAGATTCTTTGACATTTTTCAAAATGGGCGCAAAATAATGGCAATGCCGTATAGGAATTCCAGGGATGGCCCAATATAAGCTCGTGTTATGGGATGCTAATAAAGGGACCAGTGATCTAGAAGGAAGGGCATATTAAATTTAACTTTTAATATATAAACGGCATATTAAACAACGTTGTGGTTCCAATTAGGTGAACATTAGCCGTGACGATCACTCAGATCTATATAAATAAAGTTGTAGGGGATCCGCTGTCTGTAATTTCTTTTGTTTTGCCAATTTTTCAGATATTTATCCGTTTTACATCAACTCAAGACCGTATCAGCGGTTTTATTTTTCGTGTCTGTTTGACTGTTTGGCCCACTATTACGGCGAAACGGCTGGATAGATCTCGACCTCCACCATACTTAATATTTCGAGTGTACTCATCCCGGGGAAGGTTTCGATATGCATGTGATTTCAAACTCTATGAATAGACGGGAAGTTTGTAGGAAAACCAGAACAGTTTTCTTCCCTGTTCTCTTACACTATTGATTTTCTGTCAAATCCGTGGTCTATAAATGAAACGTCCCTACATTATAGAAAAAAACCCTTATTATGTACATAATTTCGCTTATTCTTCAAATGACGGAGACAATTACTATATTTTGCGGGTCTCATGCTCTGTATTGAATGGCCGACAGACCGACGACAAACCTACAGGTTACCATGGCAACGTCTGACTACTTGTCAGCAGGGAAGTAACGTATTGCCATTTTCATCAACATTCCTGTAAAGTCGTGGTTGTTCCTTGGGCAGAGAGCAAGGGAGACGTCAATCGGCCATTCTGCGGGATATTGGCTGAATGCCGTTGGAGGTTACAATCGTCCTCGAATAGCACTAAGGGTTGTTGTTAATATTTGAACAGTACTGCGGAATGTAGTCCATCATTTCACACCGTAAGATGTTTTCTGGCATTGGCTATAATTTGTACTATATTTCCATTCTACTTCTGTTTCCCGCTTTAATTTCTTTTTTTTTTTTTTACATTTTTTACTATTTGCTTTACGTCGTACCGACACAGATAGGTCTTATGGCGACGATGGGATAGGAAAGACCTAGGAGTGGGAAGGAAGTGGCCGTGGCCTTAATTAAGGTACAGCCCCAGCATTTGCTTGGTGTGAAAATGGGAAAACACGGTAAACCATTTTCAGGGCTGCCGACAGTAGGGTTTGAACCGACTATTTCCCGGATGCAAGCTCACAGCTGTGCGGCCCTAACCGCACGACCAACTCGCCCGGTACTTTAATTTCTTGCCTCTGTCTTGCCTCTTTAGGCTTGAGTAACAACACCATATGTCATCTTCTTATCTGTTTACCTAAGAATCACTGCACCTAAATTTGTCCTCTGTTACCGCTAACTCATACCATCTTAATTTATTGAGGGGCATTTTATTTTCGAACACATCCACTTGTTACTTACATATTTGTCCTATACGGCTATCCTCAGTTATAATCCTATTTTCTATTAATTTCAACTTCCCTAACTGTATTACTTTCTTCTCCGTATCTATGCGAGTGCTAATCCTGAAAACTTGACATTTCATTTGAGGAAAAATTTCAAATGTATAACTTTTGGTCCCTGAAAATATCGAAAAATGGATGCATTTAATGACGGTACAGACCTTTGTTTCGTGGTAGATTGTGGCTAAACGGTAAGTCGTATTACAAAACAGATAGCACAATCGCCGTTCAATTTGGAGAGGTGTGCATCTTTGGTCCTCTGATTTGCCTTGATTGTTGATACGTCAGATAGCGCTACATTTCTCGATTATAATCGAAACTCTCCAGCTCGTTTGTGACTGGCATTAGGAAATCTGGCCTGCTACTATCAGCAAATCTTCCTCAATTCCTACCTTACGTCGGAAACAACGTATGGCTCTTGTTTTGTTTTTCGAATAGCGCTACGAGACATGCAATTTAATGTACTCACTGTCTTTACAGTAATTTACGGAGAAATCCGTATACAATGTGTAATTACGTAGCGAAGTACGGGTACATTTGCTAGTTAGATATAGTTTCCTAGACCCGAATGTATCACGCCACGGGAAAGCCGGTAATGAAGATCATGAAATCGTAGAAGTCTGCGTTCGATTCCAGCCCACACATTGGGCTTTGCCACATCTGTTGTCAAGGATCCACTTGGTTTTGGCTTACGAGGTAACAACGAACCCCAGGCCATAATAGGATTCAATATATAGACTTGATGCAGAGTAGGATAAAACGTGAACATAAACGAGGTAAGGCCTAGTTTGCTCCTAACCTACCGAGCGTCCACAACTAAACGGACTGTGTCCAGCATGGCACAGCACCGGCTGTAACGACCGTAGGAATCTGAAATTGTATGTATATTCTAATTAAGGAATGCGCTCGCAAATTATGCCAAAAAATATGACCTTGTAAGCAGTGGTAGCGTCGCAGAAAAAAGCAGGAAAGATCGAACACATGTTAACGCGGATTCTGACACCTTTATTAGGGTTTATGGTTCCAAACACTGTTCGAAATAGCCTCCCGTCTCAACAATGTGCTGCCTTGAAAGTTGCCAGTGAAATCAGAGCGACATGTCGTTGTATGCTCCTTCACGATCTTTCAAATGTTCCCACAACGAGAATTCATGTGGATTTAGGTCGGGGGTATTGAAGATCACGCATCTGGGAAATGCCCAGAGATGATGCGGTCGTTACTGAGGGTTTCTCGTTGAAAATCTTCCGCCTGGCGTGCAACATATGTTGTTTCCCCATCTTGCATGAAAATAACTGTGCGGTCACTGCTACGGTCTTGCAAATCTGGAGTCTCATGTTGCACAAGGGGGTCCCTATAACGTACAGATATCACTGTACACTTATCCCCTCAAAGAAAATGACCAAGAATGAAGGATCTTATTGAATCACACCAAGCAGTCACGTAAACTGAATGCACTGATTGTTTCTGTAAGAACCAAGGAACTAACACAACGCAATTCCACCTCAAGGACATTCTTACGTCAGAGTTCTGACTGCTTGCAGCGCCATATTTCCTCCTGGTGGCAAGACACGGAACTAATATTTTTGTGGCCCAGTTCGCGAGCGCATTGCTTAGTTAACATATCTACGAAATTTCAGACTTCTACGATCATTACATCCCGTGCCGTGACGCGCTGAACACTATCAGTTCAATTGTGGACACCCGGTATTAGTAAACTAGAATTTACCTTAGTCTTCGCACGCGTGGAATTCCTTCATGTTTGGTATGATTCTCAATCAATTGTAGCTTGCATTACGATAGTTGTGCTTCACCGCTCTGTGCAAAGAGTATGTAAAGTTTGACAGTATGCTAGTTGTTTTACGTCGCACCGACACAGATAGGTCTTACGGCGACGATGGGACAGGAAAGGGCTAGGAGTGGGAAGGAAGCGGCCGTGGCCTTAATTAAGGTACAGCCCCAGCATTTGCCTGGTGTGAAAATGGGAAACCACGGAAAACCATTTTCAGGGCTGCCGACAGTGGGGTTCGAACCTACTATCTCCCGAATACTGGACACTGGCCGCACTTAAGCGACTGCAGCTATCGAGCTCGGTTTTGACAGTATGAGCGTAGCTGGCAGAAGTTACACGATGACAGTCCTTCGAACAGACAGCTGAGAGAAATGCTACCTTGACCTCCTTAACCAAACCCAAGCGATCTGAATCTGGCGCACAAGCAGCACATGTGTTTTCTTAAACACTTCCTAAAGCGATGCTACTGATCGAAAATGCACATTAT
The DNA here is from genome assembly GCF_040414725.1 of Anabrus simplex. Taxonomy (NCBI): domain Eukaryota; kingdom Metazoa; phylum Arthropoda; class Insecta; order Orthoptera; family Tettigoniidae; genus Anabrus; species Anabrus simplex. The sequence goes on along the minus strand of NC_090269.1, from coordinate 238,021,655 downwards.
AGTTTATATTATTTGTTTTTATTGAATTTTATTGCTTACTGTGTAGTTCATTTTCTGAATATGCTGTAATGTTTTACAGTATTAGTATTTTTAAACTCCACGCTGGACGTGCAAGCACCCTCGGCCTAAAGTTCAAAATACTCCTTTAAAGGTAAGAGTGATTTTTTGGAAAAAATATTAGAGTTAAGAAGAAAATGCACATGAACCTTTTTAAAGGGGAATTATTTCTGTATCGTGTGTGGTCATTATGTTTGTAGGACTAACAGTTTACCGGTTATTTTGATGTTACTGGATGAAGCATGAGCCGAAACGTGAACGGTGATTTTCCCAGGACAGTAGCTAAATTTAGGAAGAAATTTCATATTAAATCCTTTGTATAACATTGAATTCTAAGTTACCGTGATGAACTCCGTTGTTCGGTTAGAATTAATGTTTGTTTTTAAGGGTCCCGGACACACCATATTTCCTACGTACTGTAATTAAGAAAGAATCTGTTCTTCTGATTAGCTAGAGTGATGATGGATGAGCATATCCCATTCTTGAAGAATTAAAAATGTTTTGATGGTGAAAGAATTACTAAAATCCACTTATTGTTTTCCAAAATTAGTCTCCAAATACAAACAAGACGAATTTTTCTTAAATCATCTAATTGTAAGACCCATACTGGCCAGATATGATTAAAAAGAAGCACCAAGAGGTTTTAAATTTTGTAATAAATTGCACCTGAATTTTTTTGTTCTCCTCTTTGATTTTAGGGAATATTGATGCTGTCTTACAGATAGACTAATGTACATGATTTCCTCCTCAGTGCCTGACTCATACGCATCATGTGGGAATTGATACACAACTGTTTCTGGCTTCTCCCTTGCTGGTAGCTCTACTTTGGCGGTGGCCTCGTGGAGGCCTGTTATCGTTGCTTGGTATTGCAGGAGTATCCACTTTTCTACGCTACTACATCACCTACTACATGAACTTGTCACCTTATGTCTACTATGGCGCCTCGTAAGTAACCTTTCTGCTATATCAAAAAACATGAGCCTTTGTGTGTTTCTTTTAATTTATTCATGGAAGGCCCCAACTAGCAAAGCTCACTTTAAGAGGCTGTATACATTGGACATAAATTGCAAATGATAAAAATTGAACACTTTATAGATGTGTGGGAAATCAGTAAAAGTTACATTGAAATTTAAAATAAAACCAACTCTAATAATAACCTAAACAAAAACTAGAATACAATTGGAAGGAACTAAATTATAGCCTAACAAATGACGTAAATGGATTACACGTCTTTATTCAGTAATTCACAGAAACATGTTTTAGGTCAGGTAGTTTAAGTTTAAATTCACTGGTAATTGAAAGATACTTTAGGTCATGAGATAGTTCATTGTAGCCTGTATTTTAGATAAATAATTCTTCAGACTCTTTGTTCCATAAGTTGCTGTTCCTGATTGACAGGTATAAATATTCAGATTTGTGTGTGTGTCACGCTTATATATATTTATTTTATTGTATGAAAATTTTGATTGATATGCATTTTATTGTTAATATTTTTGAAAATATAAACAGTGGCAATGAACTTTTCCAAAGGTAGTATCCTAGTTTGCACATAAAGAACGTTAGTAAGTGCTGAAAATTTCGATCCTAGCAAATTTCTAATAGCTGTAATTCTGTAGAACTTTCAGTGGTTTCAAATCACTTTTATATCTATCACCTAAATTAACATATTAAACATTATGTGAAAATGTCTGAAAGAATTATACAAGGGTCTTTGTCCAGAGATTGGTAAGACTCCTTTATGTAGCCTGAACACACCAATAACTGGAACAATCAATCCTGTTACATACTATACACTGGAAAATTTTATTTACAATTTTTTTCTATCATCAAGCAAAAAATTAATTTGGTTTTCTTGCTGAATTATATTATTTCCAATTATTATCTGGTTATAAATCGATATGGTCACCGTAGGTTTATGAAATATCATAAAGTTTGTCTTGTTGGTGTTCAGTGATAACTTATTTAACATCAACCAGTTACTTAGAAGTATAAGGTCTGCATTTATGTTCAGAATTAATTGATATAAAAATTCAATATCTTCGTCATACAGTGATGCAGTAACAGAAAGTGTCATTTATGTACAGTATATTAAAAAGATAAGAGGTCCTAAAATTGTTCCCTGAGGCACTCCACAGCTGATCGGAAGGTTATTGCTTTCTATTCCATTTACCGAACGGTTCTGGGTGCGCTCATACAGATAGCTTTTTAATGAATCCAATTCTATCCCTTTTAACTCACGGGCTTCCTTGTTGAGACTAGCATGGCGGGAAAAAAGTAAATTTAGGCACAGCACTCTCGTGATGTTATGCACGACCATACTACACAGTTTCCCTAAAAACACTTCAATTTACCTGGAAAATAAATTATTTTTAAGTGGTTCTCGACGTTCTTAGAGACAGGTAAGCATACGATGAGTTTACATTAAGTGATTTTGGCCTAAATAGATTTGTCTTAGAGCTTCAGGTTCAATGCTAATTAATAAAGTATAATACCTTAGATGAGAATAGCAACACATTCCATGCCTTTCATGTTTCCTAAACATCCATCCTCGGTACATAAGCGCCACCATCCAAAATATTTTCCACATACTTTTTATTGAGTAAGTATAAGTTTATCATCACATGTTTTAAAATTCTACTGTACTCGCGAGGAACTCCGCGGAATTGAAATGCAGTAACTGTTGCGCATTCTGCAACATGAGAATTATCTGTCGGTCTATATTAATAACTTGTTTTCTTCTAACAATGACATGATACTTTCCCTAAATATTGAATAATTTTTTTAATGTTTTCTAACATTCATCTACGAATATAAGTTCGTCGTCATCATCCCCGCGATTGTGATTACTGCCATTGTCGTCCTTGGTGTATTTGATATAGACTACCGCACGTTTTGGAACTCCTTACTACGAGTGTTATGTTCTGACGTAATGAGTTCCTACGTGGTCTTTATCCACTTGGATGTCAGATCCAAGTCGGATTTCTTGATATTTCGGTGTGCACGTACTCGTATATGTTGTTCCTACTTGCCATCTATTCGGTATAACTTTTCAAGTGTACACACATCAAGCGGTTGAAATGAGGGATGTGAGTCCCCCAGATTGATCACTTGGTTTGTATTCCCTCGTTTCAGGCACATTTCACTTCATTTTTCTTCTACCGGCGAGAACTAGCGATAACGTCTAGAATTAGCATAGCATTCTTCTTCCTATTATTATTACTCGTCATTTTCACATAGCTATCAGCTTGTTTGGGAGATAGACGGTTTGAACCTTACAGTCGGCAGCCCTGAAGATGGTTTCCCTGGTTTCCCATTTTCACACGTGACCTATCTGTGTCGTTGCGACGTAAAGCAAATTCTCAAAAAATCAGAGTTCCCCCTCTGTTTGTATTTCTTGAAGAACGTCTTCATTCCATTTTACTTTTGTCCAGCTAGTTCTGGGGAGCCTTTATAAGGAGCTAATCCCTACCGTCTCTAGCCTTGCTTTCCCCTCCTTTTCCGAAGTCCAGGCCTCGCATCCAACGTTAACACATACCGATCGGAAGTTTTTGACATTTCTTCCTAGTGTATATATTGAATATTTTTTAACCTAATACCTTTCTTACTTTGCTCTTGTTATTCTCTCATATTTCGGATTTACCAAGCAAGTCCGTCGCGTGATACGGGCTGTATAACTGTAAGTCCTTCCCCCTAACATTCATTATATATTTAGTTTTAATTGCCCCTTCTCCCTTGTCTATAGCAATTAGTTTTGTCTTCTTGGTATTCATTTTAAATGTTTAGCTTTTTAGCCCAAGGTTTAGAATTAAAAGCATTCAATTTAATTCCCTTTCATAATCTGCTAGTATAGCCCATTAATAAGCACACATGTATTTTTCGCAACATTGTGCCCAACTAACGAGCGTGACTGAATTTATTTCGCAGATGAATTTGCTTTCTTCTCTTACCAGAAATTCTTCATTCTCACGCTTTCATTTCTTTCCATTCTTCCATCCATGCAGTGGTAGTTCTCACCTTGGTTTTTCAACAAAATGATGTTTGTTCAACAACGTACTGAATTATTATTATTATTATTATTATTATTATTACTTCTGTGACAAAGTACGTAATATAAACTCAACCGTGCTGACTAATTATTAAGAACTGACAAAACTACACGAGATACGAATATAGAATAGTTGGGGATGAGACACTGTATTGGACAAAGTGCAATGTTACGTGGTTAACTTAACTCTCTTTGAACAGTGACTGGACGCTGACAATAGGTCCGGCTTCAGCTGTTAGTCGTGTGAGCACGTATCCTTAGTTTGTGCTTAAAGGAGCTTTATCGTTTATTTCATTAACTATTACCAGTAAGCGCCTGTCGTTGATGGACCGATAGTTGGCGATGTCACTAACTTTTGTTTGCACGTTTAGTTTGCGTTAAGCAATAACCTTCGCACAATCTGGCGCCCAGTTTGAATTAGCAGGACCTATCAAAAACAGACCAAATACACAGCTGGTCAATGTTTGGGCGACGGGTGTTCTGGAATGCGTGCTGGACGCATAATGGCTCAATTTCCTGAAGAACCATTACAGTTACAAAGAAAATGTTAGGTGGTTATCCAAAAGGCCATGTTTTCAATCGGGGTTATTTTAAAGCCTGCGGTATAAAACCGTGCAATAAACATTTCATCCATGCCCAATTTACATTTGAAAACGCGCTAGCATGACATTCTAACAAGAACTTTCAACAAGAAAACGAAAAAGCCTTAAAATTACTGAAGTGTTACTTTCAAGAAAGCTCCTCAATTATTTTTCAAATTTACTAAAGTTTAATATTCCACTGTTCAAATGTTATCTGCGCTTAATACTGTTAAACTACAAATGTAATCGAAGTCGTAAAGTGTTATTTAATTTTCCCCAGACTTTGTGTAGCTTTCGAGATTTTAGCACTCTTGAAATGGACCTGTTGAAAACCTGAGTTCAGTTACGAAAGATAATTTACTAAGGAGAATTGTTGTTTAGGAAACCTCTACACAGGCCGAATATTCGTGAATATGTCATCGTAAACTATGTGGTAAAATACTATGAGATCTAGAAGATCGGAAATTGTAGTTTCTGTAACTTTTGTTTTTAAAGATTTTAGATGCAAAAGGTATTTCGGGAGATATTTAGAAGTGTGTGTAAAATGTAATAATTGCGAATATTTCTATTATTATGACTATTATTTATAAGTGCAAAAAATATAAAAGATCGTAAATTATACTTTACAGCACATTTATTATGTACATTTTTCAATACGGCTCATTTTAATGGAGAAATTAGCAGTTCCTATCATTTTCCCCTTCATATAGTTACACTTACAAAAATGTTGCAAAGTTTGGGCTGGGAAGACTTGGGAGAAAGAAGACGAGCTGCTGGACTAAGTGGTATGTTCCGATCTGTCAGCGAAGAGATGGCGTGGAATGACATTAGTAGACTAATAAGTTTGAGAGGTTTTTTTAAAAGTAGGAAATATCACAATATGAAGATAAAGTTGGAATTCAAGAGGATAAACTGGAATAACTTACCAAGGGAGATGTTCAATAAATTTCCAATTTCTTTGAAATCATTTATGAAAAGGCTAGGAAACAACAGATAGGGAATGTGCCACCTGGGCGACTGCCCTAAATGCAGATCAGGATTGATTGATTGATTGATTGATTGATTGATTGATTGATTGATTGATTGATTGATTGATTGATTGATTGATTGATTGATTGATTGATTGATTGATTGATTGATTGATTGATTGATTGATTGATTGATTGATTGATTGATTGATTGATTGATTGATTGATTGATTGATTGATTGATTGATTGATTTGATATTATAAATTTACTCATTCGGGACAAATATTTCAGATTTCCTATGGGAATCAACATCTGTATCATCTGATGCAAGCAGGCATCAATTTTTGGTAGTGAGACAAAGTCTGTCATAGTGCATTGGCACTGCCGGTGGCTTCAAGTAGCCTACGCAGTGGCCTCCATGGTATGCACTAGCCATGCGTCTTGGTAGGTGTGCTAGGTACTAACTGATGAGCCCAACCTAGCACACGGGGGTGAAACGCTGGCAACCAGGAATGAGTTAGCTGGAAAATTTATAATGTCCAATAACCGACCATTTATATTGGTATTATAAATGTACTCATTCGAAACAAATATTTCAGATTCCCTATGGGAATCAACATCTGTATCAAGGGGTATACTAGCATGAATGGATCATGCTCAGGAAGACCAGCCGATTTTAATTAAACATATAATTCAAATTGATCAATATCAATCGACTTGAGAATTGCCCATCATGATGAATTTTGACCTTATCCAACACATTTTGAATATGGTATTTGCATTTGAAGATTCGAAGTTCTGAAATTGGTTGCATGAGTTGTATACTTCGTTAGCAGCAATAATAAAAGTGGTGTGTTATCATTCGTATCATTCAGCTCATCAACAATATTAATTGTTTTGTCCAAGATTGTTACGGTTGATGAAAATTTATGACTTTATATCAAAATCAGACAACAACGTATTAAGGAAACCATTTTCATGACATTTTTGTGAAGTTACTGCTCCGAACCATTGCGTGCAATTGGCAGTTGTCAGAACGTTGGCAGCAATATAGAAGAACATGCAGCCTATTAATTTATGTACAATTTCTGTTTTTGTTGATGTGAAAAGAATATTAGTATACGCTCTCTGAAACAGCTGTTTTTCGGACCGGCAAAAATCCATAATATAACTTTAGCGGCCTAATTGTCCTAGCAGCTAATTACATAAACTATTAAACAAAATATGCTACCATATAACAAAAAATTTAAGTTGAGCAACTAGTTCCAATGTAACATTTCATAGAAACATACTTCATTTTAACGCACTACCAATATTTGAGAAAATTGACACTGTATGACTTTTCTTTAACTTTTAAATGAACATAAGTTTCTCATGTAATTTACAAAGCTTTCACTAAAAACTGTTATATGTAGCATATACGCAAAGAACTCTACTGGACACGTCCTGTATTACAGGTTTTCCTTCTTGTGCTTGATAAATAACTATTAAATAAAAGTAATGTTCCAAGTTGGACATTAATGTAATATAAATCTCAATTTCTGGATGAATGTCAAGTTACGGTTAAACCAGTAGCATCCTAGCAGTATGGATTGGTAGTGGTGGTTTTTCTTTTAAGAGGAAGTTCCTAGTACACAACTGTGAAGTTTATAATTAGTAGGCTTGCAGTTTTGCAACAGAACCTGAAATATAATTACTTTCATTTCTTTCTTTCAGCATATCCCAGTTGTTCAGAACTGCTGACTATTCATACATTCTACCTTCTCACCGAGCTACTGTCTACATCATGGGAATTATCCTGGGATATGCGCTGCTGAGGTTAGGAAGAGGATTCAAGATTAAAGAGGTTTGTCTATAAGTTATGAATTTGTACACATTTGTTTATGATACTTTCTTTTTAATTTGGGTTTTTACAGTCCTTTAATTTAAAAAATGTCAATGGCGTGAGAAAGAAAATGGCCATTTAAGCCAATGTTAAACATATTATGGTACAACTCTTTGCACCAGTTGTGTATGAAGATCTGCTTTCTCTACCTCAATGTAGTCAATATTTGCAAAGGAATCATCAGGGCAACAAGGGAAAATGCAAACCTCATCAGTATTTCTTAACTCTCGTGCTGTGCAGTCATTTTTTGGACATAGCCTATCCACACCAGAATCAATTATTATCAGGGAGAAATGAATCAATTATGAGACAAAAATATGCTTTATGCATTCCATGAGGTAACAGGAACATTTTCAAGTGAATGATACTTATTCAAAGCATAATTGAATTTGTCATTGCAGAAAGGTCATGAGTCACCACTTTTACGAAAATATGGTTTATATATATTATATATGTGCAAGGGCAGATTGAATAGCCTATGCAGAAATGGCATGACTAACTCAAGAAACACTCTGTAGGCTGGGTCTTGAAAATGATGATCCCTGCAGAAACATCATCAGTCACTGATGCCCTTTCTGCATGGATCGATTTGAACAATCAACAAGGTTACGGTCTTGTCGCGCTTCATTTCAAGAACATGAACACTTGTATTATTGTCAATTTCTGTTTACTGAAGTTTAAACAGTCAACAAAATGTTTCAAAGCATGTCGAATAGTTATTCCTCGAGTTAAAAATTAAGGAAAAGAGAGCTACATCTGTTCTCTGATAGCTGGGCCGGTCGGAACAAAAGATCATACGCTGAGTGGCCAAAAGTCACGGGAAGGGGTGTCCCATTAGAAAATGTGCCGTGTATGACCCCTGAGCGTTGCGGCTAGCTGCGGCGTAGCTGAGCACTCAGTCACAGATACCAGTGTCGTGAAGATGGCAACACGTCGCGAATTAACCGAATTTGAACTTGGGATGATCCTCGTAAATAATAATGTTATTGGCTTTACGTCCCACTAAATACTTTTTCGGTTTTGGGAGAAGCCGAAGTGCCGGAATTTAGTCCCGCTTGAGTTCTCGTATGTGCCAGTAAATCTACCGACACGATCTGACGTATTTGAGCACCTTCAAATACCACCGGACTGAGCCAGGATCGAACATGCCAAGATGGGGTCAGAAAGTCAACGCCTCAACCGTCCGAGCCACTCAGCCCGATCATCGGCGCACAGCTCAAGGGTCATAGCATTGGGGAGATTACCGCTCTGTGGTGGCACGCAGGTGGTTGGAGGAGCACTCCAGTGAGGTTACGACCATTGACTAGCCATCCAGATCCTCCGATCTTAATCCAGTCGAGCATTTATGTGATGTTTTCGATGCTTAGACTTCAAACATTAGTGGACTGTTCATCATAAGAAAACATGCCCTTTAGTTTTAAGCATGATAGGAATTCCCAAGTAAATTAAAATATTTTTCTCCCCTTTCAAGTGGATAACTTTTGAATACAGTGCTCACGCAACCCCGCATCAACTATACAAGACCAATTGTGGGTAGCAGTGCAAGATGCTTGGGTTCAGATCTCTCCAGAACGATTCCAACACCTTGTAGAGTCGATACCCAGCCGTAATGCTGGGTTTTGAGCAACTCGATATTAACATCACATGCAGCGTTCTCCCATGACTTAGTATTTCTGTTTCTGATCTCAAGTGAGAGGTTTAAAATAATCAAATACTATTTCTATACTATTACTACACAGTTTCCTTCCAAATAACAGATATTTTGGCATCATAAAGGAATTTGTAATGTACCATATTAGAATCTATCTACCTCAAATAATACTGCATTACGAACAAAATATGATCAAAGAAGTTTACTGTTGAAGACATTGACCTTGTCCCAATATTAGACTTCAAACATTGGTGGTCTGTTCGTTATAAGAAGACATATCATTTAGTTTTAAGCATGGTAGGCATTCCTAAGCAAATTAAAATAACTTACTCCCCTTTCAATTGGATGACTTTTGAATGCAATGCTCATACAACTGGCCGAGTGCTCTCCGAAACAATGATTGATGGTTTTAACAAAATATGCTTTCATCTTCTCCATAACGTCAATGTGAAACCTATACTTCCTATAGATCTTGTATATCCATCCAGTAAACTATCCATCAACATCAAGAAATAAAAGGACATATTCAAGTAAAGATGTGCATAATTTCAGATTGTGTAGAAATTTGTGAAGAAATTTTAGTGTGGCCAAGTGAAACAGCTAATGATTACATCGCTGTGGAAGATTCGATTTCCTTTTCTATCACTGACTGAATCATTAAATCCTTAAAAATCTGGGGTTTGTTGCAAGTAGCAAACAGCATGTATTTTCTATATTTTAATTTATTTTCAAGGACAATAAAGACTTTATGTAGCATCTCATTGTTTTTTACTTTCATGGGTTTTTCGTTCTATGCACAAATGACATGAGTCTATCTCCAAGAAAAAAGACTGAACAAATAATAGATTACAAATAGAAAACTGTTAATGGCTTTTTTATGATTTATGATGATGATGATGATGATCATTGCACCAAGTATTGGCAGCGATATGGAAGTAAGGAAGGTGCGGGCTTTAAGACCGAAGGCTGAATACCAGTGACGAGCAAGGGAAGCGATAACACAGTCAGCGAAAACCGAGTCGTTGCAATGCTGAACATTTATTACAGTAGTAAGTGCGCACAAAATAAAGTCCGTATTCATTGGGGGACCTGCCCTCCGACAATTCAAATACTACAATTCCCGATTCTTAACAATTACAGGGGCCATAGGCCGCGTACCGATTCAACTATCATGAGGGCTACACTCATTTTACCAAGAATTTGAGGCTCAGCCTCGGGCGCAAAGTCCTTTAGTGACAACATGTTGAATTACTAAAAAACCCAGTTAACACATTAACTTTTACAGAAGTAAACCCTCTTACTATTTACTGAGGCCCTTAGCCTCTACTAACAAGAGAACAAATATGTTACATTCTGAATATAAGACAACTCCCTCCCTAAGCCTGAAGTTGGTTGACAAGCATTCCTACCTCCACGCTCACGGCTAGGCGACTAAGCAGCTTGCTCGCTCCAAGCGAACTGAACGAAGTTCCCTCCGAGCACCGTGCAATCCCTCTGCAGGGGAGAGGAGGGGCAAGGTGAGGGGACAACACAAGTGCGCAGGGCGGAGGAAGGCTTGCCAACATAATACGGAAGATGCCACCAGGGCGGAAATAATTTTCACATTTCCCTGGGGCCATAAGAGGGACGGGACAGCATGAGTATTTATTAAGATACAAGGAGAAAACATACTAACCACAAATATACAATATACGCAGATCGATCTGTATAAATTGAAAATTTAAAAGAATACGGCGAAGGAGAGTTCCTCTTGGTACAATCATGATGATGATGATGAGTTGTATGATTTTACAACTGATAACATTATACTGAGAAAAAGTATCCATTTCCATACTGCGAAAGATTTATCTCTCCTGTAAAATTAGAATCTTGTGACTTATGCTCATGGCCTTCCTGCAATAACCGATTCAATTTTTATTAAGGTAACGACAGCGAATTACAATTTATATCTTAGAAAACAATTATATATGAGATATATGAGATATTAAACATTTTGAATTATCACACTGATCATTAGCTGGTAATTATCCCCACATTTAGGACAGTAGCCTTTCTGCACCCTTAAGCGAACATTTCAAAATGTTAACTATGCACTGAAAATTATTGCATTTATCTTTTAAATCCATTGTGCATTGTGAATGAGTGTGTTCCGTAACTGAGTTGGATTGTTCCTTAATTCATATACGTAATTCTTGCAGAGCCAGATTGCTCTAGGATGGGCATTCGCAGCAGTATTGTTCTTCATATCCTTCCTCCTGCCAGCAACCATGGGCCAACGGTCATATATCTACGACCCTATAGATGCAGCGAATTATGCAGCGTACACTCCCATCGCCTGGTGCCTTTGTTTTGCATGGGTTATTCTTCTGTGCTACATTGGATGTGGAGGTAAGATTCACAAATGTTAATAAAAGGTAGTGATATTTTCAGTTCAACCCGGGTACACAAACGTGTATTTCTATCAAGCCATCACTCGCGTGTTAGACTATATCTCATATAAATCGTTTGCACTTATAATCGCTTATTGCAGCTGATCTCATTTACAGAATATTTCCTGTGTGATAATAATAATTTCGTGTGGCTATTTCTGGCCGAGTTGTGTGATAAGACAGTGGCTCAGCATACAACACAAAACAGATTTAAAACATAGGTCCATAAGAAAAACAATTCTTTACGCAGGTCCCATTGTACGTCCGTGCGCGCTTCATGAAGGTCACACTTACAACAAACATAAAGAGTTTCTTTTGTAAGTTCTTGACATGGTATTGGAGCAACTCTCACAGTGATTCTTGAGTGAGACTATTCTTCCTTTTGGGACTGTAAACCAGGGCCGTGGGCTGAACCCCATGTGCCCCAGAGCTGCTGCATTTATATTTTCATGTTATTCCTTAGAATGTTTTTAATCAAGTTAATGAACTGCAAACAGCTAAGTTCAACTGTTTCGCTCTACAGTAGTCCAGCGAGCTCGGTTTCCTTGTGGGCGCGAAAGAGAGTTGCCCTAATAGAATTCAAGTGGCTGAGTTAACGCATGCGCTTTAAGCCCCTCTTGTCTTGGCGAGGCGGGTTGTGTCTGGGACGTTGGTCTACCTTGAGACCCACAGCGTGTTATGGAGACAGACCAGCTAGCTATGGTAAAGTAGGATCGCGCCACAAATTAATTAACATTCAAAGTGTTTACCACCATACACACAAGAAGCTGCAAGAAAAACGAACAATGTGTTAACAGTATAGCCACTTGCACATCATCTTCCTAATACAATTATATAGAACCATTTTATGAAAACCTCTGTAATGAAGTATTTATTTTAATTTTGGGTTTAGGCATGTATAAAGGTTTTGGGATCTATTCATTGACGGCACTTGTAGAGGATATTTTTCAATACACGCGGAAAAATATTAAGGTTGCTCAGCACGAACATAGCGTCAAACGCGGAAAACAAGAATTTTGTATTTTGTTGCTATGCACGCATGGGTTTGTCTGTAATGATGGTAGGTTTGTGAATTTTTGTAGTGAACTTCTTGGATTATAGGTGAAATTTTCGTGAGTTCTGCGGCATTCTTTAGGAATAACTTTCCACATATGTCGTTACTGTACCTATACACAGTAAGCGAGTGGCTACTGTAAAGTACCCGCTAACGTTTAGTATACATTACTGTACAAACATGATTGTGCGATTACGAAGTGTCATCGGGTGAAACATTGTTTAAAATCCGTGTTGCTTCTGTTATGATGGGGGCGTGAATACCAATTTGGAAATAATAATGTGGTGAGATGCGATTACTTAATTTTTCTGCAGTTGGGGTAACAAACGTGTTCACTGCACAAAACTGCCGTAGACATACGTTGTTCTTTCCACAGATTCATTTGTGGGTAGCTTGTTGATTCAAACAGCATTCCTTATCTTCTCCTTGAGACGAAGTGAAGTCTTGGAATTGACATGCCTCTAATCATATGTGGTCTTACAAGCATAAATACCTGTTGTGTGAGACATTTCCTTTTTGGCAACAAGTATTCGTAGTTTCCTTGCAAACAGTCTGTGCATTTATTACTTTGATGCTCACAAGGCTGAAGAAGATAAAAAGAGGCCAGCGATTGTTCATTCTTGAAACGGAATGTTAAAATTTCAAGCGATGCAAATCCCTCAGGCTTACTGCCTAACCTGAGTGAGAATCAGTGACAATATCATTGTGTATTGTAGATAACATTAACACGTTCTTTTCCTTCCTAGGTGCCGGCACATGTACTACTACTACCTGTTCTGCATTGCAGCCAAAATATTGGGTCAGGCTAGCGCCGAGGTATGAAAATATGCCGGCAGCCTGTCTCCTCTTTTCCCAACAAAAAATTTACATTTATAATTTGAATCCGGGGCTCCATGTTGAAATGAGGACGCCCCAGAAATAGAGGTCTCAGTTACTGTTGTTGTTATTATTGTAGTTGTTTTTGTTGCTACCGACCTTTCCATGGTTCGTAGAGGGAAGGAAGCATGAGGGATGAATGGCTGGACAAAGCATAAATCAAAGTTTGAGATAACCTAATAAAATTTAATAAATTTGTATTTTCTTTCTTTTCAACAGGATATATTCTTTAACACCAACATAACAAACCGACAGGCTACATAGAAAGAGAGCAAGAAGCTCAGACAACAACAAATAGAACATAAATACTCGATAATCTCTACATACAGCAGGGCAAAATCACCAAAAATAAAAGGAGCTCCGAACCAATTTATACAAAAGGAGCTCGAAGGCTTCCCCAGATTATTTACGGACATCGAGCTCAGAAGCTCACGTAACTCATATTTTATGAGCATAAAACTCAGAATGATTGACAACAGATGAGCACGGAAGCTCGGAATCATTAATATTTCACGGTCAGAGAATTCTGACCCATACAAGGTCATTACATATTCGGGGTTAGGTTAGCCTGCACAGCTTTTCATAGTTAAGCTGAAAACCACACACAAAAGAAGCCGTAGCATATCGCGTCTCGAACCCTGGAGTTCAGTTACAACATTTCACAAGACACCCTCAAATGGGTCAGTAATTTGTGTTAACACAGGAGAAGGAACAACCATTCCTTGAAACCAGTTCGGGCCTTCCTTATTCACAACGATAGGGGAGAACACTAGAAAATGATCCATAGTTAGCAGGAGCAGAAGGCCCACGCTACACGACCACAAATGTGAAGGAAAGAAAGGAAAGTAATATTTAGAAGGCTGAAACCCAAAAATGAATTGGAGGTACAACGGCAATTCTCCAAATATAATTTTACATGATACATAATTGGGAACAAGGCCCGCATATACAGAGGCTAAGCCATACTACGATGTGACTAAGTCATGAAGCTAAAACATTAAAGGTCGAACAGAAGAAGTCTAATTTTAATGTTAGTAAAACTAAGTCACCAAGAAATGTTGAGAGAAAGTTTAACGAGGATACCCACTCGTGTTTCCTTATATTTTACAAGTTCCCATTAGGGAAATACATGTGTAAGTCCGAAGACAGGGGACGGAGGCCTACATTAAATTTAAGCTAATAAGAGTAAACCCTACATTAAAATTTTAGAGAGAGCTGAAAGTGACAATTACGTTCTAAAAGGGGTCGTAGGAATCTTACCTAAGTACCCACGCAGATAGTTCACATAATAGCATTCTGCCCAAACCTCATAACCGCCTTCGTTATGCCGGCCAATCCCCAGCGTCCATCACTTCCTCCTTCGGAGGAACTCCCCTTCCCGTAGCATTATTAAGACTTCACTGGCGCCAGACATTAGTTTCAGAAAAGGTCACCCCTTAAATAGTAGATAGACAGGCTTTTCCATAAGGAATAAGAACGAGTAGACGTGATTGGAAGATAGGATTTAGGACAGAAGCAATATGAATGGAGAATTAATTTAATAACAGGGATGGCAACAGACAAACAAAATAATGTAGATTACATTATCAGATTGAAAACAAAACTCTCAATAATAGTTCAAGTCATTAGAAACTAGGCTACGCTAGTGATTAGATACTAGAGATCTCTGGTCCCCACCGATGAAACCTTTTCACTCTGATAGTGTGTTAGGTACGACATAGATTACATCATTGTAGAGCTGGCGGAATGTTTGACTAAACGGAGAGGCCTAACTCATGGTTCAATTATTATGATTATTCATGTTTAATGATGAAAACTATACGTTATTGAAGGGAGAAAGTGTATAATTAGCTCTCAGATGACGCATGCTGTAAAGAGAAACGTTTGATTGAAGTGTAGCGCAATCGCTGGTACTTTGGATTTTATCTCACACGACGTGCCTTTATGAACAATTCCCACTTTTGATAGATATATGCCCTCCTGTTGTATACTAGAGCTTTTTGGATCCCTTTCAGAGGTATTGCTCAAGTCACTATTAACGTATCAGCAATATATTATTGAAAATTATGAGTATTAAGAGAAATACGAAATGGTTAGTTTTACCAGAGTTACATTGCAGTGCAGAGGAAAACGTAACATGGTACCATCTTCGAAGCAAGTTATTGTGTAAACATTTTCTAAAGTTTCTATCCTACTCTGTGGTATTTTATCTTTAATGAACATACCTCTGAGTATTCATACAAGTTGTATATATCTTCTGTTTTAGGAATACTCGGAAAAATCCTTTCCTGGAGTGGATTCTTAGTTTCAACGAGGTTATCCTACGCAATTTATTTGACACAGTTCCCCATCTTCTTTTACAATGTTGGTACAACACGCACTGTCAATAGCTACAGTTTTCTGTTACTGGTAAGTATAGAGGTCAGAATTAATTTCGAACTTAATAAATAATTTATTTATCTACATTTAGGATAATACGCGTTGTAAGAAAAAGGTGTGTAGCAACAAATATTTACTTGAATATGTTTAAGCATTTAATTTACTCATCATAAATAGCATTGAAGTTCAATGCAGATCACATAAATAAGAACTAATAAAAACTAATTGAAAGATGTTAATTACTTGCTAAAACTCAGAATATTAAACAAAAATTAATAAATACTTCTTTGCAATACTTTTAACCAAAAATATTGCAAAGAAACACGTTAATTTAACACATTAAGTGCCACGTATGCAGTAAAAGAAATTTCCATCCAGGCCATTCTTTTTTTTTTTTACTATAGAGTATAAAATGGTGCACCTTATGACAGAAATGTACCTTTTAGTCACCTTGGGCCAAAATTGTAGTCATAACATTGTGTTGAAATTGTGGTGACACATTGGTCTCACGCGGCCACTGACACTACCTTCCAGCTGTATAGGCCGCGTGAGACCAATGTGTCACCACGTATCCTAGCACAGTTCTCACCTTCCTGACACACTGGTATACGTCTGTTTCAGTAGCTCATGAACTACTAAAGAATTAAACTCTTATCTTTCGAACACTGAAATCTAATCGGAAATATAATCCAACCGATGTTACTAAAAGGAAGTTAGCAAGAGGAAAGACAAGAGCCCGGGAAAGTAACACTGATGTGGTTGTTCAGAAATGGCACGATAAAAGAGACGTCTTAATTTTGACAACTAAACACACTGGTGAGATGGTCACTATTCAGAGGAGGGATGGTGAAGAGCAAAAACCACGGAGTGTTATAGAGTATAACAAATACAAACCGTACATTGATTTATCAGATCATAAAAAGAGCTATAGTACTTCCCCGAGACGGAGTAAAATGGTACAAAAAATAGCTATAGAGATATTGATCGGCACAAGTATAGTAAATGCCATCTATATTTCCAATCAACTTGGGAATGAGAGCATATCTGTTACCCAGTTCAAAGAGGACATTGTTGAACTGTTAACAGGTACCAGTATCAAAAATTTTCACATTCTCTCACAAGTACCAAAGAAACAGGTATTACCCCACCGACTGGAGGATGTAGGCCGGCAGGGAAGACAGACATGCAGTAATTGTTATGAAGAGATCCATCAGGAATCAAGAAGGCCATATGCCATGAGGAAGACTCTACAGTCTAAGTTCAAATGACCAACCTGTGAAAATTTCTTCTGTTTGGACTGTTTCTTCAAAGTACACAGATTTGTAGTGTGTTTGTGTTTGTAAAACACAGTTTGAATAATATTTCTTCAGAAAGTCTCATTTGTTATACTTTAAATTCATATGCAAAATGTGTACCAATTTTGTGATGTGACTGCGAATGAGACAAAGTTACAAATATTTTTTCTAGAAAGTTCATGTAATTCTTTTGTCCTATGTTTTCAATCTGTCTATAGGCCTAGACCCTGATATGAGATAATGAACAATGAGTACACTATACAGTACAATATTTTGTTATTTGTACACATGACACGATCAGAAAACAATAAATAATGTCATTATTTATTGTTGGTGATATATTGCAGTGACGTACAGGCTACATGGTGCCACATCGGACTCGCAAATGGACAGGCCAAGAATAGATTCATGACGTACTGGCCACCTATTTTCATTTTACATACATTTACATGTCAAATGTGATGATAGTATGGCACCACGGGGCCTGAGAATTTGAGAGTGCGCGTGAGTCCACAGCGGACTCACGCGGCCCGACTGGCAGTAAGCTCTGTGAGTCAACGTTGGTCTCACGTGGCACTCAAGGTGTTAAATTATATAATGTGCTATGCAAAAGCAATTATTTTATTCACATCCCAGTCTAACCTTGTTTATTTCTTAATTAAAGTCATTTTGTTATACGGATCGGCGATTAATACACTGGTTTCTAGCATCTCTCCGTCTATCCTATCCAATGCTAACCTTTTTATTTCGACGTAACCATAATATCCTACATTTACTTTAATCTATCTGTCACATTCATGCCCTGATCTAGCCTTACCGTTCTCATCCCCTACATTTTACTCATAAACTAACTGAAAGAGTTATGACTGTTTCAAGTTCTTATTTTCCTTCTTATGCTTTCTTATAAATCATAGTCCTGTTTATCCCCAATATTTTACAGAATAACCTTCCATCTTTGCCTTGTTTTCCAGACGTTCTCTTCCATGTCAGTCTGTCATCTTCCGCTTTGCTCGCTCTTCTTTCCACGAATAATCTGTTGACATATTTTCCCACTCTCTTCTTTGTGAAGCTACCCATTTAATTACTGACTTTATTTGCCATGAATTTCTAATGTTCTCATTCCTTTTTTCTCAGGACTCTTTTCTACAATCTCCAGTTGTTGCTGGGTGCATTGAATTTCGCTTCATGTTTCTTTTGCGCATGTCAACATAGGTCTCATCATTGACTTGTACTGTATATTCTTACTTCTGAATCTTGCCGGAGATGTGTGCCTCAAAATATCTGCCATCAATCCATCTCTCCTCACTAAATTGTTCTCCAACTCGATTCCGTATCTCTTAATTTCTTATCTGATCTGGCCATCGCACCTTCAGCATTGTTCTAAAACATTACATTTCAAAGGATTCTATTCTCCTTCTTTATGCTCTAGTTAATGCTTATGTTTCACTTCCTTATAATAGCATGGCCCAAACCAAACTCTTCAAAATGCTGTCTTTCTGATATAAATATATATGAAGTGAGCAAATATATTTCCTTAAGAAAAACATTCATTCCTCGCGCTAGTCTGCATCTTATGTCCTCGTTACTGCAGTCATCTTTATAAGTTAGTTATTTTACTGCCCAAATAACAGTATTCATCCATTTAAGTCTAATATTTCCTCATAACTAGACTATGATTTTACTTCATATTCATAAGCTACTGATGTTACTGCTTGAATATTTTGGTGGAAGGAGAGGTAGTAATGTACGGTTACCAATCGCTAATAATTTGTGTATCCCTTTTGGTAATCAGTCATACATTGACTACTTGTATATGATCTGTCTAAGAACAATGAAAATGTCAATAGAATGCACTGTCTTAGTTATAGAAATTATACGTACTTTTCATACACCTTTCGATAGTAAATACATGGATAAATGTTTTAGAAAACTAATAACATGTTTTACCATTCAAAGCAAAACTCTCTCCTTTCCCTTTTCCAACTACATCGCTCCCAGTTCCGTGGAGGAAATGAATACATTTAGCATGGACATCATGACTTTTATTCGCTGACTTTTCTAGAATATACATTTATAAGTCATTTTCCAAAATGTTCTAATATCGGTGAAAGCAATATGTCTGAATTGAACGAGCCGTTGTACAATCAACTTCAAACAGGATTATATGGGTAGAAATGCACGTTGTATTGTAATTGTAAATTTATTCTTTAGTTTCTAGCTTACTCATCGACAGCATTCACACTACAGTTCCTTCTTCTCTCGCTGCTACTTTGGTACTAACTCGAAATCACTTCTCTTCCTTTCTTCTACTTCAGTATACCTATCTCCTTTTATCATTATTTCGTTATCATGTGTACATTTCGCCACTGCTCTGTCTTCTTCTGTAGTTCAAGTTTCTGGAATGTAAACTTATTTCTTTCTCCAACTCAATTGCATTAGGCTTATCTACTATTTGCATTATTTACCTCTTCCATTTTGCAATATATTTTCCGACAACGTACCTATTCCTTTGCAGACTTCTAGTCCTTTGCTCTAAGACAACCTGCATCTACTTTCTAGTATCCTTTCTCATCTTCGCATCGACATGGTTTCCTTTATCCTAAAAATAAGTAAGCTCTTGCTTCGGGAACTTAACATTATATTTGTCATCACCAAACCTATAGATTCTCACTGCAATATGTTTTACTTGTTTCAGTTTAATTTCTTCGAGACTGTCATCATTGTTGTTGCATCAGTAGTCCTCACCTTGTTTATCGATCTGCCATTCCAAAATGTGAGGAATCTCATGCTCAAGAAAAAGAAGTGAAGGGATTGTAAATATTGCAGGGAAAGAAGATACAAACAGAAGCTGGTGGTACTTCATACTCCAGCGAAGGAAGAACCATTTCTCTCTATGGAAGTGGTTTCCTTCTGAGTGAATACCACTGCGTGATGATGAAGTCGATTTGTAAGTTTTAACAGATGAGATTCCAGAAACTGTATTTAACTATGAATCTCAGACGTGAAAAAACAAGGAAAGAGCTTTAAGAATTTTGTTATTAGTGTAAATACTGTGAACATAGGGTAAGAAATGTTAATTGTTTAGTCATTTCAATATTGTTATCTACAGTACATTACACAATCAATTATCTGATTCATTCGCTGTTTAAAGAGGAATGGTGTCTTACATTTCACATAGGAATGAGATCTTTGTCATGCACAGGTATGCTGGAGCTGGAAACGAAAATTGTTACAGAGAAAACTGTAGTGTGCAGTGCTAGTGTATAGGAACATTGATACAGTATTTATTCATTCCTTTAAGTGTAGCCCTATGTGGGGTGATACGGAGGTTTCTTCTCTTCTATCAGTTCAGCCAACTCTGCTGCACGTCTCATAATCTACCAGTTCAAGAGATCGGAGACAGCTTACATCCAAACGAACTTGAGTTAATTTGATGAATGTATTATGTCAGATCTTCTATGAATTACTAATTCTAACTACATCATTTTTGAAGTTGCTGCCTTCTTCTTTGTCATGCAAAGAACTTCAGAATAGCAGTATAAATTAGTTACGAGGCATGAACCAACCTGAGCTTATTTCTGCTCCAGCTGATCATAAAGCGTATCTCCTTCAGTTATATTCTTAGACTTCACCCAACAAAGTTAATCTTCACAAGAAGTACCCACGCTATATCTGACTGGAGTAGAAGAGGAAATCAGGGAGCCTTACCACAGCTGTAGATAAAAATGGTCTCTCTTTCACCGGGCCATTAAAATGCATATTCAAATATTAACTGTATCAGCCTGAATCAATTCTCCTACACATTATTGGGGTCATGGGCATGAACTGTGTGACGGACAGAGTTGGCCCTTTTTTAAGGCCAGATGCCCTTCCTAACGCACAACATATGTGAAGGGATTTCGCAGCGATCGGTAGTGTAGTGTGTCGTTTGCAAATGAAGAGATGTCAATTGGGACAAACACAAACATCACGTCCCCAAATCAGAGGAATTAACTAGTCACGCCAAAAAAAACCAACTCAGTCTGGAATTTAACCCAGGACCATCTGAACCGATTGCTTCGATCCTGATCATTCAGCCACATTAACTCTATCACTGAGTGAATTTGGTTCAGATATGTTCCTTCTTCGCATCATACTGTAGCAAGTATCTTTTACCATGGCTGGATGAAGCTATATAATTTGTAAAATAAAATTGAAAACCTATAATATTTGCTTAACAAGCACAGTTATTTCGATAAGTAGAAGTAGGTAACTTATTTCTACCAAACTGAACAATACACCGCCAGGGATGTCAGTGACTGAATGATCGTGAGATAAGTTCAAATTTCCAATTGCCCAATTGGTCATAACTGAGAAATCTCTCCATATAGCAGGCCCAGTCTTACGTCAACGCGAAGTATACGAGGATATATATGGACTTGCGCTCAATAGATCCTCTAGGTGGATTAGATATAAAAGCCTTTCTAACAAGCACAACTCAAGAATTGATAATTGACCCTGCCGCTAGAAGTGAGGCCTCTGAAAACAATGCAGTGATGTCATAAAGAAAATTTTATTTTGGACAATCGAATTTTCAGATAATAAATGTATATCCATTTTTAGATTTAAACATTTAGAAATTGATTCATAGTTACTGTTACATGAAAACATTACGTGTATTTTTAAATTGCTGATATAATGCGGTGCATTACGGTATTAACAAATCAAATTAATTTTTCAGATTTCTTTGCCTTTTCTTGAATTATTGGTCCTTACATTGCCACTTCTCTTTCCTATTGTTGTGTGAACCATAAAATCATCGCTTCAGTCTGAGATGACTTCACAGCTTTCTTACTGAATATCTTGGAAGAATGCTCTTTTAGTTTATTCTCAATTTGAAGCCAGTCAAAAACCATAGAAATACCTACACTAAAAACCACCGCTTCACTTTGCAAAATTTTCCCAGTTTTTACTCTCCTGACTGCTTCAAGCTTTTGTTCATGTTACAAAACAAATACAATATACTTCATAACCTTGTCGATGTTTCCAAAGTACGCTTGCTTGAAGGAAGTGCTCAAAAACTCTGAGTATATACAGTAACTAATGCTGAAGAGTATCTGCGCTCAGTGGGCGTGGAAGAGTGAACACCGTCGGGGATTTAATTATTTTATGGCAATTAGGATGCGATTTGGATTATGAAATTTCAGGAAAGTATTGGCAATGAGTTGTACTAATGAATAAAAAATAAATCTAAAAATGACATTTTCGGGCAATTTTATGCACTCCCCCATCCTCCCACCTAGGCTTCTAGTCCAGATTGGTCGGATCCTCAATTACAAGCCTGCTGAATTGGCCGATAGCGGGCAATGTTTCCCACGCACTGTACGTTTGCCTCTGCGGCTACGTCATTGTGCCTATCTTCCTCATAGCGCCCCCTCTGCGCTGACGCAATGTAAGATCCGTAGCTCCACAAAGTTACCGGAAATTCTGAGAAAAATATTACCTATCGTGAGAAAATCTTCACAATTTCTACCACAAAGATTTCCCTGCTTACACTTACTCGCTAGTAACTTCTTCGGTATGTTCAGTAATACGTGCCTCTGCGAACAGCTGCTTCCTAAAAAAGTTATGTAAAAGCCAGCAGATTTGTTCTTCCACGTCAGAAGTTCATCTCAGGCTAACCAGTGCACTGAACCTAACTCCAAAGACTGAAGAACTCTTTCATAAAGAAAAGAAGCCACACATCTCAAAGGGTCAGTTTCCTTCCCCCTCAGCATTGTCACATAACGGTTTTTCGAGGCTCCACGACGATATGGAAGGTCGTTCCTACCGTCATTTTAATTATTTAGGGTTGCAGTGATGATAAAACTTCACGAAATTAAATTAACTTCCACTATTTTTGCAATGGAAAACTTCCAACTGCTTGATATGGAGTTGTCCCCGTCAACTGACTCTAATGATGTCATTTCTTTACCTTGATAATAGAAATAAAAATCATTCAGGTTTCATCAATGAATTCTGGTGTCCGGCTCCATGGCTAAATGCTGGATTTTTGTCCAAGAGTTTGCGGGTTCGATTCCCGGTTGAGTCGAGGATTTTTAACCTTAATTAGTTAATTCCGATGGCTTGGGGGTTGGGGGTGAGTGTGCCATCTTCATCATTAGAAATCATCTTAGGTAGGGCCCCATACTCACAGACATGCAGGTGGCCTATAGGCCGTCTACTAGAAAAAGACCTGCGCCAGGCTTCTCCGGAGGTCATATGCCATTGTTATTGTAATGAATTCTGGTTTCATTTAAAAATTGTTCCTATTGTGCCTTGAGTCTTCAAACTGGGAAATTGATCAGTTTGTCATATTCGATCAGATTAGATAACATTAGTACTTGGATCTTACCACTGCACTGAGAGGTTACCAGGTACCTAAGCACGCATGAGAAACGGGGGAGATTCCTGATCAACTGCTCCATGCAAAGCAATTGATAGACGGGTGAGATATGATGTTGACAATATATCTTCTGCTATGGGCTAGGACAAATATTTTACCGTACTATCATTGGCCTGCTTCAGTCTCATTGTTGGCTTTCACAATACGAAAGTGACTGAGGTATGAGCGATGTAACACCATTCCAGTCCCTGTGTAAAAGCTCCTTCTGGCTCTGTGAGGAAAGTGACAAGAAACTACCTCTTTTCCATACAATGTCTCTTGAATAATACCAAGGATATCTGTGACAGCGGATGGTAGAGGTTTCCGGGATCTAAACAGCCTTAGGGTTGAGAATACAACAGACGATAGACTGATGAAATGAAGTTTCATCATTACTAGCATATAGTGTTTTAAACCAATTAATCCTCAAAGTGTGTTACATGAAGTGAAATTGGGGGATGTACTGATTTAATCTGGATTAAAATAAATTAACATAATATTTTAAATTAAGTAAGCCATGAGCTGCCACTATAATGAACTATGTAAATAAGAGTATAGTTACTGTCAAATATAAATAGAAAATACTACTCATTTACCTTCTCAGGAATCCATAACCACAAACAATTCTGATAAAGGAAGCTAGATCATGTGACCACACAAATATATATAACCTTGATAATAATATTTATAAGGAAATGTACTTGCAGAAAAATGTTCTGTGATGAAATTATAATTTTGTTTTTCTGTAAAAATACCTCGTTGAAACTGTTAGATATAACTTTAGTTGAGTTTGTTTAAAACTGTTGTTAGTGTGTGCTAGACACACTTTATATACTGTATTATGTGCAATGTTTGTTAATAAGAATGTAAATGTCTGTGTATGTAATATTTATATCCTCAGATTGTATGTTAAGCCTTCAACAAATAAAGTTTTCTTACATCCTCAACAACATCTCAAATGGTTCAAAATAATTATTGTTCACTTAACAAGTGCAACTGAAGAGCCCAGTGCAGAAAACAGACACTTCCACTTTTCGGTTCATTTCATTTCCTTACCGTAAGCTATCACGAAAAAGAAAGCTCCATCTGTCGGTACAAGAACCAGACTGCTCCACTTATTTGGTGCTTAGTAGTAATGGAAAAGAGCAGTCCGAGATTGTTTCACTGTTTCTGCCAGCGCATGAATGTAGACTGCTTCCGAAGGAGCTTGATTCTTGCTCGACATTGTAGGGCTATCCAGTTGGAAAGGAGTCAGGGTAAGCGCGACAAGTCGTTCCTTTAGTTGTGGTGTATGAGTTTTCCTTTAAAATAATCTGTGTGTTTTAGGGCATTGTGACAATGAATAACCAAATATCGCCAAACTATTCTCTTTCCTTTAATGGCTTATCACTCCTGCCAACTTCACTACATATTGAAATCACGAGACAAAACCATCAAGTAACTAATCTCAATATAAGTATCAATAAAGGAGGTCGGAGGTTCCGCTGCCCATGTAAATGATACATCAAAATATTCATAATTAAATCACTTTTCAAGCTCAATGAGGAAATAATGGAATAAAATCCTCCTTCATCCTCGCTCAGTAGAATATTATATAAGTGTGTTTCTATTTTGATGTACGCATTACTATAACCGTATTCTGCGGAGTTTTCCTGGTGTAAGTAAATCAGCTCCCTTCTTGAAATTTGCTGTTACTTGCCAGACTAACGTGAAACCACACTGTATTAATACAAACAAGGAAATATATTACATGTGCATATGTCGCAAGTCAATAAGAATACACAAAGGCTACGTCTGCAAACCATACGAAAACCGTGACAAGCCAAGGTTAGGTTAGGTTACGTTGAAAACGACATTTACATCCATTCCACACTGAACTGATCCATACAGAGAAAGTAACGTTGCTTTCCTTTTCCGGAGGAGTTCTTGCAAATTTCCCTTGCTTCCTATTAGTGATGGGACAAATGGTTACTGTTACGGGCGTACCAAGGTTTGCTGAGGTGTAAGATAGTACCGGGCTGAATGAGTGGACAAAGAAAAGATCAAAGTACAATTTAAAATACTAAAATTTGAAATTTTATTTCTTTCCTCTCTCTCTCACTCTCTCCCTCTTTCATTCTTTTGATTTTAAACTTTGATAATCAACAACAAATCAGGAGCTCGTCGGCTCAAATAACAGGAACGATCAGAATTCAGGTACACAATAATTTTCAGAATGAGTTTGTAGCTCCAAAGTTACACAATTCCAAAGAGCACCTCTGCTCCGCTCAATTTATACTCTAGGAGACTGAGCTCCAAAACTTATAACATTCCAGCCTCTCAAAAGTACAAGCTTTAAATCCAAATTTTACATTAGATCATTACAAGGAAAGTGTTTATGTCTTACTCGCTCGACAGTCTGTTTTACACTTGACTATGAATAGTTAGAAATTAAACAGGGGCAATCACTGCCCATACTACATGGCCACAGCAGTTTAAGATATCGGGCGTAAACAAAATGCTAGGAGGCGAACCCTTGGACTCCTTTTGAAATATACTCTGAAATACTAAAGATCCTGTTTGGACTTATGGCCCGAAGTTACAGAGGGTAAGCCTGTACTGCAGAGGGTGACTAGATGGAGAAAATATTAAATTCCAAAGGTAGAGAGCTTATAGTCTATCGACGTGTAACGATATTGTAACATTTCATTGTTCCTCTGTTTAATACACAGTTGTTTTCTAATAATGTTATACTACTTTATTAAAGATTAGGGGCTATGTTCATGATGAATTTGTTACATCTATGTTGAGTCAAACTATAGGTGTGTGTTATCTCAGAAATATTCAGTTGCTGCTGAGACCCACTTTTTAAATCTTCATGTATTAAGGATCTAGTAATTGACGCCTATACATTTCTAGAGCTTAAAAATGTTCAATTTTGTACCTTTTGGATGTATCTGTAAAACAGTGGGAGAATTTTGTATATTTTATTATTAGTGACCTGTGTCAAGTAGATATGCAAAAGCTGCTGATTTTTAGTGCTTATGTAAAAAAATAACAAGCATATGATTATTATATAGGCCTAAGCACTTTAAACATTCGAAAGACTCAGGGGCGTAACCAAAGTGGAGTTGTTGGGGATTAGAACTCCCCACCCTCACCCCCTGTGATTTTTACAAAATAAAATAAACGGAAAATGAGAATAAAAAGTGAAAGTCGACTCAATGTGTTGGCCTTGATCGTATTGTTCTCGATCTCTTATTTTCCTTCGTTCGTTCGTAATCTGTTTATCCACCAGGGTCGGTTTTTCCCTCGGACTCAACAGCGAGGGATCCCACCTCTACCGCCTCCAGGGCAGTGTCCTGGAGCTTCAGACTCTGGGTCGGGGGTTTCAACTGGGGAGGATGACCAGTACCTCGCCCAGGCGGCCTCACCTGCTATATGGAATAGGGGATGGGAAGTTTGGAATGGATAGACAAGGGAGAGGGAAGGAAGCGGCCCTGGCTTTAAGTTAGGTACCATCCCGGCATTTGCCTGGAGGAGAAGTGGGAAACCACGGAAAACCACTTCCAGGATAGCTGAGGTGGGAATCGAACCCACCTCTACTCAGTTGACCTCCCGAGGCTGAGTGGATCCCGTTCCAGCCGTCGTACTAGTTTTCAAATTTCGTGGCAGAGCCTGGAATCGAACCCGGGCCTCTGGAGGTGGCAGCTAATCGCACTAACCACTATACCGCAGAGGCGGACTCTGTATTTTAATGTTAGATTTTGCAGTGTACTGCAATCTGAATGAAAACCAACAGCCTGTTCCAGTCATTCGACCGGGTCAGGAATGGAATGAATGAAGCTCCATCTAGCGGCCGAAGTCTGTCGCACTCCTTTGGGGCAATGATAAATGATTGACAGATGAAATGTTAATGCAGAGTGTTGCTGGAATGAAAGATGACAGGGAAAACCGGAATACCGGGAGAAAAACCTGTTCCGCCTCCGCTTTGACCAGGACAAATCTCGTATGGAGTGACCGGGATTTGAACCACGGTATCCAGCGGTAAGAGGCTGAGCCACGGAGGCTTCTGCAATCTGAATATCAACATAATTCACACTCCAAACACCCTCATTATGTTCTATCATAATTTTTAACTATAATACCCCCACCCAAAAACTGGTCGATACTTGCTACGCTACTGGGTATGAGCAATGTTCGGAATGCTATTCTTTACGCAGCCAGTCACTGTTATGTCACGTACGACAGCTGGTGGTGGAGCTGTTGAGGATCCAGTCAGCCTCCGGGCTGAGTACTTAACATACATACTGCAATGTGTACATGATTTAAACATGTACCTGGAGGTACACCTCAACGCCGCGCATTCAAGATAAGCGCCTAAATGAACTCTAGTGGTCAAACAGTGAAACTGATAACACAACAAGTTGGAACTTTAATCAGAAGATGTCACCACTGAAATACTAAGTAATTGTTTTGTTGTGAAGTTTCCTAAACTGACTGAATTTCTCCCTGTTTTGCTTGCGCTTCATCAAGAAGTTTGGACATTTTTCTACAGATGACACTACTAAAAACTAATTATCATGCACCCTGGTGCAAGGTGTAAGAACTTATAACTTAAACAAGTTTTTTTATTCCTAGGTTTTCCATAACTGATCTATATTCATTTATTTTTGGGTTGGCAATACTTCCTTTTTTCCGCCAGTTTTGAATCTAGCCAATCAGGAATTTTTGTAATTAATTTTCAACCAATCACGCATATGTTGTTCACTTTGTGTTACCCAATAAAATTTAAGAGGGTGTGTCCTGATTAGTCTTGAATGATCTCGAACCTTCCCTGAGGGCATATAAACTGCGGCTTTTCATATTTCCTGGCCAATTGATCGTCGTCTTACGAAGTGTGTGTGTTTAAGCAGGAGGCAGGCGGCCTCTTTCGTCGGCAGCAAAACATCTACAAGGTAATGGCCATATAAATTACATCTTTCTTGTTGTAGCTACCTCCGCAGCTTAATCCGGAGGGAAAGGTCCGAATCTTTAACAAGGTAACCTACTTTTCTAAAATGTAAATTTTCTTTTGGCTAATGCAAAACTTCATAAAGCTTTAACTGTAAATCGGGGATACAGAGTGAGCCACCCTCTCGAGCTCGCCTTCATCTTGGTTTGAGGTGACTACGTTTTGTAACTGTTTTATCCCTTTCCGTAATGCATTTATTCATTCTTTACTCGTGTCACCTCAGTAGCTTGGGATTAGTCCCAGTTTCTCTGAGCCAAGTGCCCCGTTAGGATTTTATTCTTTATTATCTAGGAGTGCAAGTGTACGCCTCCATTCATTTAGTGTTTGGGGCAGTAATCTAACCTGTTCTTTCTCCATGAAGGCCCAGTAAGTTGGGTTATGAATACCCCTGTAAAATTAATGTCAATTGTAAATTGTGCCTAGAGAGGGCCGAGAGTGTAAGAGTTGTGTGTAACGTTGCCTTGAGTGGGCAGTAAGAAACTGAGAGCATGTTAGCTCTTTTTCAAGTTTTGTAACATTAACGAGTGCCTCTGGAAGGCTAGATATTCTATTTTGGGAGCAAGTACTCTTGAACTAGGGGATTTCTGCCCTTACCTAAATAATACCACTTCCATTTGTAAAATTGTAAAACTAGGGGCTTGAAGCCCAGAATCTGTAAAAATCACTAATCTTGGACTTTCTTAGTCTTGTTTCAAGATTGCTTTTGTACCTGACATGTTGGTATTTGTGGAGTTGTTGTTTTTAAAGAAATATAACCTTCAGTTCAAGTTTTAAGTTAATTTTGATATTGTAGATAGACCCATTCACCCCGGCACCTTCTTTAACTTCTTTCTGCTCCACGGGTATCCCCGTAACAAAACACATACAGTATTTAACTGTTTATTTACATTGGTTCACATATAATACAGTTTATGCCCACAACTTTGGTCTCTACTTATCTCTGCCCTTTAAAAAGGTAATATATTGAACTTTGCTTTTTGTTAGCAAAGTTTTTTTTTTTTAAAAAGTCACTTTTCAGGCTCTGTCTGAATGAAGTGGACATTCTGTTGACACGTTCAGCAACTACACAATCTTTCAGTGAAACGTTTGTTTCATCACTAGTTCTATACCTCTAATAACTAAAGGTGAGCTCTGACAGCTAGGACTGGAGGGAGGAGCATTGCACGTGCTATTTCACGATGTTGCCACATTCCAGCATTCCTTTCTCTTACCCCTCGCTTCCGGCTCACTTGTTCCCTCGTTCATTCTGACCGCTGTGGTCTGTTGTAGACTACCTGGCCAGACTGTGACTGACTTGGCCTCATGTTCCGTTATCTTTAACAGGGACCGGGCTGATAAACTCAGACAGTAGAGAGCTAGCCTTCTGATCCCAACTTAGCAGGTTCAATCCTGGCTCAGTCCGGTGATACATGAAAGTGCTACAGGACGTAAAATCGATAGCATTATTATTCTTTAACAGGGGTGGTACCTATAGCCTTCAACATGCCATTTGTCCTATAGTTTGTCTCTGTACGCCTTATTGGCACAAATATAGGACGTAAAACAATTTCTCTTCCTTGGTGATGAATTGTCACACCTATTTTTTTTTTCACGAGGTGGACGAGTCTTGGGCCTCCCTCTCTCTCTCGAGGAGTATTCATCGTACTCGAAATATATATTCAAATACAATGATTGTACGGAATTAGTATTTAAAATACCGTTGGATACTAACGGCCACAAAACAGAAACAGAAATAGAATGCCACTCACACTGAACTGCTTGCGACTAGATCTAATTCGGAAGTAAGAGCTTTGGTAACTCCAAGCAAGTCGAGCTGGCCAGAAGATTTACCTCCATGGCAACCGCAGTCGCCCCACCCTCGTTACAATGGCAACCATCCCCCCCCACTGCCTTTATCCCGCCCCGGCAGGCATAAAACTGACCTCCCTCTAAGAGAGTTTAGACTATACTTTCACTTGAATTTAGCAAGCCCTCGCCAGAGGTCAGATTAGGACAGCGCTCCTTTGTAGTATCATTGCTCACTGCAGGGTACGTAGCCTACCTGCTAAGCTGCTAATTCCTGTTGCCACCCTTAACGTGAGTTGGAGTCCGTTAGACGGAGCGGTGACAGACGGTCGCGTGACGAAGGACAATGACATAGTCGGTGCAACTAGCACATTCGTAGTTTGTGTGTGTGTGTGTGTGTGTGTGTGTGTGTGTGTGTGTGTAGGGAGTGTTCTTCTATAGCAGGGCCTCTCAAACGCCCAAAATCTCACGCGTGCAGATAGAAGCGCAAGAGCTCCGTGCACTGTGCATCGCTGCCGCTCGGCATGGCTCGGATCAACGCTTCGTCTCTGGGCTACTCGGCTAAGCTCGGCTCAACTCGCCTATGCTCGGCTCGAGTCAGCTTGGATTTGGAGCGCTACGGCGCAAGTGGGGCAGAGGGAGACAGGCGGAGCGAGCGAGACAGGCGTGAGGAAAGAGAGAGTAAGCGCTATTGCTCCAAATCGAGGAGTGGGGGGTCTGCACTCTGGTCAACCAAACCAAGTCGTCTCTTGCACCGTGCACAGTGCATGCACCACGCGCATGCACCCTGAGAGGCCCTGTTCTATAGTGTATTACGTGTGATTTTTTGTGTAAATATATTTGAGTTAATAATTCCACAGAGATCCCGTGATATGAACCAGCTGCCTACATCGTGTTTTACACCTACAGTCCATTTCTTTCCTCGCACTATCCTATCTAAAATGTGTATATATTCTAACTCAATTCAAACTTGTATCCTAATCCCATTCATATTGATTTTTGTTTTTGTATATTTGAATACACTTCTCTCCTTCCTAGTGATTTTGATACCGGGCGAGTTGGCCGGGCGATTAATGGCGCACAGCTGTAAGCTTGCATTCGGGACGTAGTGGGTTCGAACCCCACTGTCGGCAGCCCTGAAGATGGTTTTCCGTGGTTTCCCATTTTCGCACCTTAATCAAGGCCCCGGCCACTTCCTTACTACTCCTAGCACTTTCCTATATTATCGTCGCCATAAGACCTATCTGTGTCGGTGCGACGTAAAGCAGCTTATTAACAAAAAGTCATTTTAGTGTCACATCATGAACAGTAACATGAAAAAACTTATGGCATAAAGCCTGTTCTGCTATTTTAATCTAGACCTGAGCGCTAATCCATTCTTGGAGTGTCCTAACTGGGCTCGATATTTAAACTTCTACTGATAGATATTACCCTCACAACTCAACACAGGTATGTTAAGTATTCCGTTTGAAGGTTGGTTTGACCCTCAACATATTTACCATCAGCTGTCGTAGATGCCCTAGTCGACACTGAAGAGACATAATATGGAGACTAGAAATGAGTTAGTTTCCCGTTGATTTCCCCACCGAGTCAGAAATTTATATTACATATTAGTCTGCCAACCTCTCTGAAATGCATGAACCAACCGACCTCATGATCGAAATTGGCATACCGTTCATAACAGGGACTGTCGTACCTCACTTTCATATTATCAAAGCCATGGATGAGACTAAGACAGGTCAATGAAAGTAACAAATCCGATCTATCCCATACCAGAAGACACAATGCACAGTCAACACTAGGTCTCCCCTGTAAATACATCTGAACAAAGGTCATCTTTGAATTACAAAACCTCGAGCTCGTAAACTTGCTGGTCACCGCACCCACGCAAAGTAGAATACCTGGATCATACCTTATACAACATCAGCACGAAAGTGGTACTGTACTGTTAATCCTAGAAAGGATGTAATGAGGCAGATACGAGTCGCCAGTTCACTTATTATTGCAAGTTATTTTAACTCTAGAAATTGGATTCCGGGTCCGATACTCGGCCGAGTCGGGGATTTTAACCTTCATTGGTTAATCCCAACGGCTCGGGGACTGGGTGGTGTGCCGTCTTCAGCATTAGATTTCATCACGGATAGGGACCCAACCTCACAGATGCGCAGGTCGCCTATACGGCGTCAACTCGAAAGGCATGTCTTTAAAAGAAATCGAACCAGGAAAATGGTGCTTCAAATCTTTCCTTGGAATATTTGGTTTCTATTAGGGGAGGTATTTACGATATTTTTCTGTGTAGTTTAATACATTTAGTCAACAGTAAAACACGCTACATCTCAATGTAGTCATTTCAGTTTTAAGGACGCTGACACCCGCTAAAATGTGAATATTTTTTGAACTAGTGACTGTTGGTTTAATTGAAAAGAAAAAAATGAAGTGGAGAGAGAGTATATGTCGTAAGGTTGGGAAGACTGGAAGAGTCAATTGTTCCGGAACATTAGTAGCTTGAGGCACACGGCACACGGCACACGGGACTGTAACTGCGCGGTGGAGAGAACTTCGTGAGGCTACGCGTCAGCGGGAATGTGCCCGTACCGAATATGCTGTGTAACCCAACATTAAGCTGCAATAAACGTGAAGAAACCGTTGGAACACTGAAATTCGTACCAATAATAATAATGTTTAAACGCTCCTTTTAGGTTGAGATTTTTCGTTCAATATGAATACCCAAAACACAATTACAATGGCAGTACAGGTGTTTAAAAGTAACTAATCCAAGGATATTTTCACCAGTTGAATTTATCGGCCTATATTGTGAGTAATTAGGGCCAGGATAGAACTTCACGGCACATGAAAAAGCAGTCGCTATTGTGGAACAGACATCCAGAAAATCATGTCTAAATGTTTTTTTAGGATAATAATGTTTTCAATGATTCTGAAATTACACTGGCAGCAGGTGTGTTTGGAAATGTCACAATGTTATTTTCACCAATTAAAAATATACTCGCACAGTTGAAGAAACATTCGTCAGTACTCTATTTACGTACACAATATACAAGCAGAACACGAAAATAAAAGTTGTGCGATGTTTAAGTTTGAAATGTCACGTCATTGTACCTGTTGAAAATCCCTTTTCAGACAAAATAGAAGAACATAAATTGCAATTCACTCTGTCCGGTTTTATTCTAGTAAAATGTCGTAAACAGAACTCCAATGCGATATTATTCAAAGTTTACCGTCTTTCGTACTGTATATATTACTAGGCTTCTGTGAAAACACTCTTAAAAACAGAACACATTAAGTTATCCGCATGTACCGAAGGCCAGTTGCCGGTGCAACGGAACACGGAACACTCCAGCACACTGAGGCACACTGCCGGTATCGAGAGTCAGCTAGTGGGCGAAATCAGTGCATAATGGCGCTTCTCACGGGATAGCGAGTCACTGTCTCGATCTCGCTTGAGAATATTTCGGAACAACCGACGCTCCGTGTTCCGGAACAGCGGAACATAACTGTGCACCGGCAAAGTGTGCCGAAATAGGGATATAGTGCCCAACCCTAATATGTTGGTCTGGAATGCATGATGCAAGTTCATTGTTCGTGATGCTGAATAGATTAGTATATGTTTTTGACCACACGACTCTCTTCAAGAACTTGTTCATGGTCTGTACTCGTAATGGTACAATGTTTACAATATTGAAATAGATATCTTCAGTGCATTAGCAATGAGGTGCCGTGCTCTATAACTGTGAATACCATGGTAAGAGATTCTAATGTTTTGCAGAAGAAAAATTACAGGAGCGACATTTTCCTTACCAGATGCATCCAGTCTTTTATTATATTACATTATTATATTTGCCTTTATTTGTAGTGGTGAAGTTAGGACTCATGATCCTCTCTTACACTTAACCACACTACATTAAATTGTACATTTGAGAGCAATATTAATAATCTTATCTTAAAACTACCATTACAAACTATGAAACAAAATAACATAAACTCTATAAATATTCTTAGTCATGTCTTAAAACTATCGTTACAAATTAAGAGTTGAATGACACAAAATGCCATTAGCACAGTAAACGTACATTCATACACACATTCACTCTACCAGATTCATTCAGCCTGGCGGCACACATCGAGGAGATACTCACGGCAAGACAACTTGAAGGAATTTAAGGATTTTATGGCTCTAATGTTGTTGGGGAGAGAATTCCATATTCTAGCTCCATTTGCAACAAAGGAACGGCTAAATGCTGCTGACCTGCTGAGAGGGACTGCCGGAGCGTGTGTTATGCTGGTGGAAAGAGGATAGGATATTGAGTTGTGAAGATAAGTAGTATGGGATATTCTCTTGTAATACTCGAAAGATTAATACTGCCACGTGGAGGTTTCTATATTGTTCAAATTTTGGAAGGGAAGTTGTCGATAATAAGGGGTAACATGAACATCATAGCGTAAGGAAAATATAAATCTAATACATGAGTTCATAGCACGTTGTAATCGGTTTAGTTGTTCTCTCGTGGCATCAATTAGTAGTAGGAAAATATAGGGAGGATAAGAGAATTTATAAGCCTAATTCTCATGTTTAGTGGCAGCATATTTTGATGATGTTTTAGTGGGTGAAGGGACGCATACACTTTTCTGCAGATATTTGTAATGTGCTCTCCCCAGTTAAGATTCTCGTTTATAATTACACCAAGATTTCTTATCGAGTTTTCGTACGGAATCATTTTGCCAGATAAAGTTAGTGGAGGAATGTTTTTTGTTTTTTGCCGCACTGATTTGTTTCGTCTGCCCAACAATAATAGCTTTAGATTTTGATGGATTAATTAAAATACAGTATGCACAGATATTATTGAAGTCATAAAACCTATTGCTTGATTGATGTCTGAAATTTTGGTATGATAATAGATCTGTAGATCGTCAGCATACAAGTGGTATTTACAGTGTCTTAGCCGTGTCGATATATCGTTAATATAGATAACAAAGAGAAGTGGTCCAAGTATAGAGCCTTGTGGTACTCCTGAATATTTCATTACCCATTCTGATAACCTATTCTGAAGAATTATGCGTTGTTTTCGTTCCGTAAGATATGAGAGAAAGAATTCTAGAGCCGTTTGTCCAAGATGAAGCGATTTCAATTTAGCAACCAGTACGTCTATATGTACTGTGTCAAAAGCGCTGCTAAAATCAAGAAGTGTAAGTAACGTCACCTGCCTTTCGTCCATAGCACGTCTCATATCGTCTGTAACTTTCAGCAGGGCAGTGGCCGTACTGTGTCCCTTTGTGAAACCCGATTGTAAAGGGTCAAGTAGTTTGTATTTATTTAAATAGTCGGTTAATTGCACGTGTACTATGCGTTCACGAGGCTTGGAGAGAGATGAAAGTATGCAAACAGGTCGATAATGTGTTGTAAGTACAGGTGTGGAAGTTTTGGGAACAGGATTTATAATGGCATTTTTCCACATTGTGAGGCACGTGTTGTATATATGAGTAATGGTGGGAAGAATAATGTCAATGATGTGTTGTATTATGAGTATGGGTATTTCGTCAGGTCCTACAGCAGATGATGTGACTGATAATACCTCGCGTTTCACGTCAATCTCTGTGACTTCGCGAAATTCAAAGAATGGCCTATTTGGCGGTGGCTAGTTCAGAAGAGATTTTATAGTCTGTGATATTGTGTGTATTTCCAGTTTAATTTTTATTTCAGAAAAATGAGCATTCAATCTCTCCAGAAAGATGTCTGGATTACATGGCTGGGGCAAAGCTTTCACAATTCCAATGGAACGAAGTTGTTTCCAAGTGTTTGACACATTTAAATTTCAAACCAGGTGATTGCAAAAAGAAAATTTCTTATTTCGAATTATTACTTTAATTCTATCCCGACGTGTCCGATACTGTTCAAGCGCACTGGAGGAGTGTGCGCATCTGTAGAGCCGGTGTAACGCGTCACGGTGAGACATCATTTGTTTAATGTCATCGGTCAGCCATGGAGAAGGAGGTCGCGAGACTTTGGCCGTACGCTTAGGTGCATGTTTATCAAGGAGACCAAGTATAAGTGAACTTAAAGTTTCAACTTTCTTATCGATACCGTTTATATATTTTACGTCATCCCAAGGACTATTCAAGGCGTCAACTCTCAGATGATCTAAGTTTATATGTTTAATGTCCCTGAATGTGATGTATCTGGACTTCTACTTCGGTACTTTGAGCGAGTAAGACAAGTATATTAAGTCATGTGTCGATATGCTAGGGGTAGGAATTTGTCCATGTGATACTATTTTCTGTGGGTTGTTAGTGACCATTAAATCAATTAGTGTATGTGAAGATGAGGTTAAAATTCAATCCAATTAGCATTAAGAACGTCAATTTATTGGCTCCGCAGCCGTGCTACAGCGCGCGGTACACGACATATACACATGGCTCTCAGACACGAGAAAGAACCACGAGAGATTGACCTGTTTCGATCATGTATTTCAAGAGTTCGGCCATAAGATGGCATGACACGTTATATACCGTTCAAAAGAGGAAGTGATGGTCTTTCACTTGAGAAAAGCTGTGTTTGATTATCTTCACTAGTTCATGTTCTATTTGACGTTGAGTTGAGGTCACACCATTGTCCACCCAACCCAAGACCAGTAGTAATAATTATAATTTTTCCGGGGATACCGTGGTTTATAGAGGTGAAAGAAGGTGCGGGTATGAATGAGTAGATATAAGACAGTCTGAAGATTAATTTAAAGCTTTAAAATTGGAGCTACATTTCGTTCTCTTTTCTTCTTTTCAAATTTTATAGTTTACACTTTGCTAAGCAAATAAAAATTCAGGTACAAAACTAACTCTGTAGCTTGGGTAACAATGTTGGTAAAATCAGAATAATCAACTAAAAACCAATTAACCACCTGAGCTTGAAGCTCCCTAATTACAAATTTAACATGAGCACAATTGCTCCTTTCAACCAATAGTCAAGGAGACGGATGTCCCAATTTCCTTTACACCAATAGGAAGAGCATCTTTGCTCTACATATTTATACTTTCCAGGCCAATCAAAGGCGCAACCTACATTTAACAAAATTAACCAGTACTCACTGCCTTAACTGCTCAGCAGTCTGATATCCTTAACATGAAATGAAATATGGTTTAACAGGGGTAACTAGTACCCATTCTACATGGCCTACATGGTAAAAACAAAAGGTTAAAGTTATTGGCCGAAAACCAAAATGGTAACGGGGCAAACACTTTCACTCCTTGAAATTTACTTGAAATACATAAAACCCTATTTGGGCTTATGGCCCGACGTTACAAAGGCTAAGCCTAAACTACGCAGGTGACTACATTGAGAGAAATATTTACAGAAATTACTAGATAGATTTTAAAAGTTACAAAATCGTAGTCACCTCGACACCAAGTAGAAGGGGAATACAAGAGCGTATCACTCTTTATTCCCTGTTTCGAGTAAGTTCTTTAATATTGAGTGAGAATTTACATTAATAGATAAAGGTTACATTGCGAAGGAAATTTGTAACCTTCCCCTCGAGCTAGTTTTCAAAGACTATTACGTTGTTAAGCAGAATCTGCCACTACCTTGAGCTGCTGGACCTCCCGAAGATGGACGAGGGAGCCCTTTCCCTCTGCCTCCGCTACGCACACACTCTAGACTGGAGCCATCACAAAGACAACATGGCCCGAAATGTGCCAGCTTTTATAGCCGAGAGGAAGGTTCCAGATTTCTCTGGGTCGAAGCTCTGACACACCCATCATTTTCATTGGACAATCAAATAAATATCAAAAACCGTGATTGGTTACTTAAATACATGTATACATTTTCTAATTGGCTAACAAATTAATTTCGCGGGAAGAGATAGAGGTGTTGATGACTTTAGAAAACCAAAAACAACCTATAGACAATTCAGTTTAGGAAACCTCGATACACAAAATTACTTTGAAAATTAACAGTTCATCTTCACCCCTGAGGGTGCAACATAAGTTGATAGTAGCGACACCTGCCGAGAAATGTTCAAACTATTTCCTAAATGAGTTTCAGATTTCCTGATCTAGATCGTCTTCTACAAGGGCGCTAGTTTTAAATGCACGGGGCGGGTGTACCTCCGGAATAATAATAATAATAATGTTAATGGCTTTATGCTCCACTAACTACTTTCACGGTTTTCGGAGACGCCGAGGTGGCGGAATTTAGTCCCTCAGGAGTTCTTTTACGTGCCAGTAAATCTACCGACACGAGGCTGACGTATTTGACCACCTTCATATACCGCCGGACTGAGCCAGGATCGAACCTACTAAGTTGGGGTCAGAAGGCCAGCGCCTCAACCCTCTGAGCTACTCAGTCCGGCGGTAGAGACGAGTAGTAACATCATGTCAGGTCGGCGGTTGCAGTATAGGCTTCGGCCTACAAGTTTCCACGACTGGTACACGGTTCAACAGCTCTGCTCTCCGACCGACCAAGAGAGCAGAGAGGGGTGGCCACGGCTCTACAGCGGCTCTATGCCTCTGTTTGCGGGGGACGGAGAGTGACTAATCCCCACCACCGGCTGTCCTGAGAATGGTCTTCCTGCACTAAAGCGAATACCGTGACAGTTCCTAGTATAGGCCGCGGCTGCCAACCCCCCTCACCTTCAACGAGTATCTCTTTCACCGTAAGAAATCTCCTGGCCTGAGAGACGGCGTCAACGTATAAGAGGCCCGCCTCCCCCTTCAGAGGAGTAATGAAAACAATTTAGTAGAAGTAATCATATCACCTGGAAGGCAGTTGTAAGCATAAGGCAATAATTCTTAAATTATAAAAAGAAATGAGAATAAAATTGAGCTGGAAATGCGAGATTTTTTTTTTTTTTTTTTTTTTTACTAGTTGCTTTACGTCGCACCGACACAGATAGGTCTTATAGCGACGATGGGATAGCAAGAGGCTAGGAGTGGGAAGGAAGCGGCCGTGGTCTTAATTAAAGTACAGCCCTGGCATTTGACTGGTGTGAAAATGGGAAATCACGGAAAACCATCTTCAGGGCTGGCGACAGTGGGGTTCGAACCCACTATCTCCCGAATACTGGATACTGGCCGCACTTAAGCGACTGCAGCTATCGAGCTCGGTAATGTGAGATTGTAAAGAATTATTTACTGGTAGCGGCGACATTGGTGGATCCTAAAAACGCGGCAGTTGATCAGGTAATTCCAGAAGTGAAGAATGTGATGTTGCGTGGCCGGGTTCGAGTTAAAAACTAAAAAATGTACAGTGTATATAGAGAGGAAAGGTGCAAAACAACAAAAATGTCGCTTCTGGGACTAGTGGTATAGCTCCAATAATATTCAGGCAATTCAGTGGCCATGAAATCCCCCTTAATTTATATTATATCAAAACGATAACTGTTTTAGTAGATTTGCACATCCCTGATTGCTTCAGATTTTTCCACACCAGGAAAACCTACCAAATTTCCAAAAAAATAATTAAAAGATAAGGTTGATGATTCATTTCTTACACAACAATCTGTGAGTAGCTAAAGCTAATAGCTATGGCACTATTTCGCATGTCTACTTACGAATAGCTGTGACTCACGAAAATCGAACACCCCTTTCGATTCTTACTGGGTTATTGTGTCTTCTGTACTTTTACGATTTATGTAGTGTGGTTTTTGTGCCAGACTTTTTTCAATTAGTAGGGACCCCACTGTCGGCAGCCATCGGCCGTAGCCGTGTTGAAACAGTGGATACCGTGAGACCTCCGAAGTTAAGCAACATTGGGCGTGGTCAAGATTTCGAAGGGTTACCACGCGCTGTTCGTGGGGAGTAAGGAAACGGAGGAGCGGAAAGGAACTGGCCACCCTACCGTACGTAAACTCCGGCTCAGGCACACCTCTGCGGAGGTTCGGACTTGCCTTCGGACAGAATACACCCTTATCCTACACTGTCGGCAGCCCTGAAGATGGTTTCCCGTTTCCCATTTTCACACCAGGCAACCTTAATTAAAGCTACTGCCGCTTCTTTTCCACTCCTAGCCATTTCCTATTCCATCTTGGCTATAGAACCTAACTGTGTTGGTGCGACGTAAAGAAAGTTGTTAGAAAACAGTAGGGAGATGACAGCATTCCACAATCAAGTCATATTCTAAACAAAACAAATACAGCATAAAGAAGTAATATTAGTATGAGATGTCATACATTTAGAGGAGATCTTTCAACTGAGACAGTGAAGATTTTAAAATACCAGACTAATGCTTTTATTTTGCCGGTCTGCACACAGCAGAAATTGGCGTGCCGTCAGCCGAACTGCTTAGTTAGGTTACGCGCCATCCGCTGTCTGCGGATGTCATGGCCGTGTTTCCATTCGATCAGACGTGCATGCTGTTTGCGATACCGTAGCCAGAGGATGAGCCCAGAGACCATACCCCCCTCCTCCACACGAAATATTCCTTTAAAGCGAATCAATCTGTAAGATTAGGTCATTTTCTGAACAAATGTATAACCTACTACGGACTAAAGTTCTGGTACTCGATTGCCTTTGAACAACAACTTTTATTGTATGCTTGCAATGGTACTCTTGAAGGCACTACAACAGTGCTGAAATCTCCAGTGCTGGTGGTGGTGATTATTGTTTAAAGAGTAAGTACAACTAGGCAACCATCCCCTAT
The DNA here is from genome assembly GCF_040414725.1 of Anabrus simplex. Classification (NCBI taxonomy): domain Eukaryota; kingdom Metazoa; phylum Arthropoda; class Insecta; order Orthoptera; family Tettigoniidae; genus Anabrus; species Anabrus simplex. The sequence goes on along the minus strand of NC_090269.1, from coordinate 237,980,608 downwards.
ATAACACTAATCAGAGAGAAATACTGGAAGGGGTCCGACACTTCGAAGGTATCGGGCAAAGAAAGACCAGAGCCACGAAGGGCGTGACACTGAAAGACTCCTTAAGCCTCGAGTGCTCTAATCCCGTCGGGGTCGGAAAAGAACAAGAGTTGAACAAAGGAGCTCGGATAGAATAGATGAATGTGAGGAGCCTGGCACAAGTAAGTGGAAGCAATGCCTGGACTCAGCTGAGGACCCTGTGGTCGCCAACCCATGCTCCTAAGTTGAGATACCCTGGAGCCACTTTTAGTCGTCTCTTACGACAGGCAGGGGATACCGTGGATGTTATTTTACCACCCCATCCACAGGGGGAGCTGAAAACTCCAGATGGGAACACGATATAGGCCTACTAAGTGAAGAGACTCCTGAATAAACGGAGGGATCATCGTCAGATTCAAAAAGTGCCTGCCGGTCTTTGGAAAAAAAAGTCATACCTCCAGAGTTGCTAATATTCGTGCAGAAAATGCTAAGAATAAAAAGGAATGGAAAGCATATGGTTCTGGTTACTTTTAGGAAATGGATCAGAAGGAAAACGTCATCTGACTTTGTTTCCAGCTTTCCTCAAAATTACAATTTTACATATTAAATAGGCCTTTGCTGGCAAGATGTAGTATTTACATTACACTATGTCTTCTGGTATGGGCTAGACTAAATTTTTTACTTTCATTGACCTGTCTCAGTCTTATCCTTGGCTTTGACAATATGACAGTGGCCGAGGTATGAGTGATGCTAGTAATGCTATTCTTTATGCAGCCAGTCCTGCAGCGGATGGTGTGAAATTGTCGCTCATACGGTCGGTTGGTGCACGCATTTCAGTGGGCTTGGCTGACTGATATGCAATATCAACTTCTGGCTCAGTGAGGAAAGCAACGGGAAACTACCTCACTCCTCATTTCCCTTGTACGTCTCTTCAGTGACACCTAGGCCATTTTTGATAGCTAATGATGGACCTGTTGAGGATCCAACAAGCCTTCAGGCTGAATGCCCAACGTACATATACATATTAAATCTGATTTACTCCCATAATTTTCTTCCAAATGTAGCAAAATTTTTATGGTATATGTATCTTAGTTATATTAGTAAACCTTTGTATGGAATTTTTGATTACTGGCTGTTTTCAGGTAAAAGGGATCTTTAAATTCCAATTTTTAGTATATAAAACTTACATAAATATTAGTAAAATATACCTAAGAATAAAAATTAGGTACAGAAAATTAATAACTACTGCTTTATGAAAAAGTAATTTCTTCTTAATATCAAATTTTCACTAGATTTCACGAAAAGACGGAATTGAAAATTTGCAAAAAATTCCAAAAGTATATTTTTTCTAAATCTATTTATAACATATCAAGCCAATCAAGGATGTCTCTACTTTCATTTAGGTGACATCGCCCCACATTTTCGTGTAATCCATATATTAGGCGAAAAGACCTGTTTATCTACAGACTGTCGCCTAATGAGGGCAATACTTTTGTACAGTATAGTATATTTTGGTTCGCCTTGATTTTGCACAATCCATGAAACTTTCCATGACATTGGGGCCAGTCGCACAACGGTTGCTATAAATCAGGGCCTCTCAAACGCCCAAAATCTCACGCGTGCAGAGCGAGGCGCAAGAGCTCCGTGCACTGTGCATCGGTGCCGCTCGGTGCCGCTCGGTATGGCTCGGATCAACGCTTCGTCTCTGGGCTACTCGGCTATGCTCGGCTCTACTCAGCTATACTCGGCTCAACTCATCCAGGATTTGGAGCGCTACGGCGCAAGTGGGGGAGAGGGAGACAGGCGGAGCGAGCGAGACAGGCGTGGGGAAAGAGACAGCGCTATTGCTCCAAATCGAGGAGTGGGGGTCTGCACTCTGGTCAACCAAGTCAAGTCGTCTTTTGCACCGTGCACAGTGCATGCACCACGCGCATGCACCCTGAGAGGCCCTGCTATAAATTAATGTCTAAAAATTTTGAATGCATGTTGACGTATGTATTACATTTTAGATGACAAAAAAATTATTCTGGAAATGAAGATATGACAGCGTGAATTCTTGCCTTACAATAGATTCAAATTTGTGTAAAACCCCCTCGAATTCAGAAGATGCAAATACAGAGGCGTTATTATTGCACCATGTCTCATCATAGTTGGCGTGGTTATAGAAGAAAGGTCCGGGGGATAATTCGGTTCATTTCCTTCCGATTTAATAGAGTAGTTGCCACGCTCTTTTTCGGAGTGTTATATGGGTCGCGATACTTTAAGAATTTCTACAAGTCCAGTCATGAGCACTCTAATCATAATGCAACGAGATTTCTACAGGAATTGATAGATACATAAAAAGAAAAAAGTGGTCGATTATATGTTACAGCTATAGATATACAAAACAAAATGCTCTCCATGTCCAAGCTAATAATATCCAATGTTCACTTCATCAACATTACAACGACGTTATCTGTGGAATACCACTGTATACCACGATGTATGGAGCCTCCGTGGCTCAGACGGCAGCCCGTCGGCCTCTCACCGCTGGATACCTTGGTTCAAATCCCGGTCACTCCATGTGAGATTTGTGCTGGACAATGCGGAGGTGGGGCAGGTTTTTCTCCGGGTACTCCGGTTTTCCCTGTCATCTTTCATTCCAGAAACACTCTCCATTATAATTTCATAGCATTTGTCAGTCATTAATAAATCACTTTGGGAGTGGCGACCCCATCGTACTAATAGCCTATACATATATGGATCATTCATTACATCCCTGACCCGGTCAAAGACTGGAAAGCAGGTTGTAGGTTTTAATTTTCACCACGATGTATCAAGTGCTGATGAATGAGCGTGTTCTTGTGAAAAGTGGACGTCGACAAACAGATTTATTTTATCATATTCAAAACAGGAAATCGATATAGCGTTACTTACCATCTCAATATGTTGCAAGCATTTCCAGACAAAATCATCGTAAGTCCGCAAAGTCCATTTTGAAAATTATTGGATCCTATGCTTATAGACTATTTAAATCCATTAATTTGTAAATTTTCATGTGTGATTCTTCAACAAAATTGTAATTTAACTAGATTTACAGAGTTTATTTCAACTTATTTTGCTCCTACTCTACATTTGACAATTTACGATGTTAATATTTTGAGCATGTTGCGAAAGGTGATGAGCGTTCGTGGATTAAAATCGAGGTTGCCCGTGGCAAAAGTACGTATGAATGTTAAGGAGTATTACGTGAATCCTGCGGTGAGAATGCATTATCGTATAGGACGAGTGCGAGATGGGTCAAGGCGTTTCGTGCGGATTGGAATGAGACCACGGAATTGCACCGCACAGGTCGTCCATCCATTCCTCAAGATCAGATTGACATCGTGAGTGATCTCGTTTCCGTGACCATCGATGGACTGTCCGGGAATAATCCGTGGGGTTTGTTCTCAGCCGTCAAACACATACTGACGAAATATCTTTAAGATGAGGAAAATTGCGTCCCGCTGTGTTCCGCATCAACTCACCGATGTAGAGAAATGGCACCGGTATGCACTGGCTGGCATCCACCTGGACAGATACCGCAAGGAAGGAGACGCATTTCTGCAGCGTATTGCCGTCATTGTGGAGATGTGGGTACGAGCCTGTGTGTCTGAATGAAAGCGTCATTCGAATGAATGGCGTCACCCAGGCTCGCCACGTCCACAGAAATTTCGACAGGAACCCAGTCGGGTGAAGCTTATGCTGACTGTGGCTTATAACTACGAGGGTGTTATTCTTAAGCATGCTGTACCTGAGGCACAAACCGCCAACAGTGACTACTATTGCCGATTTCTGAAGCGACATCAGCGCCCGACAAAACATTTCATTTTTCCGATACGATCGCACGTCAATATCAAGCTCTTATTGCAACGGTGGCGTTCGGAGGTCTTGGAACACCCTCCGTACTGACCAGACATGAGTCCTTGTGACTTCGATCTGTTTCCGAAGTTGAAGGAACCCCCTGCGAGGCCGTCGATTTTCGGACATGGCATCTGTAGGCCTACTTCGCGCAGCAGAACGCTCCGTCACTGTCATCAACAGAGAACGCCTTGCCAACGGTCCCCAGTGACTTTGTACGTGACTACATTGAAGGAATGTAATGCAATTGTACTCGTTATTTCATTAAATGTTGTGTTCTATCAATATTCCCATTACTTTATGTACAGCCCTCATAGGTCTCCCTGCAGTCGCTCATAAACCTGCAACTATTCTATAGAGTATAACAACATCCGTAGATAGCCATACTTGTGATTCCCGTTCTTTACTCGTATATATATATATATATATATATACGAAAACATAAAAGTCCAATAATAATGCCGTGTGGAAACTCCACCCGCCCCCTCCCCCCCCCCCCCCCCTCTTAATCATCATATCACCGAGCTCGATAGCTGCAGCCGCTTAAGTGCGGCCAGTAGCCAGTATTCGGGAGATAGTGAGTTCGAACCCCACTGTCGGCAGTGCTGAAGATGGTTTTCTGTGGTTTCCCATTTGCACACCAGGCAAATGCTGGGGCTGTACCTCAATTAAGGCCACGGCCGGTTCCTTCACAGTCCTAGCCCTTTCCTGTCCCATCGTCGCCATAAGACCTATCTGTATCGGTGCTACGTAAAGCCAATAGCACAAACAATCATCACATGATCAGATAACATTGCACCTACTCTAATGATGTGAGTTCTATTTTCTAGAAGTATGTCCATCCATTCAACCGCTCTTTTGTATATTCCAACAGCCCTCATTATCGTCAGTATATCCCCCATGACCTATCCTATCAATAGCTTGTAATATGATTCCACCAGTGATGGAATTTCACTTAGGCATCCGCATTTTATTTAGTTAAAGGACATTACGTTAATGATTGTACAACCTTCATTTTCAGACTCGATAAAATGGAATTGCGTATGGCTTTTAGTTCCGGGAGTGTCCGACCACATGTTCGTCTCGCCAAGTGCAGTTCATTTGATTTGACACCCGTGGGTGACCTGCGCGTCGTGATAAGGATGAAATGATAATGAAGACAACACACACACACTCAGCCCCCGTGCCAGCGAAATTAACCATTATGGTTAAAATCCCGACCCTGTCGGGAATCGAACCCGTGATCCCCGTGACCAAAGGCCAGCACGCTTCCCATTTAACCATCGAACCGGACTTCGACTCGATATATGAACAATTATGATTTTTATTACCAAAATACACTACTAACTTGCCACAATATTAACATTTTTGCATTAATTATGCGCTTAATGATGCAGGTTTCATGTAACTGTTTCCTTCTGTAGGATTCAACCTGAAAATTAGTTAACTTTAAATATTCAATTAAACCTTGCGGTATTAATGTAAAACGTTTTCTTATTTGTTATCTTATGAGCTTATCTAAACATGATCGATGAAGTTAATTTTTACTTCAGTGTTCAATTCACAGTTTTCGTATCTCAGTTATTCATACTGAAGTTTGAGCGCTATGGTATCATGTGAGATATTTGTTCGGTGGACAATCTTATATATTGAGGAAAGTTTGGAGATCGTTCGCGAGAAACTAAGCTTTCCAGAGTTGAAAAGGTTTAACCTACGGTTAAACTTGAAAGGCGTCTTTTCATTTTTCTGTTTTTATTATTTTAAAGGGGAAATTGTCTAAGAGCAAGCTTCGAATGCAGGAGTGTGAGGGAACAGATGTATTCATCGTTCACTTTTGATAAAGTTTAATCTGTTTCTTTTCTTGTAGTCATGTTTTAAATTAAAGTAAAATTCCTCTAAATTCGTTTTAAAGTAGTCCGACTCGTTGGCTGAATAGTCAGCGTACTGCCCTTCGGTTCACAGGGTGCAGGGTTCGATCTCCGGCCGGCCCGGGGATATTAATCGCTTCCGATTAAAACTTCTGTCTCGGGGACTGGGTGTTTCTGTATGTCCCATCACTCTTCCCTTCATATTCAAACAACACACCACGCTCCCAACCACCACAGAAAGACGCAATAGTGATTACATCCCTCCATATAGGGTTGGCGTCAGGAAGGGCATCCGGTCATAAAACAGGGCCACATCCACATTTGCGACACAATTAGCACCCGCTACCCCACAAATGTGGGAAAAACGGTAGAAAGAGAAGAATTTTCGTTTCGTTCATTTCTTTTCTAATTTTCAAGAAATTTGAGTCGGTAAAGCTATATTCCTTTATTAACCTAGTTATGATTTCCTTCGTACCCTGTCGATCTTTCTATGAAGGGACTACAATTGACTCACCACGCCTGAGATTAAGAAGAACCAGTGAGTACTTACCCACGATGCCGAAGTCCTCAAAGAATATCGACAAATTAACGGTGCAATAAGTATGTATGTATGTATGTATGTATGTATGTATGTATGTATGTATGTATGTATGTATGTATGTATGTATGTATGTATGTATGTATGTATGTATGTATTGTGCCCTTTTCAAGGCACCCAATGCGGTGGTCTTCTTTCTTGATATGTGCGCCGGCTGCTCCTGCAAATAATGACATTTAAAAATACCTACCGCCTCATGTAGACTCTTCTCCTCAGGCGTGGTGCGTTCATGGATCCCTCGGGTTGATGGGCCACACGTCGATCGGGGGTGAGGAAATGAAAGATGGGGTAAACTAAACTATTAAATGACGGTACCCAAAGACTGAATTAAAATTTAAATAAATAAAATGATTTATTTAACAAAATTTGCAAAGTGTAAAAATGAAAGTAAAATGGAGTAAAATAATATAATATGAAATGAAATTAAAATTTAAAACAATTAAAATATCTGCATTACAATAAGTTAATTATCTGCCTTAATAAATTTCGACTGAATGTCAATAAATTTAAATATTCTGGATTACATCGAACCACTGTCTCCATGACGATGACGTGACCACATTTAAAACACTGGTCAAAAATACAGCCTCATTTGAATAAATGATTTGCAATACCTTGGAAAATGTCCTCTCAAAATAAATTTGAGTAATTAATTCATTAATTTGTTAATTCATAAAATTGACATTGACTTTGAGGCGTCTATCAGATATTTAACCCATATTCAAATTCAGTTGGGAAACACCCAACTCAAAAATAATAATAGAATGCATTAACCCTGTGTAACAATGAAAAAAAGAGAGAACAACCATGAACATGGTACTTTATCCGTTATATAACCTTTGCCACATACTTAAACTGCTCGTGGCTGAAAACAAGAAAATTTACTGAACCAAAACCTGAGTGCTACCATCACTCATTTAATTAGTTAAACCTTACTTATTTAAGGTCTGGACGCTTAAAATACTTACATTAATTAGGCCAAGTGCCTCAAGTTTACTTCTTAAATGAAAGCGATCCCTTTACATCGTCATCCTATCTAAAATTCTAAACTACATTTTTGATCATCGATTGTTCATAGTCCTATGTATTTACATATTTATATTCTGCTCATTTACCTTATTTGTGCTGGAGGCAGGTCGGATCACCCTCCGGCCTCCGTCATGATTCAGGTCGGATCACACTCCGGCCTCCGTCATGATGAATTTAGTACTCCATCTTCAACCTGATGTGGTTATCCGAGATGTCACACGCACAAACTTGATGCATTTTTACGATAGCGTTGCACACGTCCACATTTATATTAGCACTCGCACTTTAACACTCCTATGAAGATTATTCAATGACACTGCATTGAGCACCTGACGTGAAGTTGAAAGTCTGGACTCCGCTACCTGCCTAACCTCCTACTGTCGTCTCTCTCACCCCTCTCAGTTTGTTTGTGTAAAGGATTATTGGTTATTCACCTTCTCTGACCATAACACTGGACTCAAGGTCTTAGTGCCGCAGCATTCCACTAGCGAAAACAAAGTCCTTCTCCCTGTAACTGGCTTGATTAATTCTGCTCCCAAATATCTCACTTGCAATAATAGTTCTATGAGAGTGTGGAAAAAGTTAAATGTAATGTTCCCAATGATATGTGGAGAATTTTTATAATAATCGTCCTCCAAAATATGACTTTTCCACGAAATATAGAAGCTACACATGAACTAGGGAAAATGTTATGCAGCTACGTGTTACGAAGAGATTCATTGTTCATCTCGGTCCTAGCACGTTATAAGTTCATTCAAGGCAAGTGTTGAGAATATAACTATCATTGTCATTTGTTAATTTAATTGCCTGATTATCTCTGCATAACTAAAGTTGAATAAAAGTTTGTCAAAGTGTTCATTTCGGCTAAGATATTACTCACACAAGTAAATACATTACTCACTCGGATGCCAACAACTGTCTCTTATCGCGTTCCGTAGAGTCGCCTCCGTACATTTAAGTTCTCCCGCAAGACTGTCGGTTCGGACAAGAGTAAATTCTCAAACAAGACTGAAGATTCATACAAGACTGAGAATTCTTACAAGACTGAGATTCACCACACTGGTGTCGTTGGTTTTGTAAACTGTCCTCCCCCCACTTCGAAAATAGTTCTGTGGAAGGGATGTTGCGTAATAATCCTGCACTTGGGACCGATTTACCATACGTCCGTAGGTTAGAATTTTAGGAAATGTGTTCTAAACATTCCTAATTTTGGTCCAATTTACGTGTTACATTGCGGTATGAGAAACGATCACAGGTTAATTTATACGATGGCGCGCGTCACTGGCTCTATTTTCTGCAAGAGTATGGCACCTTCGCGCCATGACTGTTCATTTCCTGGGCGATACCATTCTTCCATGTAAAATTGAAAATTTCTTATTTAACCACTGATTAACCACACATTTGCACTGATAAATCCTCAAATATTGTTTGGAAGTCAGGACACAATCTTTCACAGCTACTTCGGGCACCAAATCGCGAAGTACTAGCTGTAGATTGCCGCTATGACAAGACATTAAAATTTACAATTTTGTGATTGGCTGAGACGTTCGCGCTCTTAGTAGCTTGGATTCTTCCACTTTCTGCCAAGGGATGACGGGCATTATTCGTTTCTCTCTCCCACATCTAGGTAGGGCAGATTCCGATGTGCGTATTCACGTGGGAACTGTATAGAAAGTTTCCACCTCTCGTCGGCATCATAAACATAATTGGACGTACCACTCAGGCCAGCTATTTCCTGTTCGTGCCTTAAGACGTATTCTGTGGATATATTTTCAGTCTGAAGGGCGCCTGAATGTTGCTTTGTGAGACTGCAAGCTTTTCCCACATTACTGCAGTATTCCCATATGCGAATTATTAAACATTTAATTTATGCATCTATTATGTACATTCGCTTATGGGTGCAGTATGTAAGTATGTATGTATGTATGTATGTGTGTATGTATGTATGTATGTATGTATGTATGTATGTATGTATGTATGTATGTATGTATGTGTTACCGTACTCACAAAGACGCACAGACGAGATGATATCAATTGTGCACACTATTTTATTTACAAATTATACACACATACTGCGCCGTTCCCGCGTCTAGGTCGAGACGCACAAGATCCAGGCTAGCTCAGATATGATCACATTTCTCGCTGTTCACAGTTTACGGGCTATGGGTTCCGCATTAGAGAAAAGATCACCGATTAATGCTAGTAGAAATACCTAACTTACGCAGAGGACGTCTCCTACCCGTATTCCTAGTTAGTTTCCACCTCCGGCTTACGAAATTACCAAATTGTTAGCACTTACATCTAAGCAACTATTCTAGAAGACATTAAAAATGGTTAACTTTTAATATGCATCATTTATTATAAATCAAGAAAGGTGAGACAGAAAAGATTGTCAAGATTTCCTGTTTGAAATGGTAAGTAATAAGCATTGATATATATCTTGAAATGTTAAGTTGGAGACATTGAATTGAAATAAAATCTCAAATTAGGATAATTAAAAATGAAAACATTACATTAAAATATATTAATTGAAAAATACTAGATTGAAAATATCTGATTGAAAAGAAAATAATTTAAGTTAGACAAAGATTTTAGATGCATCTATTTAAATGAATGAAAATTACATTGAATCACAATATATACACTGTCGTAGATTGAGAGTCTTTAATTGTTGGACGCAGTTTCCATACCTGGTAACGAATAAATTAAAATTGGAATCACATCTTTCATTATGTAAATTCTTGAAAAATTATTCTGAAAATTCTACTTACTTTCATCTAATATTCGTTAATTCATTGCAATAACTTAACCGTGCTTGACTCAAACTATTTGTGTCCAAATACACAACCAGATTGACATGAGATAATACCTTCAGAAATATTTAAAACATTTAATATATATCGCACTTTCCAAACATGTTCTCGGATTTCTTGACATTTCTTCTTGCAGAGACAAAGACAACCCCATTTAAGTCAATATATTCTTTAAAATATCATGATCAAACATCATATCTAGAAATTATGCAAATTGTTCACTTATTTGAGATCATTAATTTATTCAAGTGCATATCTATCTCATAACATTGTGCTATCAAGTGTATCTGACCATCACTCCATCAAATCATACCGTAATTGGGTGGTCTACCTTGTGCGAAGACTTCACTTACTACCAACAACTCTTAGTTTTGAAGCTAAGTCACCAGTGATATCGGGTAATGCATTGGAATAAACTTCAAAGCTTCCCTAATATGTGAGAAAATTCTTACGATTAGAAGAAATACATGGATGTAGGTTAATTTAATATCATCTTCCTCATCAAGAATCATTTGGTGATCTACAATAAAAATATCAACATACGGACGTCATTGAGATCGTATCATACTCTACCTACGGCTTATTCAAGGATCAATGGTCGATTGAAGACAAATTATATTCATTAACTTCCTCAAAAATACGTATCTTGAAATACTATCTTCCTTAAAACAAACTATGACCACACTCACGAAGAACAATGATCATCACCAACATTAATCATCATAACCTCATATAATTATTCACATTTAAAACCATCACTTCACATTTCATATCAATATAGCACTTCACTTCACAGTAACTGCATTACCTCATTCCAACTCGACGTATTTCTAACTGTCATCATTGGCCGTGTACCTGACTACTCTGTCATAGTCTCAATCTTTTAATAATTCCGTAAAATATTACCATATCCTTCTATTTAGTAAACATATCCTACATATGATCTCATTTCCTCTATTATTTGATGTCATAAGTTCTCACATAAGCCTAATATTTATCGCAACGTAGTATAAAATTCACTAAGAGATAAAAAGTTAACCTCCTCTCATATTACATTGACAGCATTACGAACGGATGCTTTATTATCACTGGTTGACCATATCCTATACATGGATTTGACATTTAGGTCCGATGAATACCTATCAACCTTTAACCTAACTATGGTATTCGTCTTCTCGTATATAATCATTAAAACTGACATTAATTAGAAAAGCACTTTGAAAAAATAGATAAATTTTTACTTGTAGGATTGACTTAAAGGAACTTATCTTTGCTCTGATTCCCCCGTAGTCATCCCATGTCCGGGTGGATGGACATGCTGACACAGCTCCTGGCATTTCCCTTATCTGTTTGGGAACATCTCGGACTGTCTCGGCTAGTTATCGGTCCTTATGGTCTGGAAACGTCATCCTGTGCGGGCTTCATCTAGGTAGCCTCGCCTTAATTTTCTTAATGCATGCCGCTGGTCTCTCGAGCAATCGAAACAAAACAAGACGTCAATTTGGTTAATGTCGTCATCTTATGGATATGCTTTTCTACCATCTGAATATGATAAATGAATATTGTTCTTAGAAAAGTTGATCTTGGAAGCATTCTAAAATTTGGTATATGTAAAAGTGAATATTCCAGTTGAATTATGAAAATATATGTGTATATTTCTTCTTCTTCTTCTTCTCTCTCTCTCTCTCCTTGTCGATATTACAGATCTGTAGTCTCTCAGAAATGATGGTATCGGCTACTACGTCATCTTGGGTGTATATCGTGACGTAGCAATGTGGAAGTCTTTATAATTTAAAATACGATTTAATTTCGCGTCGTGAAATATTCTGTACCGCTAATACTACGTAAAACAGTTGTGAACATTAGTTTCACTCTATCTTATGGCTAGTATTCTGGTGCGATGATGTTTTTCTTCCTCTTACGTATGACCGTGACGTTCTCCTTCTATGCGAATCGAATGTTAAATTTTTAATAATAACTCTTAACAATCTTCATACGTCTTTCTTTACCACCGCCTTCTATGCTTCTTTCTCGCCGAGCTCTTGACGAAAACATTACTCCTTCGGCTCATAGTAGTATTCTGAGGCTTTAATATCGACGTTCTGATGATTTAAACTCCATTTTTGTTCCGATTGGATCTTGTTGGGAACAGTGAAATGGCACAATACTAATGAACCACCATCTTGAATAAACACTTGTCTGCTACATTAGCATGTCAACCAACTACCAACACAACAAAATCGCAACATGAGTTCACACACTGAATTCAGCCAGCGACTTTCACTAATAACTCAACTCAACTCCCAAGACTGTCTCTTTATACTGTATACCTTGCCTGGCCAGGCTCCTAGAAAAGTATGACACAATATGCGTTCTCGTATCTTCTCGAGTCTCTAATAGCCTATGTACAAATGGATACAACATTCTATAAAACTCTAGTAACAAAAGGTGCGTTGTTTTGGACTCTTACCCTTTGTTGTACAACATTACATCGGATTTATACATCAAGTTTACAGGCAATAATAAATGATATACTATTAATCACGTGTTCTTATATTAAATAAAGTCGTATTAATAAACATACAGCAGAAGTATCGTGACATAACCTCACGACTTATACCAATAAAGTCTGTACTGACAATCCGTTGTTTTTTTTCTGTTTTTTACAACTTTTTATCGATACAAATACATGCTTACAAGTTTTACAGTTGGTAGGTTTACATGTCTCCTCGTCTACAGTAAGTCCGTTCCACTTCCACTACCACTTGTCAGTTCCTGAACATTCTTACATTGCTATGACATTAATTGATGACCATTACGACCTGGTCTTGGGTAAAAACAATGAAGAGTTCTTGTGCCTAATCCTGCGGCGCAGTTGGTACACATACAGAATACAAAACCAATAATGACATAGATGACATTACAAATTTAACAAACAGTGTCTTAATAGAAATATAGAGAGTAAAAAAAGTAAAAGGTCTCTTTTTGCTTTGATAACTTGGCACTATTGTTGTTAGAAAGCATTATTATGTAAGCGTTAGGATGAAAATAAATACAAATAATAAAATAAATAAAATAGCAACACACTCTTTCTGGCTTTACCGAGCTGAAACAGTAGCACAAGTTTCGGAGAATTACAAAAGACATTAAAAATAAATAAGTTGCTTAATTATTCATGTTGTTTTCAGTATAGAAGTCTTCCATGATTGAGTACAATAACGGACTATATTCCCCCACATATTTAGCTTTTGGTGACGATAAAACTTGACCAATACCATCTTGAATATCTGGACACAAACTATTGTGTCGAGAGTTCCAAGTTCCGGGAGTTTTTAACACTGTATGCACGTACACTGCAATCACTAACACGAGCACAGATGTAAAATGAGCTGAAGTTGTCCCAAAGGTGGGGCGGACAATCCACTCCGGTGGTACTTCAAAATGTTGGGATCGAGCAGCCCGTTTGATGATGTACGTCACATATCGCCAAGCTTGCGTAACACGGGCACAATCATGCAGACGGTGGAGAAGAGTGTCTTCTCCTCTGCGACACACGGTACATAGTGAACTTTCTGCCATACGAATATTATACAGTTTACTATTTGTCGGCACAATATCATGAACAACTATATACCACTTTGCTTGAAGTTCAAGAGGAAGAATCCGATGCGTAATATTCCTCCAGATGCGATTCCAGTTGCATACCAAAATAGACTGCTGAATCCTGGGAGCTACATATTGGCTACGCTGCAGAAACATATAGATGCTTTTCGAGGTCACGTTATTGTTCATAAAAGTTTGTGGTAGATAGCTCATTTCATATTTCAAATATCGCGCATGAGGGGCGAATTTATCTACATCATGGAAAGGGGGAGGGTTAGACATCTGCTGTAAACTGCACCACTGTTGGAGAACATTTTGAGAATACGGATGACCTTCACCAATAAGGAATTTTATGTGTCGATTGAGGAATAAGGCTGTCACATGATTCTGGATATTCTTGAGTCCTAATCCACCAGTAGATCTTGACAGAGTTAAAGTATCACGATTCACCCTTAGGATTGAACCTTGCCATATGTACCATCCTACAGCAGACATTATCTTAATACCGGATACCCGAGGCAGAGGTAGGATTTGACCCAGGTAACCCAGTTTACTGATTATGTATGTATTGATGTACTGAATTCTTTGCAGTAATGATAAATTCCTGTATTTTTCTCGCTGTAACAGTCCGCGTATCATATTCACTGTTTTGCCCCAGTTACGCTGGATCATTTGGTGAATACTGTTAAAACAACTAAGGCCTAAGATTTTTACCTCGTTCTGAACTGTTGCCCAGTTTAGCAAAGGTTTATCACGTATATGGCTTGCTCCTAGTTTTAACAAACACGGTTTATTAACGTTCAGCTGTGCACCAGATATATTGCAGTAGTCACTGATAGTTTTTTGAAGATCTTGTGCGTTTGTTCTGCGGTCCGCAATGATAGTGACATCATCAGCAAAGGCAAGGATTTCCATCATATCTCGGTCGCGTAAACATGCTAAATTACTCAATAGTGGTTCAAGAGATAGCACAAATAATAACATAGATAACGGACATCCTTGTTGTACTCCTGTTTTATGTTAATTGCCTTAGTAAAAAACCATTAAATTGGACCTTCGTAGAACCTCCCTGAAGAACATGTTGTAGGATAGCAATAAAGCGGTTGTCTAGTCCCATTGCACGTAGAACAGCAATTAAGTAGGTATGATTCACTCTGTCAAACGCGTGATCGAAATCTAAAGATATTAGTTGTTTACACTGCCTTCTTACCCTACAATCACTGATAATGTCTCTTATTGCACATACTGAGTGTATAACGCTCCTACCGGGAGCTCCGCACGATTGGTGTGCCTCTAAAGCATCGGACATAAGGAAGGTCAGGCGCTGTTTAAGACATCGGGTGAGTAACTTGTAATCGAAATTCAGCCGAGTAATTGGTCTGTAATCATCTATACTCTTAGGATTAGGCCTTTTTGGTACCAGTAAAATCAATCCCTCTTTTAGGCGACGTATATTTGGTCTTGAATATAACACATCTTTTAAAGCTATCGTAAGGTCTTCCTTGATAACTGGCCAAAATGTCAGGTAGAATTCTCGTCCAAGGCCATCTAATCCTGGGGATTTGTTAGGCAGACTGCGCTCTATGGCTTGATAAAGGTCTTCCTCCCGCAATTCTTCAATAAGATAGTCTTGTTGCACATGTGTCAGTCTTCCTCGAACAGAATCAAAAAAGGCGCTGTTGCTGTCAAGAAGAACATCATTCGTTTGTTCATACAATTGTGTAAAGAAATGCTCAATTGTGTTCTTAATGATATTGACATCCCCAGAAGACTCACCACTTGATGATGCCAGTTTCGAAATATATTTTTGTTTGCCTCGTTTACTCTCACGAATGAGATAGTACAATGATGACATTTCATCGGTAGTATTCCGATGATCTCGTGCTCGTATTTTAAGTCCTTCATTCATTTCTCTGTGTAGTTTGAGGAGAAGTGCTCTTGTTTTCTTGATACGGAGATATGTTAATGGGTTCCTGGGATCTTCCCTCTAAAGCTGACGTAAACACTTGTAAAAGAATTCGGATTCTTGATTGATCTGTTGAGTATACTGAGCACTAAACCGTTTCAGGAATTTGATTACATTGGGCTTTGCATAGGATAACCACCACTCAAGTCTCGTTGTATAACGTGAATGATGTTTCCTCCATAGTTGCCACTGCACAGAAAACTGTTCCTGCAGTTCTTCACTGTTGAGAATATTCGTATTTAGTTTCCATACACCCCTTCCCCGAGCTACTCCCAGCTCTGATTGCTTTAATTTACATATATATGCTGCATGGTCCGAAAATTCGACGGGGCACACATCAGCATTCCCAACATGCTCTTGCAGACTTTGACTGACATATATTCGGTCTAATCTCGATGCTCCTTTAGCGCAAAAATATGTATAGCCTGGGTCGGATGATGCTTGTAATTCCCAGGTGTCTATCAGTTTGAGCCCTTTCACTAGAGTTGACAAGGCTATACAATTCTGAAAACTCCCGCTCTGATCTCTAGCATTGATAACTGCATTAAAATCTCCGCCAATAACCATGCGATCTCTATGATTTTTAATTAGATGTATGATATCACTTGTATAGAATTCATTTCGTTCGGCTCTCGCCTGAGAAACAGAAGGTGCATAAATATTTACAATTAGAAGTCCTTTTATGTTGAAACTGATACCACGGGAACTGGGAAGAAAAACGGGAGCTGTATGGGGAAATGTATCTTTTATATATATAGCTGTACCTCGTTTGGTCTCGTTGATATTTACTACCCTTTCATACCCAAATATATGAAGTAAATCATCTGTAGCAACCTCCTGTAACAATGCTATATCAACATCTTGGTCACGAATTAATTTCTTAAGAAGCTGCTGCTTGCTGTCTATCTGGATGCAGTTAATGTTTAAGGTCATTATAGTGTACGTCAATAGCATGAGGAATATAACATTCATCTGGATACCAAACTGAACTGTCGAGCCCTTGGTTCTGACAGACATTACCAAACTACCGTCTCTCACCTATCCTCCCTCCTTGTCTTCGAGGATCCTTTGGGCTGATATAAGGTTGTACTGACTTATGGACACCATCTTTGGTGGACTGGGTAGTTTTTAGCTTTTTAACGTTTTCTCTGGCGGAACAATCTGACTTGAGGGAACTTCGCTAATGTCGTTAAGCAGTGAATGAGGCGAGGGTTCAAGGTCATCTGACCACAGCTGTTTAGGAGTCTCACTATGACCTGTCAAATTTTCGGTGGTGTTACTATCATCAGTATCTAGTTCCATATCTTCCTTCGGAGGACTGCTAGTGGTGGGGTAACTAGAACTATTTAACTTGTCTGCCAACAAACTGGTTACGTCAAAGTCTGTATTTGCGAGGTCAGAATTAATAAGTTCGTTTCCTGTCGTAAGTTCAGTGACATTTGTGTTATGGTGGGGTGAGTGTTCTTCAACTTGAATGTGATCCGTAGATTGTTCCAGTCCTACAGTTCCGACATGAGCAGGTTGCTGTTTCTGGTCCGTGCACATCGACTGAGTTGCCTTGTCCATGTGTTAGAAGGTCATTTGGAAGGGGATGTTCCGTTGTGGTAACATGAACTTCGTGTAGTGTATCTTGTTTATGTCCCCGGCTGGTCTGTTCTTGTTGTGACTCAAGACCGATAACCTGTTGTGAGTCCAGCTTGTCGCTCCTGCCTGTGTTTACAACTGTGTCTCTCGCGAGAGATGGGGCAGTGGAGTGCCCTGCAACTACTTGACTCATAAGCCTACTACCTGTTTCACCTGTCGAAGTTGCTCCTCGCCTTACCGGGCAATCTTGTCGGAGATGGTCACTACCACGACAATAATAGCATGTTTTTGGTTGTCCTTCATAAAGTACCTGAGCTCGATATCCGTCAATTGTCACGATTGTCGGGATAGCACTTTGTAATTCGATACGCATAGCTCTAATGCCACTAAATACATTAAATGTGTATGTAGAAGACCATTTTTCATTACGTATGTCCCTAACTTTCCCATATTTACTGAAATAAGTTGCCACGCGTTCATTGGCCATTTCAATAGGAAGATTCATTATCCGGACTAGTTTCGTGTCCACATCAGCACATGTGATAATTACCTCCGAAAGTGAACCATTGAATTTCTTTACCTGAGATTTTCCTGCTGTTGAAGTGAGAATGCGCTCCATCAGAAGTTTGCTGGTTAATTTTATGTACACTGCTGTTTCCAAATTGTCCAGTTGTATTGCTTCCACTTGATCAACATTTAATTTTAAAACTGTTTCAATCCACTCATGAATTTCTGCCGGTCCGGGTTTGTTTAATTTATTAGGAAATGCACATTTTACTGTGTTCTTCCTAATATTTAAGCTTGCCATTGTCTTGCACTTTGTACTAATACCACTCGAAACACTCTACCTCACAGTACACAACAGAACAGCGCGTTCGATCTTTACGCTTGCACGTCTCACAGCGAACTATCTGTCGTACATAACTACGTAGGTAATAATAACAATAATAACAGACGTAAAAAACTACATAGCCACACTTCACAAATAATAATATTAATAATAATACCTAATAATGGAGCTCGATATTTTCATTATTTACCCTTGTTTCCAAGTTATACTAGTCCATTACACACTTGCATCAGTATGTATGAATGCTTTAAGGACCTACACATCAAGGTGAACGGTTCAAAATCATTGGTTTTACTTTCATAAGTAGCCACTATTGATTACAAGGAATATATTTATAAATTGAAACCCAATGTACAAATGTTTCATGTTACAAAAGCTATAAGTTCAGGGAAGCGTTGTGGTAAGGTCCACCAAGACCTTGGGAATTTGAAAAGTCCAAACTCCTGGGGTTGAAGACATCAGGAACCAGTGGAAGTGCAGGCGGAAAATATCCGTAGTCCTGGTTCGTTGTGCGGTAGAAGAAGTGCGCCGGACTTTCACAGCCATAGCCTCTTAGTGGACCTGTAAGATTAAACATCACTATCTGGCATCGTTCAAATTCTCAAAATCCTTACTGCCCAGGACTGGAGTAATGATGACCGGGCAAACTCATGGCTGCTGAGGGCACTAAAGTCACTTAATGAGGTGGGTGAATCAGTTGACCTTTTTCACTCACCCCCGTCTAAAATTAGATGTGCCTTAACGACCTCATAAATTTAAGATACCGGTACACTCTGTAAAATATATAAATATGTGTGTGTAAATGTATGTAGATGTAGTTTCCTCATGACAATTATTTAAGGCGATTCATTTTTTAATTTATTTATTTATTTATTTATTTATTTATTTATTTATTTATTTATTTATTTATTTATTTATTTATTTATTTATTTATTTATTTATTTATTTATTTATTTATTTATTTATTTATTTATTTATTTGTTGTATGTTGGGTATTCAGCCCGAAGACTGGTTTGATCCTCAACAGGTCCATCATTAGCTGTCATAGATTGCCTAGGTGTCACTGAAGAGGCGCACTAGGGAAATGAGGAGTGAGGTAGTTTCCCGCTGCTTTCCTCTTTATTTATTTAAAGTGTTGCGAATATGTATATGTAAAAGTATCTAGGCTTAGCTTAAATTTGGTTATTATTTTACGAAATTAGTGTTATTTATTTAGGGTGTATTTGTCGCGTATACTGCTTTATTGAATCATCTATAATCGGGCAAATAACCTGTTGAAGATAAATAAATCTATCTATGATCTGTTCTTTTCTTTATATTTCTGTTGTACTTAAGGAGAGTTGTAACAGGAAGGCCGGCTGCCCATTCTACGTTCCGTTGTTGGTACTTTCTGAGCAGTTTTAAAGGGACGCTGTCAGCAGAATCAAGGCATTAAGAAGGAATAAGCAATACCTAAGCTAACGCAGTGGAAAGTACCAACAGTAACGTTCCCTCAAAAGAGGAGAAGGGAACGCTCGTAAATATGGTTCCCAGAAGGCACTAAGAAAATAATAATTGGTCAACCTTAACAGCATTATTGAGCAGAATAGTTAACAATCAAACTATGTGAGCAGATAGAAAATTTTTAAATAGCATCCACACCTTCTTACTCTCATCAAACGGACCGAAAATCGTCAGTGAGAAACCGGGAAGAAATTCCTCATACAGTGGATTTTGTTACTTATAACAATTGTGAAGTTACGAAAATAAAACGGCAGAGCAAAATAAAAATAAAATTCGATCATATTTGCAATTGACTGTTCTAAAAGAAAAGGGAAAAGAAAACGGTAGACATTCATGGAACGCTAAAAACATCACAAAATAGCCAACTTTCGAAATTCACTCTTTCCAGGAGGACTGTTACAATCACATGTTCTTTCCTCAAACTTAAAAGCGCCAAAGGGGAACATCAAGTTACAATTGAAATTTTCCAATTTCAGAGCGTAAGAATAAGCCTTACTGTGCCGTTTTCATGTGTGACATATGCTACAGCGCGAACAAAACCAACTAGCACGAGGTCCAGAAACATGGCGCCCGGAGCAGTTTAGGCGAGGACTGGTTTATAAATGTCGAATACGCAATGAAGTGATTGTGAAGAAAGGACTTTACTTTCATCTCTAAGCGAAGAAAACGTGTATATATGTGTAAATACTGTTAGAATTAAGTCAAATGTAAAATGTAGAATGTATGAAAACAAGACGAAACCAAAGATTGAACACATAGGGTAATGTTACGGAGTATAAAATATCGATATTTGTTAATAAGAACGGTAGCGAAATCTAGATGTCAGTAGATGTAAGTAAACACCTAAGATAGAGTTCCACATCTAGTATCAAATTTTGTTATTCTATGACTCGTGCAAAACGTTGAAAGTATTCTTGTTAATCGTTAATGTCAATGTGATGGTAGTATGGAAATGATACGTAAAAATTAGAAATTGTATGCAAAGGAAGTTAATATGGAATATATATGCAGTTAAGCAAATGCACCTGGCCTAAAATTACGGTGATACGCTTATGATTGTATAAAGGCCAAGCCATTACAGAAGGAGCAGTACGATATATAATAGAGATTGTCCGTATCGTAAATAACTTCGTATAATTAGAAGTAAATGCGTAATTGATTTACTAGTGGCTCTGTGTGTTGTCAAAGAACTAATATTAACCTTTTTCAGGTGTAATCTGCATGAGTCTAAAAGGAAGTACTAAATCAAAGGAGAATATGGAGTGCTAAATTATGTACAAGTAGGTCCAGCTGAAACGATGGAGTGTTTACCGGGATGGATAACTTAAGCCAGTGATTCATATAACCCTGGCCATTCAAGTCAGTAACTGCTTTCCATTATAATAATGTCTTTTTACTGTGTGTACTTTATTTGATGCAACATTCATCTGTATTTTATTTTAGTTATTAGTTTATTTAATGTAGGTAGTAGTGTATATGTAGTACATGTCCTGAAGTAGTTCGCCAAAACGTAATAGTAATTACACCTCGAGCGGCGTGATATTACGTTATTTGGTATATAGGAATTCTCATATGCGTTTGGTGACTCGGCATTCGAAATGATACGATACCATGCGGGAGAATGAATGGTTATGTTAGTAGATAACTCCGACATCGCTTATATTATGTTGTAGTGCCGTAATTACTGGGAAAACATGAGCCTATGTATACATATGTAACAACATCAACATAGAATCAGCATATTTATCGCGAAGCTAACCTTGGTATTGCAGCTAAGTGATACAAATGTAGTAATGTTGTGAGTAATGACACTGGTGTGAATCAACGTGAGATAATAATAATAATAATAATAATAATAATAATAATAATAATAATAATAATAATAATAATAATGGTGTGAGTGTCAGATATATTAAGTACCTGCGATGATGGTGGTCATTATGTTGATGAATAATTCAAGTGTATTAAGTGCATGTGATGGTAATAGTTATTATGATGATGAATAATAAAACGTGGGGATGATATCGTGATGTGCCACCGATGTGTGGGTTAGCTCACATAAAATTTAGTGGTTGAAATAATGAAGAGTGCTGTGCTGTGTGGATTATTTAATAAGATGGGAGGTGACAATGAAGATTTATCTTTATATCGCCACATGGAACGTATTATTTAATTGCTTTGTGCCAGTGTGAAGTTAGATAAAGCAAAAGGAGGCGTATCACTCGTATATAAGCAAATGCTGAAATTGTAATGCCCTAGTATAAGATGATGTTAAGGTGAATGCTGGGATCGTAATGGTGATATGTAAGTGTAGGCTAAGATGGTAAGGCGGATGATTATTAATTGCAATCAGATGTCGATCACAATTGTCCTATCGATTATCGTTGCGTTTCGGATGTCATATTCAAAATCTATGTCAGTCATTAGGGTTTTTAGTCGGTATGGCGGCGACGTGTTCGAGGCGTGCATAAAGCTTACCACGCGTACAGCTTCGAGGATATATGACGTGATATTAATTAGATGTTTACTTCATGGACATGGTAGTTTAGTAGATGTAGTAGAGATGTCGTATGTGGTTTTATTAACATTTAAGTGTATATATTCTTGTCTTTATGTATATTATCTTTGATTATTTATTTTATGCATTAGCATTAAGGTAACATGATCCTCGAAGGTATGCGCGAGGGTGGACGTGTAATTATTGTCGTGTTGAGGCGAACCTCATCAGGACGTACAAGTTAGTTAAGGTGGTGATGATTATTTATTTTAATTAGGTTAGGCATCACATATAAAAAGACATTATTATCAGCTGAATTTGACATGAACGAAATTCTCCTATTGAAAATCTGACATCAAATCAAAACTGAAGGAATAAGAATACCTAAACTTGTAGAATAAAAGACAGAACACAGTCATTATGGTAATTTTTCAGGTTTAGGCACGTTAATGAATAAATATAGATTTAGGTTTGGAATTTCAAATAGCTATTATAAAATGAGGAATGATCAATTTGAAATCACTGCATTATGTTGAATCGGGTATAAATTAATTCAATTACGACAGCCGTTTTATGTCATTACCAATTTGTTCTTCGATAATATTTATAATCTGGGTTATACTTTGGTTTCGTCTTAACTAGTAGGATCATTTAAATTAATAAATATAATCCGATCCAGAATATCTCCATCTTTTCATTATAAAATGGATATACATGGCCTTACTTATAAAATTAATTCAAATTCCAAGATTATATTTGGTATAATCAATTTTAATTCAAGACAAGGTCTCGATTATTATAAGCATATCATAAATTATGAAAATAGGTGATGCAAACACAACAACGATTGGCTTAAAAAACATAAATATAGCAATTTGAAAATAAGCCGCCCGATAGGATTTCGAATCCAATTTTCCATCGTTGATGCGATTTTTATTCATCGGAACATATTAGCTAGCTGAGGCACATACAAAGTCCTGTGATCCTGTGAAATAGCCCCACAACAATAAAAGAACCCGTCAAGACCCTGGGTGTAGAGTGCTCCCAGTGCTAACCTATGGGGCAGCGCCACGTGGAGGGTGCATTACAGATAATTTCACTGACCCAGCCTGTCCATTACGAGGCATCGCACTCACCAATCCCGTAAAACGCCTTCAGAATTCTGCATTCTTGACTACATGAAGAATCAGCATAAGAGCACGATGGGTGGGTCGGTAGGTCACTGGCAAGCATAAAGGTAGTATCGCTCCTCATTGCTGCTTCACGTTTCGTTTCATATCGTTCGTGAATGCATTTTTGATACCTAAACATGTACGCGCGATCATAGCTTGGGAACCGTAAATTGCTCCATAGGATCCTACGCTCAGGTGGTATCGAAGCGATCTCTGATGTTTTCTTCCTGTGTTTTTAATTTCTAGTATTTGAATGGTTCATTGTGCTTTCTATGACGAATTTATATCATAAGTATGCATTATGTGATGTACAGTGCTCCTTCTCTGCTGTAACCCATGGGATGCGTCATTTGTGTTTGTATTCACATTTAAATGTCAGATGTCGCTTCATGACGTCATAGTTTCATCATGGCTGACCTTCCACAGGTTGGCGGGATGAACTATGACGTCATAAACATGGCTACCCTGGCAGGAGAGTCGTAGCGCTTGGCAAATATTGGCATTTAATAATTACGTACAAATTGCAAAACCTCTTAATTTTCGCATCTAAGTTCCTTTTTTGGACATGGTAGAATTCGCCCTTTAGGTAAAAAGAAAATTATAAGACCCGAATTGGAGATAGCGGGATTGTGTACCGGACCCGATGCACCAAGAAGGGGAGCAGGAAACGAAATGGAATTTCCCGTATTGAGAGGGTATGTGATGTTATTTCAGTGTTTACAAAATCGAGTCAAATTTACAAATAACTCTGCAGTACGAGTCCACTTATCAGTGTGACGTTGCACCCCTCTGGCCTGGATGCATGCACTGATTCGATTGGGAATGGTATCATAAAGCCGTTTTATCTGTACCCGACTCGCGATTCTACAGTGAGTGACCTAATTTCTTCCTAGGTTGAGTTCAACATAATTAACCGCATTGTTCAGTCTTTTGACACGAGACATCGCCAGGAGTTGAGGTAAAACAAGGATTAAAATCAAAGTCTCCCCGCAGTCGCTGGTACATTATTTGAAGTCAATGTGTGATAAAATGATTATGTGAAAGCCTGTCCTGTTAAATCACAACTCCTTCCAATTATCTATAAAAAAGGATTCCGTTTATTCAATAAAAAGTCCCTCACAAATCGACGAAAATCAATATAGGATTGATGAAGAATCATTTGATAATATCTCCAATTATATTTGCATTGCATGTTATGAGATTGGTTACAATAATTTATTGCCTGGAACTATAAACGTACAACTCATAATCAGTCATATTATTATTAATTAATGATTCATACAAGTTAAGTTATCGGCTTGCCTATACAATCAAAGTGTTATTTATGATACTGCTGCACCGTATCTCAAACAGTGAATGAATTTAAGTTGAAACCATTATAACATAAGTATTTAAAAATGATCGTAAATGACTCAATTTTAAATTATTCCTGAAATTAAGTTCCTTGTTCGCAGTCATTTCTCGGCGTACTTTACTTATTACCCTATTGTTATTCTTCCTTGACATTAAATAGTCTCAAAAATAATAACTTATTTAGATACTTTAAATTACATCGTACCTTGAAAATGAATGAAATCACCAACTCAAATAAATTCGACGATGTCAATATAACTACAGTACATAACAAATATAAATGACTCCCTTCTAATCAGTTATCCTAAGATCAAGATGCCTATTCCTCTATAACACGACATAAATAAATAAATAAATAAATAAATAAATAAATAAATAAATAAATAAATAAATAAATAAATAAATAAATAAATAAATAAAACCAACATTCCATCTAGTACTACAGAATTAAATAATATATTAATTAATAACCTGAAAATTAGAAAACAAACAAGAGTAATACTGCTAGTTGTGCTAGTTGACAATATATATATATATGAGTCTCTGTAAGACACTATTTGAAATACGCAGCTCCAGTATCTAATCAAATATGCATTTATAATCTCGTAATTTTATCATTTTATGACCTTACGCAACGATGAACTCTTATATGTTCATAATTTAACATTTTAGGACGACCTTCTGTTTTACCTAAAAACATATCATCAACTGATATCTGGTATCATGACAATTATTTCATATACATCATCTACTAGATGAGTCACATGTCAATAAGTATACTGGGCTGATGATCATCTGATATTAACCTTCAAACGCTGACATCTGCCATTTATACGCAAATCGCATTTCAATAAAACACATCTCGTATCCTTTTATGGCAATGTAATCGAGAAATTACCTTAAAATCCACCATACTATGCATTAATATCCAAGAAGAAGATTTATTCACTTCCTTGTCCATGAAAACTGCAGTTCTTATCATCATGTTTCTTAAACGACCTATTATTTTTCACATCGAAAACATATCCCACCATATAACACATATAGCTTGATGTCTTACTTCATTCTAGATAAGAAAAGCATACCAATATCCCATTAACTTTTCCAAGATGTAGTATGAAGATATGTGTTTTGTTTCCTATTACTATATAATCCAGTAATATTTTCCAAATGAATAATCACGGCATTTCGGACCCTGATATGAGTAAGAAATCAGTATATTATATGTTAGATTTTCTCTTCATTTGATGATATCTACGCAACCAATTATATCCTTCTTATAAACTATATTTAACATTCTCGTAAGTAAGGCTTTTCTTTAATAGTCCAAGATTACGTGAATACGATCTCCGATCGTTATAATGCATATCTGGTTCATATCCATCCAACATAATTTGACGTACACACATACAAATACCGTGAGAATCATAGGTTATAACACATCACTGATTGGAAGACCTTTCAAAGATTTAAATTTCCTTTTTCAAGTATCGTAACATATAGAAGAAAATACTATCGTAAGAATATCTATATAAATTAAGTCTCCACTTATCTTTCTTAATACATAGATTTTCACGACCACTAAATGACATTAACACTTAAGTTGGGGGTATTAGTTCGCGTAATGTTTATAATCTGCTGACGCGTTCCGATCCTGCGACCAAGATCGTCTTCAGAGTAAATATTCTCCCCATAGAGTTTAGTTATCTTAATGCGTAGACTTTCACGATCACTCAACGATATTAATGTCCCCAAATTAGGTATTAATAGACGTTTATCTGTTTTAGTGGAGCTTGCCCGATCTCACGTCATAGCTCACGTTTCCCTCTCATGGCTGGTTACAGTTCATACGCTCATCACCATTGCTGGCAGGTGTCTATCCCTCCACACGGACATCCTGGTATATTTATGGTACATCTTATAATCTTCAATACCTCATTTTTCTGTTAAATTGAAACTTGGAAATTGATGTTACAAAATGTGTTACTGAAATATTACTGTTGAATTATACTGCATTTTAAACGCCTCATGTCGAATCTCTAATGCCGTTAAAATGTATTAACCCCATGAAATGTAATAAATTATTGAAGTGTGCGGATGTACACGATATATCGTTTTTAGCGGTAATTTGTGGTATATAATATCTTCTCTCAATTATTTTTAACATTTTGTTAAAATCTGGAACCTTTCTTGCTAAGTGAAATTTAACGCGAGTTAGTCGACTTCACAAATCCGAGGACAGGTGTAATATTGTAACTGTTCCCTCTCGTCATAACACTTGAGGAGATGAAAGTTATTATCTTGGGACACATGAATATGAAATAAACTATTTGTGGCTTTCCCGCAAATTGCCACGCAAATAGAAACAATGAACATCCCATGGTTCCCCATTTCTCTATGTAATATTTGGGGGCCATGGTTACAGTTTTAAACAAAACTGTAAACCAGAATTTATATTTACTAGCATAGAGACTTACACTTGTCCGACTCGTTGGCTGAATGGCCAGCGTACTGGCCTTCGGTTCAGAGGGTCCCGGGTTCGATTCCCGGCCGGGTCGGGGATTTTAATCGCTTCTGATTAATTCTTCTGGCTCGGGGACTGGGTGTATATGTCCGTCCCAACACTCTCCTCATCATATTCAGACAACACACTACACTACCAACCACCACAGAAACACGCAATAGTGCTTACATCCCTCCATAGAGGGTTGGCGTCAGGAAGGGCATCCGGCCGTAAAACAGGGCCAAATCCACATGTGCGACGCAGTTCGCACCCGCGACCCCACAGGTGTGGGAAAAAGCGGCAGGAAAAGAAGAAAAGAAGAAGAAGAGACTTACACTTAAATCACAGGGGTAGGATTTTAAATAATTAACCATTAAGTATCGCTTAAGAAAGAAAATTAACGCAATATAAAATACAAATGAATTTATTATACAAAAAAATGAGATGAATCGCAAAAGTTTCCTTAAAGCGTGGAGGAATTTATAATTTACTGAATTTACCATTGCTTGCTTTATCTAATTGAAGCTCACCAATTACAGCTTCCGTTAAAGTCATCTGGTTTCCGTGGTTGCTCGTTCTCTTCTTCTCGATGTAGAATTTGTTCCATGGACATCCTTCCTTCCTTCTCTGATGTAGTATGGGCTATCTGGACTAACACTCCCTATTTGCCTAGTCTTTAAATTAGACATTGGCCCTATACTTGTAAAAACTGATCAGCGTTGATCGTATGAGGAGAAAATTCAAAGATATGAATTTTTCCATATTAGTAGAAATCTCAATCCAACTGAGCTATACTATTTATACGGTACAGACTTGTACCAAAATTCCGTAGACTTGAACTAAACATAGTTCTTCGTCCATAATATTTACTAAAAATAACACAAGCCATAAGCTTGTATCGTCTCACGCAGATCCGAAAACATTACCGCACCTAAGTACTGTATCGAAGTGATAATACATTGTACAAAAATAACTCTGTCGCGGAGCGACCACACACTGTTTCAAAAATCAAATCATGTCGTTCAAAGTAGATGTTCACAGTAGAAGTAGTAGTGATGGAGTACACGTAGTTAGGTTGTAAGGTCCCGTTCTCGTGTTGAGAATCAGTATATATCCGGGCTCACCCCCACTCTTGGTAACAGTTCAATCTCAAAACTCATATAAAACGAAGTATCTGATTCGATAGATCGAAGCATCAACTCCCCATTTTCTTCTTCCTCGACAAGTCCAGAAGGCGTGGCGATGATATAGCTGACCAGCTTGCAAGCCTCACCCACGGGTTGCTGTTTACTAGCCTTGGTCATAAAATAAACCCATGACTCACGCAAAATCCCAAGCTTCAAGAATAACCCTCCGTATACACAAACATGAGATGAAATGAAAACAACTATGTCTCAACATATTGACCGTATTTACAACACAATGAATTCTTATCCTACATAATATAATAATTTAAATAATAAAACGATGTTATCATATATACAATATGATTCCAAAAAGCCTTGATTACAAATGATTGACGTTGAATAAATATGTTATTACAAATAATTACCGATGGCGGGTAAACTTGATATCAAATGATATCGCTTAAAATGATATTATATTAAATTAGTAGGGCTGGAGAAGCCTGGACGGTTACAATATTAATAACCCGTTGCAATTTCTTCCGCATTAGCAAAAGTTTACAAAAAAAACCTTTTATCGGCATGTGTTGGAACACGTAGAAAATATCATCAGTGACTCCCCACGTGGTTTCAGATGGAAAAATTGACAACGACAAATCTATTAGAGTTTACTCATAAAATATCGACAACTATGGATGCAGGAGGCCAAGTTGACATAGTTTTCACAGCTTTTAGAAATGCATTCGATAAAGTTGATCACGATGTACTTAGCTTATTATGCATTCTCTCACAGCTCAATAAAATGATTTGCATCATATCTCTCTGATATACAACGATCTGTGCCTTATAAAGTATTCGACTCTGCGTATTACAATACACTATTGCTATTCGCAGACGATCCATTCGGTTACAGGAGGACTCTAGATTTCTTCAGAAAGACCTCAGTAACATATGACATTGAGGCCACTCCTCGTAACCTTCTTGTCTTCAGATACCGCATTTTATGCGACGTCTTATGTCAGTCTGTCGTGGATGCTTGTATTCGTGTATGCCGTGACTGATGTGTATTTGACAGATGATAGCTCATGCTATGAGGATCGCTAAAGCATTTCTTTCTATCTTATCTGCATGTTTTGTGATCTTTGACGATAGGACGGTGAGAAAAAGGAAAATGAGATGGAGACGGTGTTTTGTGATGTGGCATCCGTCTCTTACAGAAGATATTACACATGTTTTAAAACATTATCATGTACGACTCTCATAGTTTGGAGTCCGAATTATGACTACTTCTTCTCGAGATAATGTTTGTTCCTATCATTCTCTGTTTTCCATAGTTATATTAGCCTGTTTAAAAGGAGGTCTCTTTTCTGTTTGTTATTTATTTTATATCTTGTTGCAAACTTATTTTCCGTTACCTCCCTTCTTCTCCGTGTCTGCTTAACTGTACTTATTTCGGCTAAGAGCGAAAGGTGGAATCGGTCTGAATGTTCAAGAGCGTGGTGGGTTTACTTGCTATGTTTCGTTGAGTACCTTCGATTTTTCTTTATCTTCGATGTCTTGGCTTGAGTTCGTAATCTACATTGTCTTTTGTCGCTGATACTGTACGTTTCGTGTTTCTGCGCGATATGAATGCGTGTTATGCAGCGTGTGAGTTGTTTACGTTGTGTGTTTGGACTGGTTGTGCCATACCATTTTTGCGGCAATCCAAGTTTCTGCTCTGTGCTTTCAGATGGAAGTCATGAGCCGTTGACTGAAGCATATTATGCAGCACAATTCTTGTCGTTGTGTGTAGGGCCATCGTCCTATTTTACTTTATACTTCATATGCTGGTACCTAAGTGTGTGCGTTAGTGTGGTGTGATTACTGGGCCTATCCTACTTTTCAATACCTAGTTATTATTTATTATTATTGTTCCCATTTGTCTTACTTTCATTTCGGGCCATCCTAGCTGATTTATCTGTTTGTTTTGATTTTAACCTCATTTTACGCTTTCTGCCGCTTGTTTATTTATTTCTTGTAGCTATGGCAACCCTTTTCTTTGCTCCTTTATATTCCATTATTGTTCTTTTCAGCCGGCCTTGATTTCGCTGGGATCTTTGATTTTATTGGCGATTTAATCTCCATGGGGATTGTCAAATAAAAAAGAGAGTAGAGATTCTGGTTATGTAAAATGGTTGTTACCTTCTTTCTCGGGATTATTATTTTCCTATTTCGAGAAAGAAATACTTTGGAATGTAATCTTAAGCCCTGCGCTCACTGTGTGGTGAAAGAAATATTATATCACAAAACAGATTCCTCTACCGTACTTTCTACAGTTATACAAGGGAATTATGGGATTGAGTAACACTCCCTTTGGATGGACCGTTGTTGAACGTCATGTATGTGAGTAACTGACTTCCCTCCCTATTTATTTCTTCTTTTATGCTAGTCTTGGTCTGATTTCTTCCCATTTTGTGTTAATAAATGTGTTTCATTTAAATTAACCCCTGATCTGCGTTATTTTGTTGTTATTTTAGGGACGTGCCTCTTTCACTCTGTTTATAAGTCTAAGAGGCCCTGATTCAGCTCCTGGTGATTTTCTTGACCAGTTTCGACCGATCCAGTGAAAATACGTAGTATTATGTAAGTATGTTGATGGTAAGCAGAGCGTGGTTGGTCGAAATGTTTCACCAAAAGGTTGAATTTTGGTGAAGCAGAACTGAATTCTTTCGTAACCCAGAATTCTCTCGAGTTACGTCTGCGCGTCGTCATCTACAATTCAGATACTTCCAACTGATATCGTCTCTCTGTTGGTATTTATTTACATCCTGGACGTAACCTTCGTGCCCTTACTTTTAGTTTCCTTCATTTTTTGTCATAATTCCCTTGTGTTGCCACGCGTTTTCTAACTGTGAGTTATGGAGAATGAAAGTGGACCTGTGCCCATTACTCCTCCTAGTGTTGAATTACGTAAGAATAATGATATTTCAAACGAATTTACTTCCCCACAATCCATTATAATTCGTAGAGATGCTGATATTAGAGTTAACTATGATTGTAATGAACCCGTCCCCAATTCGGATAATAAGGCAATGGGCCAGATTTCCCATCCGGTTGTGGGAAGGTCGTCCCACTTACATCCTGCTTTAGACGTTGTACGCGAGTAGAACTTGAAATTCTCTGGCGAGAAAAAAGGTCATTCAGTCATTGAGTTCTTGGAAAAAGTAGAAGACATCGCGGCGTGTACCTCGATGTCTTTACATCTGTTTGTTCCTGTTATTCCTGGTATGTTAGACGTTTGTGCCAGCAAGTGTTTTCGGTTAAGTAAATATAAGATTCGGTGTTGGTCTGATTTTGCCAAGGAACTGAAAGTAAGATTTGGATTATCCGATATGGATTTCATTCTCAAACAGGAAATAGGAGGACTCAAGGTCGGGAATAGTCCATTGATGAATATGCTACTAGTATATTAACCTTGTTCAATCGCCTCGATATCATGAGTCCGAAATTTTTGACACAATCTACCGGAATCTAGCTCCTCAGTACAAATTATTTATAAAAAAGTCTGAATTGAACCATGGCAATGACATTATCAGTATCGGACGTGAATTTGAGTCGACGTTGAAGTTGAACAATCTGTACCAGTCTCCACCTCCTCCTAGTGACTGTTCCTTTCCCGATACTGCTTGTCGCGTTGCTCCTAAAGCTGTCTCTTTCGCTAGATCACCCACACGTGACCGGTATCATAGAAGATCTGTTGACTATTTAGAATCACCCCGTTCCTCTAATCGCGTATCCGGTAATAATAATAATCGTATGGCCTCAGCTACCGTTTGCAGACATTTCGATTTGACGCCATCTGGCTGTCTGCTCGTCAATTTCGACGTTCCGGTTTACTCTGTCTGCCATCTAGCGGACCTGGAGTAAACCGGATCTCTCTTGGGCGTCTATGGCTGAGATTTAATTAATTTTGTCGGGTAAATACCAAATGTATCACCAGAGTTCTTTTACATGTCGACATCGTACGACATGGAGTGTCGAATGGACTTTTTTCCGCCCTTCAAAAATCCGACTACCTCTGCCCTTCTAAGTCAAGATGTGTCTCGAATTCTGTCAAGTGTTGGAATTGCGGAAAAGAGGGACACGTTTCTAGAAACTGTATGTCTAAGTCTTCCATAAAGTGTTGTCAGTGTGGTCTGATAGGTGTGCACCGTAACGTCTGCCCGAGGTGCAACGGTAATCAGGGAAACTAGTTCCGCACCAACGTGATGGCCCGTCGTTGTTGCCAGGTTGTAACTCAAATCGCAAAATTTGCGGACTCCCTTCGTCTTCACCCTGGGCCAAGGTTTCTTGTGGTTCGCGCGTCATGTACGCTCTATTAGACACCGGGTTTTGTAGTTCCTTCGTCGATCAGTCATGTCGAGGGGATGGTGTTGAAAGACGTCCGTAATTATGGTTGTCCCGAAGCTTGTGTGTCCGCCGGTGGTCATCGAGTACTTCCGGAAAGACGTGTCCGAGCTCATTTAAAGATTCAAATTTCTCTTGAGATTGGAACGTTAATATCATCCCAGGTTTGACCGTTCCACTCATCCTAGGCTATGATTTCATGCTAGCCACCAGGTTGTCTATCAATTTTATTAATCATTCCTTTTCTTTCCGTTCTAGGCCCAATGAAAGTTTCTCTTTAGAAAATCCTTCCGGAAACACACCCTTATGCACCCTATCAAACTGTAATCCTCTTCTCAATCAATGTGATCTGTCTGAAAGCCAGGCTCTCGTTCTGATCAGTCTTCTTGAAGAATTTCCTGATGTACTT
Source organism: Anabrus simplex (assembly GCF_040414725.1). Taxonomy (NCBI): domain Eukaryota; kingdom Metazoa; phylum Arthropoda; class Insecta; order Orthoptera; family Tettigoniidae; genus Anabrus; species Anabrus simplex. The sequence continues at coordinate 237,947,453 of NC_090269.1, read as the reverse complement.
ACCGAGGGTGCGCTAAACAGTTCTCTTATTACATCGAATTGAAAGTTCGCACGCCTGTCAGACATCCTCCCTTCAGTTGTTCTCCTCCCAAACTCACCGCCATGAAGAAATGTGTCAATGAATTGTTAGAGAATTCACATACTTCCAACTGATATCGTCTCTCTGTTGGTATTTATTTACGTCCTGGACGTAACCTTCGTGCCCTTACTTTTTTTTTTTTTTGCTAGTTGCTTTACGTCGCACCGACACAGATTGGTCTTATGGCGACGATGGGATAGGAAGGTCTAGGAGTTGGAAGGAAGTGGCCGTGGCCTTAATTAAGGTACAGCCCCAGCATTTGCCTGGTGTGAAAATGGGAAACCACGGAAAACCATTTTCAGAGCTGCCGACAGTGGGGTTCGAACCTACTATCTCCCGAATACTGGATTCTGGCCGCACTTAAGCGACTGCAGCTATCGAGCTCGGTACTTTTAGTTTCCTTTATTGTTTTATCATAATTCCCTTGTGTTGCCACGCTTGTTCTAACTGTGAATTATGGAGAATTAAAGTGGACCTGTGCCCAATACTCCTCCCAGTGTTGAATTACGTAAGAATAATGATATTTCAAACGAATTTACTTCCCCTCAATCCAGAATAAGTCGCAGAGATGCTGATATTAGAGTTAACTATGATTGTAAGTCCATCGAAGTCGCCTTTTAGCAGCCCCGCCTTTCTAATTCCCAAGAAAGACGGTCAAGCTCGTCTTGCGATAGATTATATGTCTCTAAATCGCCATGTTGTATTCGATAGCTTTCCTCTTCCCACTATTAAGTCCGCCCTGCAGTCCAATATGAATGCTAAATTGTATTCCGTTTTCGACTTCAATTCGGCATACTTTCAAATTCCCCTTGACCCTAGTTGCCGGGAATTCATTGCTTTTGCTCCCCTTTTGGCCTATATCAGTTTAGTAAAGTGCCCATGGGTATTTCTTTAGGAGATATAAAGTTTACCTGTCTGTTTCATACCTAGACACACCGGGCGAGTTGGCCGTGCGCGTAGAGGCGCGCGGCTGTGAGCTTGCATCCGGGAGATAGTAGGTTCGAATCCCACTATCGGCAGCCCTGAAAATGGTTTTCCGTGGTTTCCATTTTCACACCAGGCAAATGCTGGGGCTGTACCTTAATTAAGGCCACGGCCGCTTCCTTCCAACTCCTAGGCCTTTCCTATCCCATCGTCGCCAAAAGACCTATCTGTGTCGGCGCGACGTAAAGCCCCTAGCATAACTAGACAACGTCGTTTTGTTTTCTGACACCTTTGAAGAACACGTAGCCCGTCTTCGTGAGTTCCTCACTAGACTAAAGAAACATGGTTGCACGGTCAACCGTGAGAAAGTATCCTTGTGTTCCAGGCGGATCAAATTCTTAGGGCATATCTCCAGTACTGATATCTCAGTGAATCCAAGGGTATTCGTGAGTTTCCCAGACCTAAGAATCTCCGTGGTGTCCGCAGGTTTCTGGACATGGTTGGGTTTTACAGCAGATTCATCCCCAATATTTCCGATATTTAAACTCCGTTGAACCTGGTAAAGAGGGAAACACTCGTTTCTGTTGGGGTGACGCTCAAGAACAGGACTTTTGCAAACTTAAAGATGCTCTTTGCCAAGCTCCCGTACTACACAGTGCTGATTTCAACAGTGATTTCGTTCTTCAATGCGATGCCAGTGACACTGCTGTCTCAGTTGTGCTCAACCAGAGGTTGGAGAACTATACCTTGGTTACTATTACGTATTTTAGCAAGATGTTGCACGGATCAGAAATTAGTTACTCCACTTATGAGAAGGAATGTTTGGTCTTTGTCCTCGGCGTTGAGAAATTCCATTCTTACCTCGAACACCGTCATTTCTGGGTACACGCGGACAATCAAGCGCTGTCCTGGATGAACGCAAATGTGAAAGAGTTAGGGAGAACGGCTCGTTGAATTCTTCAACTGTCTTCTTACAAATTTACCGTCGTGCATGTGAGGGGCAAAGACAGCGTTGTGGCTGACTGTCTGTCGCGCATGTTTGAGGGTGTAGAGAAACCTGACCATAGTTCTGAATCTAGTCCTGGGTGTAATTTTTCTGTCGACGTTCTTCAGAAATATCCTTTGAGTTTTTCCAATTTAGGGGAATTTCAAAACAACGACCGTGAATGTGCCGAGATAATCGATGTTGTTAAAAATTATAATAAATGGGCATCCTTCGAGATTAAAAAAATGTCTCTTGTGTCACAAGTGTCCCCGTAACAAGTCTTCTAAGGTATTTCTTCCTCCTGACTTGAGGGATATGATCTTAAATTACTACCATGATTCATATCTAGGTGCAAATTTTGGGCAACTGAAAAATTTCCACAGGATTGTTCGAAACGATTACTGACCATTGCGATTTCCCCTGGGTAGAGATTGTTCATCGATTTCTTCGGTCCACTGGTAAAACCCAGAAACGGAAATATCGGCATACTATTTGTCACTGACGGATTTTGTAAGTTTATTTGCCTGTTCCCTGTTCGTAAAATTAATCCTGCTGTCACCGTCAATTTGCTATCAAATCATATCCTTGCTATTTTCGGCCCTCCCAAGTCTTTGGTGTCGGACACCTCCTCTGTTTTCACCTGTACCGCCTTCCGGAACATGTGTTTCTCATGGAGTATAAGACACGTTCGTCTTAGTCCGCACCATCCTCAGCCATCTCATATCGAGAGGTTCTACTGTAACTGTGTCTATCTGCCTTTCACCGTAACAACCAAACTCGTTGGGATTCCTGCTCTTATCTTTTTTCAGCTTAGGTTTCAACACCGCCGTCCATGAATCCTGCCATTTTACTCCTGCCGAACCAATTTTAGGCAGAATTCCTAATAATCCGCTTCTGTTGCAGTGGAATATAGAATACCTGCCTGCTCCTTCTCGCCACATGACTGTGCAGGATAAATGGAAAATTGCTTCTGAACATCTAATCATGGCAAAAATACAAGGTGGTTCAGAGATACAACAAGGGAAGGAAGCCTGTTCCTTTTCAAGTTGGATATGTTGTTTTGGTTAAAAGATTCCCCGTCAGTTCGGCTGTTGACTACGTCAGCGGGAAGCTGTCTCAAAAGTGGTCCGAACCAAGGAACATCTTCAAATTTCTGGGACCTGTGACCGTCAGATTGGAAGACGTCACTAACCAGTTATCATCCAAGGCTCATGTTTCGCTGTTAAAATCATACTCTCCTAGGAGCCCGTGATGTTTTACTTGATTTATTTCCTAATGTAGTATTTTCTGTTCTTCCTATATCCATTAGAAAATTTTAAAATAAACCTATGATAAGAGAACCGTACGCTAACACCTTTTCTGTTTCAGGTATGGAAATCATTTCCCTTCCCTCTAAGAATGGTTTGACAAAAGGAGCTAAATAAGACCGTACTCGACATATTCAAGTCTTTATGATTTTAAGGGACCGCAACTGTATAATTGTCTGAAGATACCACATTTCTTTGAGGTGTTGTGCTGGCCGTAGTGAATGAACGCTTGTACCAACACATTCCTTCAAAATTCGTTTACATTTGTGTAAACATGTGTGTAATTACCTTTCTAAAATTGATATATTATCCTTTAGTATAAGTTTAGCTGTAGTCACGCGCGCGCGTTTAGCTGTAAGTCTTAGTCCTTGTATAAAATGAGTCCCCCTCACTTAATCAACAAGGGAGACTCATTTTGAAGAAGTGGTGCGAATTTTGAGCCACACCTCGTAACCTTCTTGTCTTCAGATACCGCATTTTATGCGACGTCTTATGTCAGCCTGTCATGGCTGCTTGGCATCATGTACGCCGTGACTGATATGTATTTGACAGATGGCAGCTCATGCTATGAGGATCACCAAAGCACTTCGTTCTATGTTATCTGCATGTTTCGTGATCTTTGACAGTCGGACGGTGAGAAAGAAAAATAAGATGGAGACAGTGTGGCTTTCGTCTCTTACAGAAGGTATTATAAACGTTTTAAAACGTTATCCTTTACGACTCTCAGAGTTTGGAGTCGGAACTATGAATTCTACTTCTCGAGGTAATGTTTGTTCCTATCATTCTCGGCTTTCCATAGTTATATTAGCCTGTTTATAAGGAGGTCTTTCGTTCTGTGTGTCATTTCATTTTTTATCTTCTTGCGGACTTATTTTTCGTTACCTCCCTCCTTTACATAGCTGCTTACGTGTGCTCAATTCGGCTAAGAGCGAAAGGAGGCATCGGTCTGATTGTTCAGGTGCGTGGTGGGTTTACTTGCTGTGTTTGCTTGGCGACATTTCATTTTCTTTATCTTCGATGTCTTGGCTCGAGTTCGTGCTCTACATTGTGTTTTATCGCTAATAATAATTAATAATTTCGTGTGGCTATTTCTAGCAGAGTGCAGCCCTTGTAAGGTAGACCCTCCGATGAGGGTGGGCGTCATCTGCCACGTTTAGGTAACCGCGTGTTATTGTGGTGGAGGATAGTGTTATGTGTGATGTGCGAGTTGCAGGGTTGCAGCACAAACACCCAGCCACCGGGCCAATGGAATTAACCAATGAAGTTTAAAATCCCCGATCCCGCCGAGAATCGAACCCGGGATCCTCTGAACCGAAGGCCAGTACGCTGACCATTCAGCCAACAAGTCGGACTGTTTTGTCGCTGATACTGACGATTCATGTTCGTGTTTCTGCACAATATGAAAACGTGTTATGCAGCGAATATGTTGTTTGCGTTGTGTATTTGCACTGGATGTAGCATACCCCTTTTGCGGCAATCCAGGTTTCTGATCTATGCTTTCAGATCGAACTCATGAGCCGTTGACTGAAGCATTTTATGCAGCACGGTTCTTGTCGTTGTGTGTTGGGCCATCGTACTCTTGTACTTTATACTTCGTATGCTGGCCTCTAAATGTGTGCATCAGTGTGGTGTAATTACCGGACCTATGCTACTTTTCAATACCTAGTTATTATTTATTATTATTATTCCCATTTGTCTTACTTTCATGTCTGGCCTTCCTAGCTGATTTATCTGTTTGTTTTGATTTTAACCTCCTTTTTATGCCTTTCTGCCGCGTGTTTATTTATTTCTTGTAGCTATGACAACCCTTTTTCTTTACTCCTTTTATGTTCAACGATAGTTCTTTTCAGCCAGTCTTGATTTCGCTGGCAGCTTTGATTTTATTAGGGATATAGCCTCTATGGGGATTGTCAAATAAAAAGAAGAGTAGAGATTCTGATGTAAAAAGGTTGTTGCCTTCTTCCTCGGGATTATTATTTTTCCTATTTCGAGAAGCAAATACTTTGGAATCTAATCTTAAGCACTGTGCTCACTGTGTGGTGAGAGAAATACTGTATCACTAAACAGATTCCTCTAGCGTGCTTTCTAGAGGTATACAAAGGAATTATGAGATTGAGTAACATTCCCTTTGGATGGACCGTTGTTGAACGTCATGTGTGTGAGTATCTGACTTCCCATATCACTATTTATTTCTTGTTTTATGCCAGTCATGGACTGATTTATGCCCAATTTGTATTAATAAATATGTTTATTTCAATTAATCCCAAATCTACATGATTTTGTTATTATTTTTGGGACGTGCGTCTTTCACTCTGTTTATAAGTCTAAGAGGCCCTGGCGATTTTCTTAGCCAGTTTCGACCGAGCCAGTGAAAATAAGTAGTAGTATGTAAGTAGTTCGTCGACAAGTTAAATTTTAATATAAACAAGTGTCATGTAGTGGTATTTTCCAGGAACTAAAATAAAATTAGTCACTCGTACACTATTTTGAATACTATATTGTAATTAGTGAATTCTATCAGAGATCCTGGTTCCCATTTTGACGCTAAATGTATATTCTCTGTACACTCTCTGTATACAAAAACGAAGTTGTTGCATATACTTACAGAATGTTAGGACTTATTAACTGTTGCACACCTGACTTCACAAATTCCGAGGCAATTAAGTTATTATGCAACTCCTTTGTTAGAAGTCGGCTAGAATATGCTTTGCTCGTTTGGAATCCCAGCTATAAACTGTATGAAAACAAAGTCGAAATGGTGCAAAACAAATTTCTCAGACACTTTGGGTACAAAAAACGAATCATGTTCCTATGCAGTCCAACATGGACTACTGTCACATTCGAATGCCCCACAGATCTGGATATTGCACGATTCGACCAGCCGGCCAAATGGAGACCAACAATGAGGCCCCATTTAAACTCTTTCAGGTGCTCATGATGCTGTCTCACACGAGTACGCGGCATCTCCGTGAACTACAAATTGATCAATGAACATCTGACCCTGTTCACGCCCCAGGCCTGGTTAGAACACTAAACACGAACAACAATAATGCACTCTGGTGACCGTTCTACCTGTCGCAGAGAATTGCAACTCATACCCACCAATGGTGTGTGTGTTTATGAAGTTACATTGACACACGATTATGTATTCTGTGTACTTCACTTTCTTTGTCAGGCAGTGTATATTAGTGCAATATCTTGCAGAGAACTTCTTTCTTTCGTCATTTGATTTATCTATTCTTGTTCCTTGCCAAACAAAGGCATTAAAATAATTGTGATCACGGGCCGCGCTAGTGTACTGTCCTCAAATTGAACCGGAGTCATTTGTATGTGGTTTGTACTTATTTTACTGCGGAAAATAAAGAAAAGGCGAGAGAGACGCCGTGAATCACACGCGAATGTTTGTAGCTGTTCTCGGATGAAATGGTTCAACTTCCACCATTTTATTGCTTATTTCTTAGTTCAAGGGAAGGACATCAGACTCCAGTCCTCAAAAGTATCCGCTAAAACAGAAACATTCTTCTTTAGGAAATTTTATAGTTGGGAACAAAAATGCATATAAACTTTACTTTGGCAAATCGAATTTCATGAACATCCGGTTGCTCCATTGCTCAACAGGATTAACTGTTTAGACAGCGTATTTTATTTTAATGGTCCCAACCGCACGTTTACCTTTGACTTGCTTCACATTTTCTTCTCATACTTAGCCCACTTAAAATAAAGCTGTAGCCTGTAAATTAACCAAATCTTGCCAAATTTGAGTTTCATCGGTCAATTAGTTTTTACGTGAGGAAACAGAGGCAGGCAAACATACAAACTTTGTTATTTATTAATGCTGCTATTTTTCCTTAAATCACGGTTCCCGCGGAAACTAAAATTCCGGGATGATTCATATCCTGTGTTACCCGAAATGATACCCTTCAAATGGTGAAAGAAATTTCAAAATCTTCTCGGTAGTTCCTGACAATACCATTTACATTTATAAACAAACTCACAGTCTCTCTTTATTGTATATATTACTGTAAATAGATACTGAATAGATTAACTACAAGAGTTACGAAGAAAATTCACGTAACTTTTCCCTGGCAAATCGAATTTTAAGTACACTGTTCTTCTCCAATGTTTAATAGGACTTCAGGCAGCTTATTCACTCTTAAGTGTCCCAGGCGCAGGTTTTCCTCTGACTTGCTTCCCATTCTTTCGCTACATGTCCCGCTTAACAGGAGTGTGATAGTAAGCACAGAAAAGCATATTTTCTAGAACACTGTTAGAATGTGCTTTTACAGGTAAGTTATAGGGTTGTATTTAGAAGTAGGCAGAATGGAGTACTTACAGAAACAAAATTGAACAAGATAATAAATGACATGGTGAGAATTGAAGCTGGGATTGAGACATCATTGTTAGATCGGGCCATCATATGCAGATTGAGGTGGTTCGGTCGTATGATGACCATGGAGCCAACAATGACAACTTATGTTGTCCTGGAGACACATGTGGCAGAAAAACAGATGGTGGGAAGACATTGAACCCACTCGATGTACATCATAAAAATAAAGATGGACCTTGCAGGTGGGGAAGGACACTACAAGACGTCATGAACAACAGGAAGTGCCTCAATAAGGTTGGAAGAGGCTTGCCAACAGTTCCTTGAAAACTGGAACTGTAACATTACGGTTAAGACGATGATGCATACAGAAATCAGTATCCAAAGCAAGAAATACTTTTATTTTTAATTATGTTTAACGCTCATGTGGCCCTTTCTTTCATTCCGAGCCATCCTGTGGCGTTTTCGGAACTTGCTCCAGTAGTTCCTCACGCTCCTTCCTAATTCCGTAGTATGCATCCAACAAAGCCAAGAATTTTCTATGATTCCCCGAACATTCATTGCACTCCACTGCAGCCATTTCTATTATTGCGCTGCTCTGCGGCGAAACTTCTTCTACCTTTCCTACATTGAGGGATACTTCATTCGGATTGTGGTCGAGGTCTCCATTTCCAGCATCTCGCGTCTCCACTGATTCGTCTGCACCTACCACGTCTTCTTCTTCTTCTTCTTCTTCTTCTTCTTCCTCTTCTCCCTACACCTCTTCATTCTCGATGTTGTCCTCGATTGACATTTGTCCTCTGGGAATGTAAATCTTCGAATTTACTGCATTAAATACCTTCTCAGTTCTATCATCTAAGCTTCGTACCCTGTAGGCATTGTTATCGTAACACTGAACTGTACGATAAGGTCCCACATATAATTCGGCAAACTTGTGATAAAATCTAGCTGACGGTTGACTGGGAGCAGGGCGACGAATGAGCACTAATTCATTCACTCGTAATGGGCGGTGAAAACGCCTCCCTCTAGTTCTTCTCATTCTCCGTTCTGCCTGCGCTCTCATCTGTTCAGCCGCCTTCCTCACACACATTTCTTGTGACATTCTTGTGTCGGTGGGGCACGGAATAACATCTTGCCACGGTCGACAGGGGTAGATGTTGTGGTGTAAAACTGAAGGAATTTATGACGTGGATTCGTGTCGTGTTGAATTGATGGACTAGGCGATAATAGGTATCACACTCAACCACTTATAATGTTCTCGCGGACAGTAGATACGACAGTACTTAGCGATCTCTCGCATTATTCTTTCACTTGTATTTGCTTTAGGATGCCGTATGCTGGATAGCACGTGTTTGATTCCCAAGCGTTCCAATTCCCTTTTAAAAGCCTCAGAAGTGAACTGCGCACCGTGGTCCGATAATAAACTCTCAGGTTTCCCCATGGAAGGAATTATCTTGTTTTTCAACTGATTCAGCGCCGTTCGGGTATTTGCCTTCCGTACTGGACACAGTGTTACATATTTACTGAAAACATCCATACATACTAATATGTACTTCAAGCCTCTACTCGCTGCGGGAATTGGCCCATACCAATCTATTGCGAAAAGTTTTCTTGGCTCCGTAGGGAGTAACGGTTTCGGTTTCTGCTTTAATAGGTAGGGGTTTGGTTTCACCCGCTGGCATATATCGCAGGTCTTAAGTAGCTGCTGAACTGTAGTTCTCAACTTAGGCCAAACGAAAGTTTCTTGTAGGGTCGCAGTAACCTTATCAATACCTGCATGTCCTGTAGCATGGTGTGTAAGCCAAATTAAACCTGTCTGTAAATTAGAAGGTACAACTATTCGTAACCGGGTGTGTTCTTCATCCACAAACTTATGTAACATTCCGTTAAGGAAATGGTAGGATGCAGCCTTCTTCTCTGCCTCAATGTATTCTGGGGTTCCTTGTTGTAATTCTTTCTTAAAATACTTTACCATGAGACTAGTGACAGGGTCTTCTAATTGCTCTTGCCCAATGTTTCGCAGCTGGTCTAAGACTTCCTGATCTTCCTGTTCCAATGTTGTCAAGTTTATCGAAACTTCTTCCGGATTCGGATTACGGCTCAACGCATCTGCCAGTACATTCATTCTCCCCGGGCAGTGCTCAAAAGTTAAATCAAACTGCTGGACATACAGCGCCCATCTAGTAACTCGGCCGCTTGCCAGACTTGTCTTTAATACAAAAGTGAGAGCCTTATGGTCTATTCGGATTATGACAGGGAAACCATAAACATATTTCCTCCAATAATTCAGAGCAGTAACTATCGACAACATCTCTAGGTCTGTCGTAGTATATTTACATTAATGAGATCGTAATTTTCGACTCATGAAGGAGAGATACGTTATTGGGTTTTCTTTCTCTGGGGTTTCTTGATATAGTACAGCACCTATTCCCACTTCTGATGCATCTGTCTGTATTACGAACTTGCGGGTGTAATCGGGATATCCTAACTTCACAGACTTTGCCAACAGTCGTTTAGTATTCTGAAATGCCTGTTCATGTATCTTATCCCACTTCCAACGATTATTTACTTTCAATAGGTCTTGTAGTGGAGCGACAGTTTCCGTGTCACCTGGACAATGATTCGCGAAAAAGAGACATAAACCCAGGAACTGTCTGATATGCTTCACACGACTAGGTGTGGGAAAATTCTGTATCGCGGCTATCTTCGTAGGGTTAGGCCTTACTCCTGTTCCATCCACCACATGGCCTAAGAATAAAACGCTTCTCTGACAGAAATGAGACTTCTCGAAGTTTATCTTAAAGTTGCTCTTATTGAGGTCTTCCAGTAACATGTCTACCTTCGTTAAGTGTTCATCCAGGGTCTTTGAACCTATTATTAAATCGTCCACATATTTGAGAGTAAACGCCTTTACTTCCGGGCTCAGGTTCGCTTCCAGAGCTCGTATAAGAGCCGAACTTGATGTCTTGACACCAAATGGGAGCCGTTTAAGCGATACGTCTGGTTATCGAACATGAAGCCTGTCAGCATGCTAGTTTCAGGATCTAAGGCAATGTGGAAGTCAAGAAGTCAAATCGAATGTACTAAAGTACTCCATATCCCCAAATTTTGTCAGTAAGTCCTTTATTGCCGGGGCACATTCATATTCGGGAACTAATCGGCTATTTACTCCACGAGCATCCAAACACAAGCGGACCGAACCGTTGGCCTTAGGAACCGTACAGATGGGGTTCAGGAAAGGTGTGGCCGCCTTTGATATTATGCCATTTCTCTCCATGTCCTCTATTATACTTTTGACTTGGGGAAAGAATTTTTCCGGTATGGGATATGGTTTCTGCTTATATGGTTCCCAATTCGTTACGTTCAGACGGTATTGAAAGTTAGGGATTCTCCCTGGTTTCGAACCAAAAACTGTTGCATGCCACTCTAAGATATTTTGTAATCTCTTCTTGTCTTCTTCCCCAATTTTAGCTTCCGCTATTTTCTGTGGCTTTATCGCCTCGACGTTTTCTCTCTCTGATTCCTCCTCTAATTCGGCTACCATAATTTCACACCTCCGAAAAATGTCCTTGTAATCCTCCAGTTCTAACGCTGGCATGTCTTCATATTCGCCCATGTTCCCTTCTTCTGCTGCAGTTAACCAGATTCTTTCTTCAGGGTGGTAATCCTCATCCTCATTCAGTTTAACTTCTTCGGGTATCGGGCTTAGGTGTAATCTAATAACATTGTTACCCATGTCAATATTCGCCTGATGTTCGCGAAGAAAATCTGCTCCCAAGATCAAATTATATTCCATTTTCGTGAGCACTACGCAGGGGTGTGATATGACTGACTTGCCTATTTCTATGTCCACTAAGACCTGTTCCTTGCATACAGTCGTCTTATCTGGTACGATCCCTCTGACTTTCAGCTTAGCGATAGGAATAGAAGGGATCCGTGCCCTGGTCTTTATTTCTGCCAGCAATGCTTGAGAAATAACGCTAATTGAGGCGCCTGTGTCCATAAGAATTTTTGTCTTTAAACCATGTATACGAGCATATATTACCGGTAATTCTTTAACCGTCTTAACATCAATTTTAATGTGGTCATCTAGTAAGTCCTCAGGCCTTATTACCCAGGTGTCTACCGTCACCGTCGTTCATCCCTCTTCGCCGTTCTTCCCCTCAGTGTTTAGGCTATCTCCATTTGTGGACCTTGTAGTTTTTTTTAAGCTCCTGTACACCCTCGGTTGTACTCGGGCGCTTGTGGGTTCAGGTTACATCCTCCGCTCTCGCTAATGTGTTGCTGGAGTTCTCGACTCTGAGCGCCATCATGTGATTGACTCATCTGCTGGATAGCCTTTCTCCAATCATTTGAATTGTTACGTCCCTGCTCTAACTGATTGACATATTGCCTATGTTCTCTTTCTCGTTCCGAGTCGCGAGGTCTTTAATCGTTTCTTCGTTGTTAGAAGTCTCGCCTTCGATCCTCGTTCCCATTTGAGTAAGGCTTTCTCCACTCGTCTCTCCCCTCATATCTCGGCCGATACTGACTACCTTGCGGTCCGGGATCGTATCTTAATGCTGGCCTCTCTCCCCTTTCTTTGTAGTTTCTGTATCTGTGCTGGTTGTTCCTATACCAGGGTACCCCATTCGATCTTCTTTGTTGTGTGTATTTTCAACTTTCTGACCTGCTGGTAGTTCTGATCCTGACGTCCTGGCAGTTATCTTCATCTCATTTCGTTCGACATGAGCTTTCAAACTGGCCACCTCTGCCTTAGTCCCTTCAATTATAATCTCATTATTCATCGTCCTTTCTTCTAACACTTCAACTGCCTTCTTTAGTGTAACGACTTGCTCTCCTGATTCCTCTTTCAAGTTTTACACTTGCCACTTCAACTCCTCTGTGCTTTCCAGGCAGCAAATGCGCACCATTTCTATTTTCTCATCTAATTCCCCGAGCCGCGTCTGCGTCTGCTGATTGTCCGCCATCAACCGATCTAATTTAGCATTAGTGTGTTCTTCTAAAGCCGTTAATTGTTCTTTCGTACGGGCCTCTAATCCTACTAACTGTTCCTCAGTTTTACTCATCTGTTTTTCACTCACATCAATAACCTGTGACCTTACAGCGGCTATCTGAGCTTCTAATTCCACTTTCTGCTCCTCGATTTTACTCATCTTTTTTTCACTTACATCATTAACCTGTGACTTTACAGCGGCTATCTGAGTTTCTAACTCCACTTTCTGCTCCTCAATTTTACTCATCTGTTTTTCACTTACAACATTAACCTGTGACTTTACAGCGGCTATCTGAGTTTCTAACTCCACTTTCTGCTCTTCCCTGACTTCAGCGATCTGCGTTTTCACTTGTCCTAACTCCTCCATCAATAACTCCCGAAAACTTTCTAACGTCAGCGACATTTATTACAATGAGAATACGCCAACCCTTCAGGAGCGAAGTCTGAGGTCTTCCTCCGCACGACATCATAACTCCAAGTTTCATTAAATTTCTATCCATCAACTTATGCTCTGTCACTTCACATATGAAACACAAAAATTACAAATTTTGAACAAATGCAAATAACAGGTTGTTTAATTTAACCTAAATAACGGTGTGATCTTGTAAAAATGGTTTATCTGAAAGAAATCACCCTCACAACGATCAATAAAACCTATCACTATTTTTGACCACAATTTCCTGTACCTATATTCGCCATTGCTAAATACGCACTAAGATTCGGACAGATTCAATGCCAAACTCTAGCTTCTCTGTCCTAGTTCCTCATTTGTCAAAGAAAACTCGTAATTAATAAACCATTCTCATTCAGCCACGTTTTGTATCCTAACTTGGATATTCGTAGCGTCTGCCTCTAATACTCTCGTCATACACAATTAAAAGCAATTTACTATGTTACCGTCGATATTATTATCCTCCCTCACGATACTCTCTCCCCACGTTGGGCGCCATTTTATTGTACCCTATAGGGCATAAACAACACTGCATAATCGATCTTACCTTCTTACCTGTTATCTGTCGAATGCGCCAGCTCAACTGCAGTCGGCAGGAAAGTTCGTTTACAGGGTTCTTGTGAACGAGAGTAGGGAGATAAAAAAAATTGTTCTATACGTATGCTTACGAAATGAGGAACACAAACGCATTTACTAACATTTTGAGCCAAAGTTGTGTATTCTTAAACCAATATTTACTTTTCTTTTATTTTACAATTGATTGCACTAATAGTGCTAAAATGGATGCCCCAAAGGCTCACATCATAAATCCAAAGATAAACATCAAAAAATATACAATAGCTGGCTGATGTCGTGCGGGAGACGATAAGTGAACCAAAGAAACAAATGTGTCCTTACACGGAACAGCATCGCTGTACCAACAAATAGAGTATATGATGCCAGGGTGAGAAATTGTCCTGCAGAAATAAAGCCACAAAAAGGTCCCCATACATAATTTTGGGAAATACACACAAAAAATAGTAAGTTTCAACCTACAACTACAGGCATATCTATTCAGTCTCGCATGAAATAATATTTTATGGATGTGAACTAAGGTCCATTAAACAAACGTTATATTTACAAAAGTACAGATTAAGATAGTTTCCTTAGTGCCCAGTTCCTACCTATCTCGATTAACAAAAAAAGAAAAATAAAGAAAGAAAGAAAGAACGAAAGAAAGAAAAAGAAAGAAAGAAAGAATGAATGAAATTGCCGTGGCAGCTTGTCTCGCCTGCAAGAGAGAATTCCACACACCAGCAGTCCTTAAATGGCGTCGAGCCTCCCTGCCGTGCAGGCTGGGGGAATGACCTCCAAGACTCGACCGTGAAACACCCTCACAACAAAAAGAAGATAAAACATAGCCTAGTTTCCAAGCATGCAAAGACCTTTGCCCCTGCTCCTACCCTCTTCTACACATGACGAAAATAGCCATATAAATGAGTGAGGAATCATCTACATTTTTCTAACTGTCCAACACCCGTGACAGACCGCCCTGGGTCTCAATTATAACATATGAAGTATAACATTCCGTTATTCACATCAACCTCGCCGTCAACCAATGCGACGAGTTCCAGCTACCCTCAAGTCTAGGGTTCAGTCCCTTACTTGGCAGAGTTTGAGGGGTCGCAAATATTCGTGACATAGCCTACGGTGTAGTTTCATTACACTCACAGTTAATCAAACTCAATACAAACACGAAGTAAACAATTAAGTCCAGGCCGCATACGTGCTCTACAATTATGCAGACAGATTCCCTTCCCAATATGAAGAAATGGTACACTATCATTAATAACCCATCATTACAAGCAGATATTGTCTGATGCCAGGCACTAAGAAACATTGATCTAAGCTCGTAATTAAGCTTCCCTACCACTATGTGTACAGCAACACTATCACCTAAGCTACCTTAATCCTTGCTTTCTATAAAAATAAAATAAAAATGTATATGCCTTACCCTAAAATATATAAAGAAAATACCTCAATAAATGGCCTAATGGGCCGTAATCATATTCCCTACCATATTTACAAATTAATTACCGTATTTCTGCATAACAAACCCCCGACCCTACACATATATATTAATTATAGTTCACTTATCTATCATCTTGGAGACCTCTTCCTCACCGTCCGGGTTGACTGCGAATGTTTAAGCAGTCATGGCGGCAGCGTTGTCCCAGATCGATCCCTTAGGTCCAGTCTTCCAGTGTACCACGTTCATGATGTCTTCTTCTGCCTGGGTGGCCCGTTGGTCGTCTTCTTGGGGTCGTGGACGGCAGTTCGTAACACCAGTCTCCTGCACACCTCACCGCTCTTCACTAAAATGAAATACTCAGTTTATTCACAGCACACCACCTCCCGATCTATTTATTCCCTTTGACATGGGAATCAGTCCTGGATATCTGGAATCTCGAAACTGACTTTACTATTCCTGCTCCACTAATCTAGTCTTCTACATCTGACCGGAATAATACCAACTATCCTAGCTTATTGTTATTGGTATTCTTTCGCTCGTCGCCACTCCTCTCTCATCGCCTCATAATGAAAGTCTACACAGGTACCACTCTTTGCGTCAAATACTTAAACACTCGCGGTCTCACTGCACACGTCTACATATTGTCATTTACTTACATTGCTACCGGGAATTTTACAAATCTCGAAGCTACTGAATCAAATTATCGCCACAACACTTATTAGTCACAATCTTTGTCTTAGACCAAGGTTTCTGGCGCGAATATCAGCAGAGACGCGACGCGCACGGACAGCGATCTTATCATGGACTGAATACCTCCTTCCACCTTTCTCTGCTCTTATAGAATCCAGGAACCCACGCGACGCGCTGGGAAGTCCCGGGAAACAACTTGAGATTGGCACGTGGCCTCGAAATATTTTCTCACGGTAGTCGGCCTCCCACGTAGTTATTTATTCGATTATATATTAATAGACTTTGATGTACCGATGGCTTCGTAAAATTCTGGCACTGATTTCCATCCTTTTACTTTCCTGGGAAACCTTCAAATATAGGAATTACGACTCAATTTCCGTAATGTGGTGAGCCTGTCTGTTCCCGCTGAAAATCTCTGTTAAGATGGCAGGTCTCTCCCCCAGACAAAATCCCATCTCTCTTTCTTTCTTCCTCACATATTCTTTCTTCGTCACACATGACCACGCCTTGCCTCGGGAATCCCCTTCAGTTCCCGCGCTTGGTATAGCATCACGCCTTTGCAGTTAGCGTCCTGCTGTGCATTATTTTATCAGCGTTAAATATTTATTCTTATAATTAACAAAATGGTACAATTTACAATATTGGGGATGTTTGGTCGCGTAATACTTATTATATGTAGACGCGTTTTGAACATGCAACCAAAATCGTCTTCAGGGCAATAACTGTCACTCCATAGTAACTAGACTGACGATACAGAGATTCTGTTAGAAATACAGTTTATTCTAAGGCCTCCAGAGACAAGGATAAATATGTTGAAGTGTAAACTATGGATGGTAGCCATGATCTACTCAATATATAGCCGTCCTCCCTGTTAAAATTATTCGGGTTTAGCAAATTTTATCGCCTCACGAAGGATACCAGGTACAAATGTTTCTCTTTAAGAATGACAGAAGTTTCATCAAAAATGATTTGATGGTCATTATGTATGGTATATTCTGCCACACACTTCTCTGGCTGAAAAAGACGTAAGTGCCTGCGATGTTCCTTAATCCTCGTTGCTACCTTCCTTCAAGTTTTGCCAACATAATCCGATCTACAGGAGCAAGGAATCATGAAGACGATCCTTGTTGCAGGTTCCAACCGCGTGAACTTGTAATAAGTATTACACGACCTAACATTATAATGCAATTTAATGGTCACGAAAGTCTAAGTCTTAATTTTATTGTGTCACTTCAACACAATCATTAAAAATTTAACACAAATTGCATCAATTTCTCCTTTTTAGCATGATATTCAGTGAAAACATGAATATTCAAGATAATATATGAATTTATGTCATTTTAATCATTCACCGAGAATGAAAAACCAACAGATTTCAATATATTGCTTTCCTCTAGTCTGTTTTGTCTATATGTGACAATTAAAAATGTATCTTCAGAAGATGGCTGCTTGAGTAAAGAGTGAATATCTTAATTGTATTACTAATAAAGTCCTCTGAATTTTCCCTAATTCAGTTGATTGTTTGTGAAAATGATTGCATTTAACATTTCTGTGAAGTTAACTCAAAGTGTAATACAGACAACAAATGCACCCATCATGACAGTTCTCTTCTTATAGACGAGAATTCCTCATAAAATTGTAATTTCGCTCTTATTTTGCAGAAACACATTCCAGATATTTTGCGTTTTGAACTCTAATTTGCATTTTATCGCGAGTTAGATAAACCACAATGTTACACTTGGGTGTCTTTTAAATGTCAAATACACTTGTATACTTGTTTTTACAGCATTTAGCAACGTTTTAAATTTATCGCGATTGCGAAAGTCTACCTTCACTATTAATATGTAATTATTTTATATTATATATATAATATATATTATATTATATTTTTATGTAATTATTATTTTATATTATTTTATATTCTTATTAGAAAATGTGATAATGTGTCAACAATATCCCAACCTTTACAGTTTACTAGGGATATGGACATCTAGATAAAAGTAATCTGATGAGATGCGTATGGCTCAGTTTCATAATAAATGTAACAGAAATAACCTAAACTATAAAAGTTGGTACCATTTTGTTCTGTCCCACTTACCAGGATTGTATATAAATTCCTTTCCATTGTGAGTGATCTGCGTATTATTAGCAGGAAGAGTCGAGTTGTAAGGTGGAGTAGGTGATTTTGTTTCTTCTGGATTCATCTGTCAAGGTATGGAACGCAGAATAAATTAGAAATTGATTAAAAAATAAGCAAAATGGCTACATTTATTTGTTATACAATTATATTTTCACTTATAGTTTAAAATATCCTTGCCGGAGAGATCTGTGTTTGCAGTGCAGTATGTCTTCTGGTATGGGATAGATCAAATTTGTTTCTTTCATTGGCCTGTCTCAGTCTCATCCTTGGCTTTGGAAACATGAAAGCACCGAGGTATGAGTGATGCTAGTAATGCTATTCTTTAAGTATCCAGTCCCTGTTATGAATGGTGTGAACATGTCGCTCTTAAGGTCGTTCGATGCACGCAATTCAGTGGGCTTGGCAGACTGATAGTTGCTGTAACATCTGGCTCGACGAGGAGATTACCGGGAACTACTCCTCATTTCACTAGTATCCCTCTTCCAAGATGTCTAGGCCATCTATGACAGCTGATGGTGGAACTGTCGACGATCAAACCAGCCTTCGGGTAGAATACTCAACATACAATTCTTTAAATGCTAAAGTAGGATTAGACCTATGGGGTAAAAAGATTAATCAAATGAAGTACGCTTGGAGTTAAGTGATAAGTCATGGGATCACTTGCATAGCTGATGCTTGACAGATGGACTTGGTGAGGCATTCATGGCCATTCTTCTAGCAGGCAAAGGCACATTCTTGATGGAAGAAGAAGGGAAAACTGGTTATTACTTGTCCCCTTCTATGGTAAGTACACACGGTACAGAGTTGTACAAAGTACCCGTACATTGCACTCACCTCCGCAATCCAGTTGAACTCTGTGCTACTAAGAATTATGGAACTGTGATGTTGAGATCCGTACTTATTCTTATCTCTAGAACATGGGAGTATTCTTAGAAAATATTTATTTCTATTATCAGAACGTCTAGGGAATAAAGCAGATAGTTGTCAGTCATCATGACTTGTGCTGCATGTAAGCAATGCGAAATACTTCTTTCTTTTTTCCTTAAGAAACGTTTCGGAAATTACTAATTGGTTTGATAGAAGAGAGTTCGGGTTTAGAAAAGGGCATTCCATTGAGGCTGAAGTTGTAGGATTTCATCAACATATAGCATATATTTTAGATTCTGCAAGTCAAATGAACTGTATCGCTCTTGAACCATCTCAAGGCTTTTGATAGGGTATATCATTGGAGACTATTGATTGAAATATGGGTAAATGGACTAAATCAAAGAGAATTGAATGGATGGCTAAGTTTATATAAATCAGAACTGACGGAATTAGGGTAGGTGAATCATTACAGTACCTGATCTGTAATGCATAAGAGAAGGCTTCCACGCGGCTGCTTTGGATCTTTATGTTTGCCTATACCAGGTGGCTCTCCAGCCCCGTACATTCTACTTATAAGTTTCCCGCATGCAATAATGATGAATGGGATGCCTAATCACTGGTTTACAAAGGAGGGCTCCAACGTGCTGTATTTTGGATGTGAAACAAAGGGTCATTTTACTGCTCACGTCATAAGATGTTTTCTCCTGTCTCATCTATTTACGGGTACAATTGAGTTAGAAACGTTGAATAGGGTAAAATTTGGTAAAGGTTTTCTCACAGTGCATTACTTTTGGGTACTAATATGACAGCTACGAACATAGAATTTGGCTCACGTATGGATACTGGATGGGCAGAATTAGATTATTCTACCTTTCGTGTAAGTGATACGAACTACGAACTATACCTGAAAAAGTTTATGTATAATCGAGAAATACCGACAAATCTAACGTTAAGGAATAGAGATACGGCGAAACATCATAGGACAAAAGTTGTAGATCACTCCAAATTGAACTGAGATTGTGCTATCCGTGCCATTTTGTGATACGACTTACCGTTTAGCCGCGAAATACCTCTAAACGAAGGTCTGCACAGACATTAAAATTGCCTCAATATTCTGATATTTTTCTAGAGTAAAAATGAAACATTTAAATATCTTGAAAGCTTTCCGTCGATTACAGACTAAGACATATAAGTTTTCCAAATTTCAATTTTCTAGCTCGTCTGGCAGATTGTGCCACAATCTTGCTTTGGGGGAGGGGGTTATAATGAGGATTTTCAGGAAAGTAAGGCTAACAAATATGCAGATGGCAATTATTACACTTAGAAAGGATTACGAAAATTTCGCCGAAATAGTCAATGTACAGACACACGGTCGTTACGATTTTATTCATATAGATAAGGAATCTGCTCTACGTACAACACCTTTTGGAC
Source organism: Anabrus simplex (assembly GCF_040414725.1). Lineage (NCBI taxonomy): Eukaryota > Metazoa > Arthropoda > Insecta > Orthoptera > Tettigoniidae > Anabrus > Anabrus simplex. The sequence continues at coordinate 237,927,249 of NC_090269.1, read as the reverse complement.
TATGTCCGCTGAACTTAGTCTGCAAAACCAACCGTTCATGACATCTCCCTTATTAATCCACCTATCGACAATATGCACATGAGTAAAAGTTTTAGAAATGGATTTCCATCAAGGTTGGTCGATTTCCAGTCAGGTTGGTGTTGTACATATTGCGAGACTGTAAAATCACTATTTATTTTACCCATAAACCCCGAGTCCATTCCGGGAATTTCAAATGGTATGGACCTAAAAAATATTCTTTAGACAGGTGGATGCTAAATATGAAGTTTGGTTGGCATATCTCCAGTAGTTTTCAAGTTATTATAAATATGCTTTACACTCACCCGCTTTTGAGTTAAGGTCGGTGGGACTTGTACTGAAAAACAGTCCATTAATGACATCTCCCCTATTAATCCTCCTATCGAAAAATGCACATGAGAAAAAGATTTAGAATTGGATTTCCATCAAGGTTGGTCGATTTCCAGTTAGGCTGGTGTTGTATGTATTGTGGGAGAGTAAAATCACTGTTTTGGATCACTCTAAATCCCCAGTCCATTCCGGTACTTCGACATGATATGGACCTAAAATATTACCTTTGGACAGATGGATGCTAAATGTGAAGTTTGGTTGAAATATCTTCAGTAGTTTTCAAGTTATTCGTAGATTTCCATTAAGTTTGATTGTGTATATTTCGTGGAAGTGCAAAATCACGGTTTCGGTTTCGTATAAACCCCCAGTAAGTTCAGAGATTTAGAAACAATATTGGCCCTAAAACCTACCCCAGGATATGTAGATTCTTATGAAGTTTGATAGAAATATATCCAGTAGTTTTCAAGTTATGGAGAAACACACAAACAAACGAACCAACAAACAAACATGCACCAAAGCTTAAAAAAATATGCAGATGGTCGTTATTACACCTGAAACGGATAACTGTAAGGAAATTTCGCCAAAATAGTCAATGTACAGGCACACTATCGTTACGATTTTATTTAAATAGATAACAGATAGGCACGGGCACGTTTGTAAGTGCAGACCTTCATTTCGGGATTTACTGCTCCTAAACAGTATAACATATCAACAAACTGTTTGCACTATCAGACGCCAGTTTTATCGCTCTACATGTTTGGTCTTATAATATTTCCTCGCATCTCCCATATTTCTGTGGCTTGGTTCTAAAACGGCCAATGTCAGAAAAGCTGTTTTTGAGCTATGAGCATTTGAAGTTTTGCTTATAGTTTTCCAATTATTTTTTTCAACAACTAACTTTAAATAACTTTATACTTTCTCTGTGGAGGTCACCTTATTAAAAGCTGAATTTTTTCTATCGTATTCTTTAAAAATTGCCAGGTCTCTAATCTTTATTGGTAATCTAACATTATTGGCAAGGGCTTATTTAATTGAACGTTAACTGTTCGTTTAGTACTTAACAGAGACATTGGCCCTTTTAACATGTTGCGAGCCAGGATAAAACGCGTTTGTATCAGTTAATATCTCGATTTCGATAAAAAGTGACATTGGCCCTTTTAGAACCAAGCCACAGATTTATGGGTTGGATTGAGTTACGGTGTTTGAATGGGGTGAAATTTGGGTACATTTTAAACATTTTACATTATTTTTCATATACTTATGTGGAAGCTAGAATCGTAAAATTTGGTTCGCAAATAGCCATTAATCGTGTCAATGTGTGCGTGCCAAATTCTACGACTCTATCATTCCTATAAGGGTGTCAAACTATGTAATATACGTGTAGGAAGCACAAAATTTACGAACAATCGAGAAATACAACCAAATCTAACGTACAAGAGAGAGAGAGGCGACCAAAAGTCATAGGACCAAAGTTATAGATCACTCCAAATTGAACTCAGATTGTGCCATCCGTTTTGTGATAGGACTTACTGTTTATCTGCGAACTACCTTAAAACGAAAGTCTGCACCGTCATTAAAGTTGCCTCCATATTTCGATATTCTTCAGGGATAAAAAGTGAAAAATTGAAAGATCTTGCAAGTTTTCCGTCGGTTACGGGCTAAAATGTATAAGTTTGCCTAATTTCAATTTTGTAACTCGTCCGGCAGATTGTGCCACAATCTTCATTTTGGGCAAGAGGGGTAAAATTTAGGAGTTTCAGGAATTTATAGCTAAAATATGTGCAGATGGTCATTATTACCCCTTAAAGGATATCTGTATGAAAATTTCGCTAAAATAGTCAATGCACAGACACACGGTCGTTATGATTTTATTTATATAGATAGATAAGGGATCTGCTCCACGTACAACACCCTTTGGGCTATGTCCGCTGGACTTAGCCTGCAAAACCGACCGTCGAAAAAATGTACATGAGAAAAAAAGTTTTATAAATGGATTTCCAACAAGGTTGGTTGATTTCCAGTCAGACTTGTCTTGTATATATTGTGGGAGATTAAAATCACTGTTTCGGTTCCCTATAAACACCCAGTCCATTCCGGTAATTTGACATAGCATGGACCTAAAAACTTATTTTTTGACAGGTGGATGCTAAATATGAAATTTGGTTTAAATATCTTCTGTAGTTTTCAAGTTACAATAAATACGCTTTACGTGCACCCGCACTTGAGTAAAGTCCGGTGGGATTTGTACCGAAAAACGGTACGCTAATATTATCTCCCATATTAGTCCTCGTATCGAAACGATGCAGATGAGAAAAAAAAGTTTAGAAATTGATTTCCATTAAGGCAGGTTGATTGTCATTAATTTTGGTTGTGTATATTTTGTGGAATTGCAAAATCACGGTTTCGGTTTCGTATAAACCCCCAGTCATTTCAGGTATTTAGAAAAATTCTTGACGTTAAAACCCACCCAAGGACCAGTGGATTCTAAATATGAAGTTTGGTACCAATATATCCAGTAGTTTTCAAGTTATAGACAAACAGACAAACAAACAGACAAACAGACACCAAAAATATGCAGATGGTCATTATTACACTTGAAACAGATAACTGTACGGAAATTTCTCCAAAATAGTCAATGCACAGACACACGCTCGTCATGATTTTACTGAATTTATATAGATTAAGCAGTTTTATGAGAGTCGAATCGATGCGTTGGTGAGACTTGTGATGACCAAATACGATCGTAGACTAACTTCACTTGATTTCTCCATTGATTTACGCTGCAAAGATGACTTTTAAGGTGAGGAAAATAAAGAGAACTGAACATTTTTACAGTTATTTGTTTTCTCTTTCTGGCACACTTGTCATTAGTTCATGCGGATCATATTTCAGATATGCATTCAGCCGAATTACCATGTCAAAATCCTGATTCGGAAGTACAAAAATAAGGCTCGCAGAGAGAACCTCAAACGCGAGGAAAGTTCAAGTCCATATTTCTCACCATATTTTTGAAAAAAAAAGTCATTTACTTTTTTCATTAAAATGAAAAAATGTCATAGAGAAATATTTAAAGACAATTTTTACAAGTTTTATAAGTTAAATTCATTTGTTTGATTTTCCAAATGCTTGGTTTCATAACAGTACTTATTGATTTAAGTACTGATTAAATTTAATGGCTTAAATTTTCATTTAATTTCGGGGAAGTTGAACCCCCTTAACCCCGTAAACACCCATGGGTACGGCCTTGATAGCTTGTATTTCACTGAGAGATATACCTCAACATTTCAGCAACTTATTATTTTTCTTATCTTTCTTATTCTCTAATTAGGAACAAGTATTTAAAGTGGGGGTAGTTTTAACATGGATATGTTTGTGGTATGGGGGTCTATCTGGAATTAGTGTCATCAGTTTAGTGTAAATAGTATTGCGTAAACAGACACCGTGGTAACCAGGTGGTGGTGGTGATTATTGTTTTAAAAGAAAGTACAACTTGGCAACCATCCTCTATAAGCCAGATGGTTAACAATGGAAGGGGCCCGACTCTTAGAAAAATGAAGACATCGATCAAAGAAAGACAAGGACCACAAAGGGATGAAAATGAAAAACTCCCTTGGCCTCGCAAACGTAATGCAATCGGGTCGGAGAAGAACGAGGAGCCTGGCACTAGTACGAGCTAGCAATACCAGGAATAAGCTTAAGACACCGTGGTCACCAACCCACGCTTCCAAGTTAAGAACCACTGTGGCCCCTTTTAGTCGCCTCTTACGTCATGGATGTTATTCTATCATCCTACCCACAGGGGGAGTGGTAACCAGTCAACAAGTCTTCATCTTCTTCCTCACGACTTCTACCGTATTACATTAAGTACAAATGACAGACATTTCGTTGAGGTCACAGCAAAGCTCCGCCCCTTACACACGAGAACGTCACCGAGTGCAGCAGAAATTTTTCTTATAATACGCGCCTTGCGAATATTTACGACCATAAAATTGTGTGCTAAATCAGCGACCATTTTTGGACGTACAGTAGATCTTGGTAGGTGGAACTATTCTGTGACATGGAATGGGAATATTGTCCGCTGGATCAGCTGCCATATGGATGGACGTGGATCATGATGCTACATATTTCTTCTGATATATCGGAACTTTTTGTCCCCTGTGGGTGGAGCGAAATGATCTGTACCACCTGCATGTCGTAAGAGGAACAATGCAAGAAACCGTAATTGCTCTCTCGTCTTCTAAGTCCAAAAATCGTCCTTCACGTGTAGCGGTATTAAAATGGAAAATCACGGAAAACCATCTTCAGGCATGCTGATAGTCGTGCTGATATACGTGAGAGAGGGTCGAAGGTTTGTTACCCATCGTTCAAAGAAGACAACCTTATCTCATAACTGCATTAGAAGAACAAAGATGGCCGGCCACCATAGCTCAATTGGTAGAACAACCGACGCGAAATCGGGAGGTTGTGGGTTCGGATCCCACTGGTGTCCGGTTGGCCCTTTTTGTTCTGTACATGACATCTCTTCAATACGTACTAAATGTACGTAACACGACCTAATAGGTTGAAAGTCGATTTCGACTACAATGCGGTCGTGAAAATTCAATATTCATTGACTTGACCCTCAACGGGCAACTTAAACGCACTTTACAGCGTGATGGCAGTTGTGCCAGACCTGTAGCTTAGATCCTTTCCAACAGAACAAAGATGGCCTATGCCACCATAGCTCAATTGGTAGAGCAACCGACGCGAAATCGGGAGGTTGTGGGTTAGGATGCCACTGGTGTCTGGTTGGCCATTTTTGTTCTGTACTTAACATCCCTTCAACGCGTACTAAATGTGCGTAACACGACCTAATAGGTTGAAAGTCGATTTCGATCGCATTACGACTGTACGCAGATGGAAACAACTTTTTTATACACAGACTACCACATGAGGAACATTTATTCAAGATAGGTCGGATGTTAAAGGGCGCCCAGACATCTCAAACCCAGAACCTTCAAGATAGAAAACGAACATGAATTGATCATGAAATGTTAAGTAGAAATGCTGGACGTGAGGATAATATTACAGGAGAATGGAAGAAATGCTGTCTTTGCAAGTACTCCGTGGTCATCGCGCTACGTCTTGCGCGTTGTGAGCCCCTGAAGGGGTTTGATTATGCCTCTCAGACCTGTACTAGGTGCAAGCGTTAAAGTTATATGGAGATGGTGTAAACAATTCAAGAATTGACACTAATAAGGTAGGATTATCTGAGTAATTTTACGTGTAAATATATGTTGTTTTCGCGCATATAAACGCCTACACCTCATAATTCATAGATCATCTCCGCACCGCGCATACACTGACCTTAGTGACATTAGATACTACTCCTATGTCATTAATACTTGAACCTATTGCTGTATAATACAATCGGAGATGGACCGAAAGATTCTAGACTCGCTTGGGACTTCTTCAACTAGTGCCCTCTCCTCAGTTAGTTGGTGACCATCAAAGGGCATATTGCTTTCTTTTTTGAGCTTCCTTATCAGGGTTGCCGTATCGAAAGTTCTTCACCTTCGCCACCCACATTCACGTTTCCCGTATCTTCCCTGCTATCATCAGTTGTATCAGGTTAAATTTCTTCGTTCGGTAGATGTGACCGACATACGCTACATTCGTCCTTTAGCGAGGATTAATGACTTCACATGATTTCCCAGCATGGCGGCGCAGTACTCTACGCAAAGAATCTTCAACATCCTAGGATACATCCGTATCAGAAAGCTCTGGTGGTGATAGTGGTGCATATCTTTTAGTGTCCATCCTTCCACATCGTACGCAACACCGATAAGGCATAACACTTCACGACTCACCAACGAGTTTCCAATCGAAAATCACGATTCCACAAAAGATGTTTTAATTTGAGATACACAGTTCTTGTAGTGCCGAATCTGTTTTTTATTTCTACATCTAGATCCCACTCTTGTGTTAGCCAGTACCTAAGGTACTTGAAATGTGGTACCTTTCAATGGCGTTTCCGTCCAGGGTAAAAGCAATTTGGTGATTTTCTGCTAGCTGATTACCATGATTTTTAGGCCCCATCCCTTGTTTAAATGAATCTATTCAGAAGGAATTGAAGATTCTTTTACATATTCATCTACTATCACGACATCATCTGCATGGAAGAAGGTTTGTGGTCTTTTTTTTTCGGTTGTTCTTGTTCTTCATCAAGGTCAATTCGAAAATTGCCTTCAGAGTATAAGTTAGAAAAGAATATAACTGATAAAAAAATGACGATTGGCAGTTGAAATGGTTTGGCCACATCCAACGTAAAAACAAAAATCTCGTTAAGACACATGGAGAAAATCCTGAGATGAATACTCCCTTCGTATCCGCTGACCCCAATAGGATGGTGTCTAGGGATACTTGCACTTCCGGCATAAGAAAGGGAGGAGAGAGGATACAACCTTGTATCACACCTTTTTTCTATCGTAATTTCTTCAGTAATGAGGTCTCCAACTTTGATGTGAGCTTCTTGATGATGTTTACATCAGGGGCGGTGCGTGGTATTGTTGCAGGGTTGCACAACTCCCAATAATTTTTCACTTAATTTGTTGTCTTTTCTTCTCATGCTTTTGTTAATAAACCTAACGTGTATCCGAAAACATGTTAAAACCAACCATCTTCGGTCGTTCGCTGTACTAATGCTTCGTAACGGACCAGCAAATGCTGCTTGCTTCGAATCAACCTCAGGGGGGATTTGCTTTCCTACGGCAACTCCCTAGCGGACAGCGCGGCGCAATGTACCTCAGCAGGGAAGAGCCTAAGCCTGCATAGCATCAGGTAGCATGCTCGCCAGTATCGGTCTCAGGGAGTTGCGCGAGGCTAGCAAGTCCCCTACCGAGAAAGAGTTCCAAATTTCCCCGTTAGATTGCGCCACTCTGCGGAGATCACTTCATTCCTACTCACCTCTTGCAAAGGTAATTCATTTCCATATTTTAAATTTACAAATTTCATTTACGTTGCACCGACGCAGATAGGTCTTTCGGCGACGATCGGATTGGAAAGGGTACGAGTTGGAAGGAAGCGACCGTGGCTTTAATTAAGGCACAGCCTGGTGTGAAAATGGGAAACCGCGAGAAACCATCGTCAGGGCTTCCGATAGTAGTGTTCGAACCCACTATCCCCCGAATGCAAGCTCATAGCTACGCTACCCTAACTGCACGGCCAACTTGCTGGGTAATTTCTTTCCCACACCATACCAGACCACCCACAATATTACCAACATAATGTTTCAATGAAAAACTGGACGGAAAATTTTCAATTCAAGTGAGGCAAAAGTAACTGTGCCAGGCTGAATGGCTCAGACAGTTGTGGCGCTGGCCTTCTGACCCCAACGTGGCAGGTTCGATCCTGACTCGGTCCGGTGGTATTTGAAGGTGCTCAAATACGTCAACTGTGTCAGTAGATTTACTGGCATGTAAAAGAACTCCAGCACCTCTGCGTCTCCGAAAACCGTAAAAAGTCGTTAGTGGAACGTAAAGCCAATAACGTTATTATTAAGAGTAACTGTAGTTACAGTGTATAAATAGCCTCTTATTTCCTGGGTTGTAATTGCCAGATATGTTACAGTTTTAGTAGGAATGTAGTTCATTACTTATCGATAATAGAGTTTCTTATTATTTCTGTAAGCTATAAAAATGTGATACTGAAAATGTTGGTGCAACACCCAGCTTCAGATACCACCAGCCGCCACTGGTTTACATATCTACTGTCAAGCCCAGTATGTTTCAGATGATGTACACTGACTTAGCAAATGTCATGGGATGGTCACCAAATAGCGTGTGGGGCCTCCTCTGGCCCTGCGAACTACAGTGAGACGCCGTGGAAGTGAGTCGACAAGTCCCTGGTAGTCCTCTGGACGCAGCTGACACCAAATCGTTTGCAGAGCGGCCGCCAATGCTGGTCTGTTCGTGGATGCAGGATCCATGGCACGGAGCCTGCGTTCCAGGACATCCCAGATATGCTCGATAGGTTTCATATCGGGGCTCCTGGGTGGCCATGGCAGTCGTTGGACCTCCGCTGCATGTTCCTGGAACCATTCCCGGGCGACCTGGGAGCGATGTGGCGGCGCGTTATCATCTTGAAACACCGCAGAACCGTCTGGGCGCTGGAAGGCCAAAAATGGGTGGAGATGGTCTCCGAGCAGCTCAAGATACCGCGGACCATTCAAAGTCTCTTCCAGAATAATTAGGGGGCCCATTCCATACCAGGAAAATGCACCCCAGATCATAACAGAGACACCAGCGCCCTGGACCACACCTTCGAGGCAGGCGGGATCAATCTCTTCATGTGGTCTGCGCCATACACGGTGCCTCCTGTCGGCATGGTGCAGTTGAAATCGTGATTCGTCTGACCATATCGCGTTACGTCATTGTTCCAGTGTCCGTCCCTGGTGACTGGCGACAAATGCGCGTCGTTGTGACCGATGACGTTGGTTTAACAGTGGCACCCGTGTGCGGCGCCGGCTCCCATACCCCATAGAACCCATGTTCCTACGGATTGTCCACTGGGAGACGTGTCTAGCACGGCCTGTGTTGAATTGAGCCGTGATCTGTTGCACGGTTACCCGTCTGTCACTATTGACAATCCGTCTCAGATGTCGCCGGTTACGGTCATCGAGGGTGGCTGGGCGGCCGGTCGTTCGTCTGTTGTGGACGGTGACACCCGCATTCAACCATTCACGATACACCCTGGACACGGTTGATCGTGTGAAGCCGAATTCCCGCACCACTCCCGAAATCGCACTTCCCATCCGTCGGGTACCGACCTCCATACCCCGTTCGAACGGCGTCAGCTCAAACGACTTTCCATGTTACACCTGTCACATGCACAGCTACTGCTCACAAGGTCTCCTATACAACTGCCGCTGGCACAGGGGGCGTGTGGTGCGCGGACACACACCTGCGCATCAGTGCTCCGCTATCCCATGGCATTTGCTCAGTCTGTGTAGAAGGACGTACTCTTTGGTGTTGTCAAATGCTTTTTTCATTACCAGTGAAGCAGCAAATACAGTTTATTATTGGTCAATATATTTTTGCACTAAATCTTGGTTATACACCAGGTCGTACCTAAATCTAAGACCGCCCTTACAACCTAAAATGAGTTTCTCTGATTTTTCCTTTTTGTTTTCCCCTCCATAATCAAGCGTAAAGGAGGTACAACTCCCGTAAAGGCTGACCAGCGCAGAACCGCTGTTTAATGTTCATTTGTCATTGGGGATGTAAGTCAGTTCAATTAGTTCGTGGTACCAACTTTAAAAAGTTTCTAGTATGACATACCAACAACTAAACTTAGTTCCTAATATTACGTAGCACGAAGTACCAACTTGGCCGGGCGATGAAGGGGAGGACACTGATTGCGCGCGGTGTTTAATTATTCTTTTCGTTGCTATGGTAATCAACAAGTTACTATTTAAAATGGATGTCGCTGGTTGTGGACACTGCTGTGTGAATATAGTAGATTTTGCTCAATTCAGGTGTAAATTGGAAGACTTATTAGCGTTTTATTTTCATCACGGCCTCATCACGAGGGAGAGAAAATGTGAAAAATGTGGAGAAAGCACCAAACTCAGTGTTCGTTGAGGCAGCGATTTATTTTTTAGGTGCTCTCGTAGACACAACGGTGTCAAATGTGGATGGTGGGTTAGTGCTAAAAGAAATACGTTATTTGAGAAATCGAAACCTTCGTTATTCGATATAGGATTTTTCGTTGTACTTTGGTGCACTTTACCAAAGCCGAGATACGCTGTTTTAAAGACTGAACTAGGTTTCGGTTACACAACTGTGGTAGATTGGAGTAGCTTTTGCCGTGAAGTTTGTGTCGCATGGGTAGATCAGAACAGAAAAAAAAAAAATAGGTGGACCGAATGTTATTGTGGAAATAGACGAAAGCAAATTCGGCAAGTCTAAATACCACCGCAGCAGATACATTACAGGGCAGTAGCTATTCGGGGTTGTTGAAAGGGGCGATCACACCATGTTTTTTTGTTGTTCCAGTAGAAAGTAGAAACAAGGAAGTTATTAAAGAGTGGGTATTGCCGGGGTCAATTGTGATTTCTGACTCCTGGAAACCTTACGATTGCTTGGAGGTGGAGGGGTACGTTCATCTTAGAGTCAATCACTCTATACAATTTATTGATAGCAGCAAGAGCGGACCCGTTAACAGGAGTAATAGGAGGGTGATGCCTAATAATAGGCCTTCTGTACATACACAGAACATTGAAAATAGGTGGCGGCATTTAAAACATGGCAGTTCTTCTATTCCGACATTTGGGAGGGGGAAATATCATTTCGTAGGCTACCTTTGTGAATTCCTCTTCAAAAGTGCCTTTCCAATAGAGAACAGAGTACACAATTTCTTCCTGGCAGCTGCTGATCTCTACCCTCCTCTCCATTAAGGTACTTCAATATCACTATAAATGTTTCTTTTTTTTTCTATATCCTTATTTATGTGTGTGCATTTCTTTTCCCTGGACCACTGTGTACCGCTACCTCTGAAGCATTTAAACATGTCATTATTTGTGTTTCTCATCATGAGTGCCAGTATTGCAATGAGTGAGAACAGGGCAATCTATACTTCACAGTGTCCAATTCCGTAATTACTGTCTTCCTACATTGGTGCGGATACGTTAGGTCCAGCTAATGACAAAATTATTGGTCTGTGAACAACAAAGGTTAGTGCGGCTTCTAACATATATTTCTTCTTATTATTATTATCAAATCATAAGTGGCGCTATGTATGCTTTACAGTGTTAAGATCCATAATTACTGCATGGCTAGTGACAAAGCCATTGGTCTGGATAGGTTAGGTCCGGCTAGTGACAAAGCCATTGGTCTGGACAGGTTAGGTCTGGCTAGTGATAAAGCCATTGGTCTGGACAGGTTAGGTCCGGCTAGTGACAAAGCCATTGGTCTGGACAGGTTAGGTCCGGCTAGTGATAAAGCCATTGGTCTGGATAGGTTAGGTCCGGCTAGTGATAAAGCCATTGGTCTGGACAGGTTAGGTCTGGCTAGTGATAAAGCCATTGGTCTGGACAGGTTAGGTCCGGCTAGTGACAAAGCCATTGGTCTGGACAGGTTAGGTCCGGCTAGTGATAAAGCCATTGGTCTGGACAGGTTAGGTCCGGCTAGTGACAAAGCCATTGGTCTGGACAGGTTAGGTCCGGCTAGTGACAAAGCCATTGGTCTGGACAGGTTAGGTCCGGCTAGTGACAAAGCCATTGGTCTGGACAGGTTAGGTCCGGCTAGTGACAAAGCCATTGGTCTGGACAGGTTAGGTCCGGCTAGTGACAAAGCCATTGGTCTGGACAGGTTAGGTCCGGCTAGTGATAAAGCCATTGGTCTGGATAGGTTAGGTCCGGCTAGTGATAAAGCCATTGGTCTGGACAGGTTAGGTCCGGCTAGTGATAAAGCCATTGGTCTGGATAGGTTAGGTCCGGCTAGTGATAAAGCCATTGGTCTGGACAGGTTAGGTCCGGCTAGTGATAAAGCCATTGGTCTGGATAGGTTAGGTCCAGCTAGTGACACAGCCATTGGTCTGGACAGGTTAGGTCCGGCTAGTGATAAAGCCATTGGTCTGGACAGGTTAGGTCCGGCTAGTGATAAAGCCATTGGTCTGGATAGGTTAGGTCCGGCTAGTGATAAAGCCATTGGTCTGGATAGGTTAGGTCCGGCTAGTGATAAAGCCATTGGTCTGGACAGGTTAGGTCAGGCTAGTGACATAGCCATTGGTCTGGACAGGTTAGGTCCGGCTAGTGATAAAGCCATTGGTCTGGATAGGTTAGGTCCGGCTAGTGATAAAGCCATTGGTCTGGATAGGTTAGGTCCAGCTAGTGACAAAGTCATTGGTCTGGACAGGTTAGGTCCGGCTAGTGATAAAGCCATTGGTCTGGATAGGTTAGGTTCGGCTAGTGACAAAGCCATTGGTCTGGACAGGTTAGGTCCGGCTAGTGATAAAGCCATTGGTCTGGACAGGTTAGGTCCGGCTAGTGATAAAGCCATTGGTCTGGATAGGTTAGGTCCGGCTAGTGATAAAGCCATTGGTTCTGCATAGGTTAGGTCCAGCTAGTGACAAAGCCATTGGTCTGGACAGGTTAGGTCCGGCTAGTGATAAAGCCATTGGTCTGGACAGGTTAGGTCCAGCTAGTTACAAAGCCATTGGTCTGGACAGGTTAGGTCCGGCTAGTGACAAAGCCATTGGTCTGGATAGGTTAGGTCCGGCTAGTGACAAAGCCATTGGTCTGGACAGGTTAGGTCCGGCTAGTGACAAAGCCATTGGTCTGGACAGGTTAGGTCCGGCTAGTAACAAAGCCATTGGTCTGGATAGGTTAGGTCCGGCTAGTGACAAAGCCATTGGTCTGGATAGGTTAGGTCCGGCTAGTGACAAAGTCATTGGTCTGGACAGGTTAGGTCCGGCTAGTGATAAAGCCATTGGTCTGGATAGGTTAGGTCCGGCTAGTGATAAAGCCATTGGTCTGGACAGGTTAGGTCCGGCTAGTGACAAAATCATTGGTCAGTGAACAAGCAAACATTAGAAGCCTCTATTTATTATTACTATTAAATCATAAGTGGCGCAATGTTTACTTTACAGTGTTAAGATCCATAATTACTGCATGGCTAGTGACAAAGCCATTGATCTGGACAGGTTAGGTCCGGCTAAATCATTGGTCTGTGAACAAGCAAACGTTAGGCCTCTATCTCTTATTAATATTAAATCATGAGTGTCGTAATCTATGCTTTACAGTGTTCATAATCGTAATTACTGCATCGCTACGTCTCAACTATTTAAAAATCATTGGTCTGTGAACAACCAAACATTAGAAACCGCAAAGCGGCTTCTAACTTCTACTTCTTATTAATATTAAATCACAAGTCGCCCAGCTTTAGGCCTCTATTTCCTATTCATATTAAAGCATAAGTATCGTAATCTATGCTTTCCAGTGTTCAGAATCGTAATTACCGCTTCGCTACGTCTGAACTATTTCAACATATTCTTATTAATCTTCGGTGTTCATTATAATCATGGCTGGCGGTGGCACGAATGCACGCTGCCATTGCCTGAAGATTTGCCCTATGACACGTCACTCCCATAATTCAAGACAGGGAGATATTGTTATCCTTATTTATTTCATATGGTTATTCTTTGACATTGCCTCATTCTCTTAGGTTCTTTTATCCCGCGTAAGTCGGCTGTAACTTCTCGCTGTCTTGCATTATGGGAACGACATTTCATTGGCGTAATCTTCAACCAATGGCAGAGTCCATTCGCCTACCGTCAGCCATGGTTACTATGTTATTTATCCTGGCGAGCCTTATCAGCAGGATTCATAAAAACACTTTCAGGGCGTGACTTGTTTGATCTGGAGCATACGTATTTAGATCTAAAAGATCTATGGGTCTCTCAAGAAAACTAATTCGTACTAAACATAATATTATAAGGGTTACTTGTACTCACCATTTTATAGAAGTCCAGTCTATATGGAAATTCTCGGAAAATTCTTGGATTTTACTTTCATACATTATACACAATGATATGTACTTAAATTCCATGGCAATGGGTGATGTATTGTCAGTTGCACATTGTTGTAGTTATAGTAACCAGATCGATGTTTCTTGTTATAAGGGACGTATAACCGGCTCGCAAAGGGTGCCATCATCACTAACAGAGACTTCTAGTTTATTCTTTAATGTTATTCATGATTGAAATTAACCCTACGTTAGGCGCAAGGATGACTTTCCATACAGTCCTTTCTCTCGTAACCCTTATTTAAAATTGAGTGCTTTCTCTCGCATGCGGGCTGAGTCAGCGCTAACAGGGCCAGTGGTCCAGAGCTTTACTTGTATTTGTACAATATAAGTTAGACATTTTACCGCCTCGTCCCCCTCCTAACCCCCAAAAATATTGTTACCATCTTTGTCCTTAATAATCGAAAATTTTAATATTCATAGTACATATGGCGTATGGCCTCGGGAGAGCCCTGGTGCAGTTCTTTCGAGTGGACATCCATGAGCGACCTGTGCGTCTGTGAGGATGAAACCTAATGTTGAAAACGGTACACACACATACGCAGTCCCCGAGCCTGAGGAATAAACAAATGAAGGTTAAAATCCTCGACCCGTCCGAGAATTGATCCCTTGACCCTTTAGTTCAAAGGCCAGCATGATAACCAGTTAGTCAGAGAGCCGGACGATATTATCAATAATGCATATTGAAGCACTGCGTCAAAAATCAGTTTATTGCAGAGCCCAGAAGATGAAAATTGTAGAAAGCATTTCTAATGATAATAATATTATTTGTTTTACGTCCCACTAACTACCTTTACGGTTTTCGGAAACGCCGAGGTGCCAGAATTTAGTCCCGCAGGAGTTATTTTCCGTGCCAATAAATCTACCGACACGAGGCTGACATATTTGAGCACCTTCAAATAACACCGGACTGAGCCAGCATCGAACCTGCCAAGTTACGGTCAGAAGGCCAGCACCTCAACAGTCTGAGCCACTCAGCCCGGCGAAATCATTTCTGTAGATAACGATACATACTAGCCTTCAAAATACCGTAGCAGTGTTTCAAATGTGTTGTTCTAAACTGGTAATTTTTATGTATTAGGCCCTATAATAATTATATTCTACGTAGGATAGTTATTTTACGTGTTTTTAGAAATATAGTCAACGGGCGATAAGGAGTTTCTGAATCAAACTATTAAATTAATTATTAATTAAGTAATTATAAAGCCATACTCAT
The DNA here is from genome assembly GCF_040414725.1 of Anabrus simplex. NCBI lineage: Eukaryota > Metazoa > Arthropoda > Insecta > Orthoptera > Tettigoniidae > Anabrus > Anabrus simplex. The sequence goes on along the minus strand of NC_090269.1, from coordinate 237,912,123 downwards.
CCAAGGGGACAAAATTGGTTTAGACCATAGCTAGATAAAGCGATCCTTCCAGACACCGAACGAGTTGACTGTGTGGTTATGGGCGCGCAGCTGTGAGCTTGCATTCGGGAGACAGTGGGTTCGAACCCCACTGTTGGCAGCCCTGAAAATGGTTTTCCGTGGTTTCCCACTTTCCCATCAGGCAAATTCTGGGTCTGTACCTTAATTAAGACCACAGAGGCATCCTTCCCACTCCTAGCCCTTTCCAATCCCATTGTCGTCATTAGATATATCTGTGTCGGTGCGACATAAAGCAACTCGTAATAATAAAAAAAAGTCCACAGGCAGGCCAATCATTACATTTTTTGTCATAGCAGTTTTCCCCTTAATTTTAAGAGTACAGTTACTTGAACTGAAAACGACTTGCCCTTGAATACCCCTTGTTAAAAGAAGAGACATTAATCGGCCCGTGTAAGAACGGTTTGAAGTCTGAGGACGGAACAGGCTTAATATCCTATCCATGAAAAAGAAGAAGAAGTAATGTCATTACACCTTCTCCTCCTTTTTGACTATTTCAAGGATAATCCAAATATTACTTATTCGACAGCTTCAGATGAGAATCTTCTTCACTGCATACGGCTGATTGTCGAGTTCTCGAGGCCAATTATATTTTTATCACTCTGTACAGTGATAACAGCCACTTCCGTAGAGATAGTGTATCTTCTTTTATAAGGAATGACATATTTCCTCCTTCCTTGTGTATCATCATCATGGACGAGAATAGGATATGTCACAGGACACAGGACGTTAACCGTGCCCCGTGCCGTCCTATGAAAGGAGCGGTTGACATTTTAACTGCTGTCTCAGTGTGACTTCAGTAATCGTTAAGGTAAGCACTTAGATGTCCAGAGAAATACTGGGCTTCTTTACGATTGTCTAATTGTTAAATATTAGGTCATCCATCTGGTAGAAAACATGGGTAGTATTACACCATTTCCTCCAAAATTACCCCGTAAAATAATAATAATAATAATAATAATAATAATAATAATAATAATAATAATAATAATAATAATAATAATAATAATAGCACAAGTATTTATTTATTTATTTATTTATTTATTTATTTATTTATTTATTTATTTATTTATTTATTTATTTATTTATTTATTTATTCGCACCGACTAAAGTAGGACTTTTGACGACGATGGGATAAGACAAGGCGATGACTGGGAAGGAAGCAAATGTAGCCTTAACAAGGTATGGTCCCAGCATTTCATAGTGTGAAAATGGGAAACAACGGAAAATCATGTTCTGGGCTGCCGATGATGGGATTCAAACCCATCACCGTCGGAATGTATGCTTACAGGAACGTGACCCGAACTACGCAGTCATTTCGATCGGTATAGTTATTTATTTATCGGTGACGAATTCGGCACATGTGACACACATCTTCTTCTTTTACTTCTTCTACTTCTGCTACTTTATGGCGGGCAGCTGTGAGCTTGCATTCGGGTGATAGTGGGTTCGAACCCCACTGTCGGCAGCCCTGAAAACGGTTATCCGTATTTTTCCATTTTCACATCAGGCAAATGATAGGGCGGTACTTTGATTGAGGCCACGATCGCTTCCTTCCTACTCCTAGCTCTTTCATATCCCATCGTCTCCGAAAGACCTATATGTGTCGGTGTGACGTAAATCAAGTTGTAAAATTTCTTCTTCTTCGTAGCTTTTACAAAGAAACCTATGATCAACACTTGGTGTGCATTAAGAGAGAGCTTATGGTTTTCTAGTAGGCTGTGATTAGGCATGTTTTTTCTCATTTATTTATGTAGGATTTCGTGAAAGGAAAATAACTTCTCCTGTTATTTCGCGAAATAGAACTTGCCCTATACCTTGAATTTCGCTTTAATACTTCCAGAATTATTCCAAAAAAGATTCTTTAGTATAACTTGTGAATTATTTATATGAAAGGTAGATATATAAATAGCAACAATACTAATAGTGATTCATTATTGCTCTACCATAGTCCTAATTAAGATTAATAGATTTTACCATAACTTAACCTTATAACTATGATTTGGTTCTTGTATGCTTTCTTTAATTTGTGAAGGACAACACAGCGTGGGAGCTTTCTTCTATTAGTCGTATCCGGTCATTGATAATCAAACCACCGAGCGAGCTGGCCGTGCAGTTAGGAGCACGCGGCAGTGAGATTGCATCCGGTAGATAGTGGGTTCGAATCCCACTGTCGGCAGCCCTGAAGATGATTTTCCGTGGTTTCCCATTTTCACACGAGGCAAATGCTGGGGCTGTACCTTAATTAAGGCCACGGCTGCTTCCTTCCAACTCCTAGACCTTTCCTATCCCATCGTCGCCATAAGATTTATCTGTCGGTGCGACGTAAGGCAACTAGCGAAAACTAGCGAAAAAATAAGTTATGATCAAACCGTACTTTGAAAGAACCCTACCTGCATCAACAGATGAACAGGGAACCCAAATAGATTTTAATACAGCAGTTGCAAAGAATTATATCTTTAAAAACAAAGTATCCAGCAATAATATCCGACTGTTATAACATTTTAAATTCAGGCAGTTGTTTTCCTTTTCCACACATTACCAGAATATTTTCATAGCTTGACCGAATTTCATTAGTGGTGTTGATGGTGATAATGGTGGTGATTATTGATTTAAGAAGAAGTGCAACTGGGCAACCATTGTCTATTAACACTAACCATAGAAAAACTTGGGAGAGGTCTGGCACTTCAAAGAATAAATAATATCAGCGAAAGAAAGACAAGGGTCACGAAGGGCGTGTAAATGAATGATTTCCTAGACAATGCAACTGACGATACTGTTGCCACACAGGGGCGAAACGCTGGTAATTTTAAGGCTGAAAAGGTCTAAAGAGCTTCATTAATTTTATAACATTATTAAATATTATTTAAGTTTCCTATTTATTCTCTAATTATTTCAATATTGACGTTCTCTTTGTGCAGGATGATGAACCCTGTCTATCTCATTATGGCTGTAGCGATGATCTTGAAGACATCAATCTCATACAAAGTAGTGCAGGCCAACTGGACTACTTGTCATCATGTAGCCCTGCATGAAGATAGCTATCACAGTCACCTGTGTGAAGTTCGGAGTAATAAGAGATCGAAGGAAGGTTACCCGCTCATAGAGTGTGAAAGAGAACATCTCGGTAGGTACAACATATTCCAGCAGTACGTCGCTGTGAACAAAGTGGCACTTCCAGAAAAGAACAACACCCCATTTTTGTGTCTTGGTCAGTACAGTATGAGACGCGATTACGAGTCCGTAACGGTGGAACTCAAATTCAACTACACTACAATAATCGGAGCAGCACGCATTCTGTGAGTATTGCTATATTAAAAATAATTAGGGTAGATGACATTGTGACCGTAAAAATATATTTTTTAAATCCTAGTTGCCAGGAATCTCTCTATGTAAAAATGAAATTATGTATATCTGTCATTCCTCATTCCCCAACGAAATCACGTCTAAATTGCTGCGTAGAATTTCATGAAGTTTTGCACAAACATTCTCAGAGAAACTTTCACATGAATAACTACACCTTATTTCAAAACATTGTACTGAAATGAAATGTCGTATGGCTTTTAGTGCCGGGATATCCCAGGACGGGTTTGGCTCGCCAGGTGCAGGTCTTTCTAGTTGACTCCCGTAGGCGACCTGCGCGTCGTGATGAGGATGAAATGATGATGAAGACAACGCATACACCCAGCCCCCGTGTCATTGGAAATAACCAATTTAGGTTAAAATCCCCGACCCGGCCGGGAATCGAACCCGGAACCCTCTGAACCGAAGGCCAGTACACTGACCGTTCAGCCAACGAGTCGGACAATATTGAACTGAAAATATATTAATTGCAAAAATTCACTGAATAGATTAGAGTGGCTCGGGGTAGGCTGTATTTCTTTCTCGTTCAATCACGCTGAATTGAGCTGAAATTTGGTATGCATATATGGATATTCAATTCAAACACATAAATATTCTCATTTTCCAATCATTCACCGCGTTGAAATGCCAGACAATAATACGTAGGTATTTACTGAACTTGAGCTCTTTTTATCCACTAGAAATCAAAATAATGCGCAAATTATTGGTATCTAATGCAAACACCTTTATCACTTCTCTTGTATCGCTTTGTGTAGTTTATCCGAAACACGGGACAAATTTCATGTCCTGGATTGGCAACTTGGGGCTCTCCTCAGCTCAGGCAACACCTCTTGCACTTTACTCTTGTGCCGCTTATTGTTAGTGTAGTTCATATCCTTGATTGGCAACTCTGCGGCAATTGTTGGTGTAGCACCTACTGTGTCTGACCTGGTCAGTCAGTTGTACCTAGGTATGATGCCATGTGACAGTCAGTGTGTGTCTGACTAGATTTATCATCTCCGAGCAATGACTGTCGTGATAGACGGCGGGACTAGACCATGGCTGATGTTCTAAGAAGGTAGGACATCTTGAAAATAGCCGTTTAAGAAAAATTCTCCCCTCCTGGTTGAAAGAGATATTTATTTTAACGTTATGTATTAGCTTGTAACTTTTAGGCAACGGCATTTATATCCATTCTATATTATTATATAAAATGTACTGTAAGTAAAATCAAAATTGTTTGTTCTTAAGCGATTAAAACGGCAAGTATTATAATATTTAAGTCCTTTTATGGTATCGCCATGCGGGGCTAACATCGGTTTTGCTTGTACATCTTTAATGTCATGGGAATGTTGAGGTGTGTTTCCCACGGAATCCTCTTCATTTTTCCTTTGCTGCGGCTAAGTTTTTCAAAATTTAACTATGTTCGCTTTTGAAATTAATCCTTCCTTTCCGCCTACCGCCGTGTAATTTGGGGTTAGCTTTTGTTTAATTGTGAAATCGTGTCCTAGTTTAATATTGTCAAAATAATTATGTTTGTAGAAGTACTTATGATTTTAAATTCCTAGCTTATTGCTAGTTTCAGCCTTTTTCTAAATTTGTCCTGCCCCTTTTGGTAAGTTTTGTTGTCGGCCATTTGTGTATGAGATTAGCTCTTGTATTATTGGTTCGATGTACCCATTTAGAGATCATTTTCTGTTTCTTGCCTTGTTGATTTCTGCTGTACGTAACTGAACGAATTACGCTCGAAATTACTTAGCAGTACGCGAACGTAGATTACCAACTTGGTTTAGTATTATAGGGCTTGTTTGCCAATACTGTGTGCAATCTACTTTCTAGTAAGGATTTCATTGATTGTTTTCTGAAACTTTTAGATTCTGTTTATCGCCATCTATCTTATATGAATGTTGAGGCACCGAGCTCGATAGCTGCAGTCGCTTAAGTGCGGCCAGTATCCAGTATTCGGGAGATAGTAGGTTCGAACCCCACTGTCGGCAGCCCTGAAAATGGTTTTCTGTGGTTTCCCATTTTCCCACCAGGCAAATGCTGGGGCTGTACCTTAATTAAAGCCACGGCCGCTTCCTTCCACTCCTAGCCCTTTCCTGTCCCATCGTCGCCGTAAGACCTATCTGTGTCGGTGCGACGTAAAAAACAACTAGCAAAAAAAATATATGAATGTTGAGGCCAGTTCTCCTAATATTTAAGATATATTGTACCCAACTATGTTTTTACAATCTGCTTTCCGTCGCACCGACACAGATAGGTCTTATAGGAACGACGGGATGGGAAGGAACTAGGAGTGGGAAGGAAGCGACCGTGGACTCAATTAAAGTGCAGCCTTGGCATTTGCCTGGTGTGAAAATGGGAAACCAAGGAAGACCTTCTTGAGGGCTGCCGACAGTGGGGGTCGAACCCATTATCTCCCAAATGCAACCAACCTTTATTTTATTTCATTTTATTTTATTTTATTTTATTTTATTGTACACTGTATTTATTTATTTATTTATTTATTTATTTATTTATTTATTTATTTATTTATTTATTTATTTATTTATTTATTTATTTATTTATTTATTTATTTATTTATTTGCTCAAATTTTTTTAAAAAATGGACTTGAAATACATTTTGGAAATTAAGAAATGTTTGTTATTTTTGCAACTGCCTCGTCCAGACCTGAGGCTTTGCCACTTGCTAACTTAACGTATTGTTAAAGTTAGCCCTATCTCAAAACAAAGCCCAGCATGTGTACTTAAAATGTAGTTTACTACAAAAAAGTAGCCATAAACGGGTTTTTTTTTTCAAGTTTCGAGCGCTTTCACAACAGCTCTTCATAAAAGTATCAACTCCATGTCGTTGACTAGTTACCCAACGTACACATCCAATGTAAATAAACGTCACAGTGCAACTTTCTTTATGTATCTTGAACTAGTGAATATTAGGGTTCATTCAGTCCTCTCAGGTTTCTTCCTAACTGATTTAACTTTATTCCCGGCAATGTCAATATTCATATCACACTCGCTTGCACCTGTTTTCAAGCTTATAAGCCAAACTGCTTACTATATTTACACCCAACTAAATTCCTCCCTGCAACTTTATATAGTTTAGTAAATTATTCATGTATTCTATGATTAAGGGTGAAAGAATAAAGCCTTGTATATCTCATGTAAGTACTTTGAACCAACAACTTTGGTTGCCTGTTGTCCCATAACCCCCTCCTCTCTTTTCTCCTGGTAATGCTTCAAATGCCTCCTCTAGAACTGCAAAACACAGGCATAATTACCCACTCTTCTAGCAGCATTTTCAGTTAGTTGACGCATACTGAATATCTAATCGTGAAAACTCCTTTATGGTACGAAACCACACTGCTTTTGCTCCGATATACTCCCCACCATTGATCGCACCCTCCTTCCTAAAATTATTGTGAATATGTTCCCTGCTATAATAAAAGAAATACTTCGATAATTGGTACAATCGTTCCAGCGTCTTTGATATAAAATAAATAAATGGAATTATGTATTGTCTGTTTACAGAGAGAAAGGACGACACCTACAGGTGGTGAAACTTAAATTGCAGATATCACAGCAAAAGTTTCACCCACCTTCAGCCTTCAGTCATTGTCCTAGGGATAAGGAATTTTGGACTGGTCTATACGAAGGAGTACCAACTAATTGGTTGTTGAATTTGAAAATTGTATCCCACAATTCTACCGGCAAACGTGTTCCTATTATAAAATCCTATTTTAGAAAACTATCATCAACTACTCTGAATGAAATCGAGATATATGGTCACTCCCTTGAAGAGAGACTCACACTGCCTTCTTTGCCACACTTGAGAAAACTCATTCTACAGCGAGCTAACCTGGTCTTCATCGGTAAGTAAAGCTGTGTCCTCTGTTTGTATAAAACATATTTTCTCACTAGGATTTGGCTTAAATTGCGATCGTGATTGCAGTTGAGTTGCGGTTTATATAGACATGTGAATTGCAAAATATATACGCACATCGTACATGTCCACTCACCGAGCTCAAAAGTGGGTTGCGAGCAGCTCTGGACCAGGCCAACTTGGAAGGATGATCAGATAAGACATTAGAACAAAATGAGTGATTATGAACAAGAATCAGGCACATTCCTCGTTGCTCAAATACAATATTACATTTATATCAAGCATGTTTATATAAAGATGATCAAGCTTTCATACTACACATTTTAGCTTTCATTATAAACGATAAAGGAGTACTGAAAACATGAAGGAGGTCGGTTGTTATATTCTCTTCATTTTTGTATTCTTTGGATTATTTGTAATCTCTAATTATTTTACTTGACTCTTGAATAGCAAGTTGATCACACAAGTACTGACATTTTCCTCTCCATATAACGGTTCCTGATTATACTTGGCTTGGCTAACACGGGGCCTCGTTTATGCCATACTGTACCTTATTTCCAAAGTCCATATCATTGGACAAGGTATACACAGTTTGAGCCTGCTCAGTTTTTCAGTCAGGTAGTGAACGATGCAGCAATTACTTTCTATTCAAACTCCACATTGTTGGTTAAAGATCGGAACTCTTTTGTAGAAAGTTTTATTCTCTACAATTCTCTACGGCATACTGTAGTTCATGGGTATCTTCAACGGTTTAGACAACGTAAGCCGAGAAAGTGTTCCCATGTATAATGAAGCTATGGATACGTACAAAAATTCTACACAGGGTAGGATTTGAATCGTAGATCCATTTTCAGATGTCATTCTCGATCCCTTTATTCGTGATCCGATGTACCCTTCTTACTTCATTTTGTAAAACCACATTTCAAAAGCTTCCATTACCTTTCTTTCTTAGCTACTTCTTGTACATGTTTCACTTTCATGCACTGCCATACTCCACGCAAAAATCCTCAATAACACCTTTCTCATGGGCAGACCTGCGTTTGATGTGAACAAAATTATGTTCTTCAGAAATACTTTCTTTGCTTGCCCAATTCTGTTTTATGTTCCCCACTTCTGTCATCTGTAGTTATTCTATTACCTAACTAACAATACTCATTACTTATTTCCTAATCTAATATTTCCTGCGTCATCTGATTTCGTTCGAATGCATTCCGTCACTATTGTTTAGATTTATTGTTTTCATCTTCCTCCATGACCCCTAAGACCCATACCATTCCTCGCTTTGAACCGTGATTCCTATTCCAATTCCTCTTTGATTTCCCTTACTTCCGTTCTACACAAACACTGAAAACGAGTGACAAGAGGCTGCAGCCCTGCCTGACACCTTCTTTTCCTTTTCTTCGTAACTCTTGATTTTTTCACTGCAGTCTTTTTTTGTGTAGATTACAGATAACACTTCCTTGTGTCCCACTTAACTACAGAATCTAGAATAGCTTGGTCCAATTAACGTCATCAAATGACTTCTACATTTACAGAATGCAAAGTATTGGGCCCTACAAATACATACTCCGCAGTAAGTTGGGTTGCCGTATCTGGCAGGCGCGTTGTCTGCAGTGCATTACGTTTCCGCACCAATCATGCGAACTTGCTAGGAAAGGAAAGTGAAATAAAAAGTGCCCCCTCTCTGTACTGCACACAGTGCCATTGCCACTCTTCTCATTGTGCTGTTTCATACTCTTGTTAACATTCCCGATGAATTTTTTTCTGTCGCAAGAAACTTACGCAAAATGTCAGCCATGTTTATAGACAATGTTGCATAAATTTGATCGCGTAAATAGCCCCATGATCATAGAGCCGCAACCTTGTGATCCAAAACAAAACGAGATAGTACATACGTAAATTTATATTTAAGTAATAATGTAATTCATGGTCTGATGTACGCTACTCAGTTTCTCAGCGATCCTTTCAGAGAAAACCTCACGTTGCAGGCGCAGAGTTGAGTGCTGTTTGAACGGCAGCCGGTGCAGATTGTGTTTAATAATTCGATACATTTGAACGCGATATATCAGAGTGTACTTGTATGAAGTTGAGTGGCAATTGCTTCTCACCATATTCACATCCTCTAGATCGCTTTAACGTGTCGTCAGTGGACAATTCCGACGTAAAAAGTACCATGCTGATGTAGCGTCTTTTTTACATTTCGTCACATACTGCGATCGGGATGTCGTCAGTCTGAATATTGCTGTGCATAAAGCGTGGTTTCTTGTCGTTCAATACGACGACGTTCTGCAAATATAAGTGCTATATCCACAAGATTCGTAATAACGTAGTTGTTCTATTGCTATGCAATTGACTGGATTGAGTGTTTAGACACTAGTGCTGTTTGTACCCTGAGCAATACAGAGAGCCCTCATTCTTTGATTCAAGTCCTTTCTTAGTCTGTATCCCCTACAATCTTTGGCAACTTCTGCAGATTCACATTGTTAGGTGAACGTCTTTCGTGCAACGCAATGATGACCAGGTATACCACTCATTCTACTGCGGAGTATGTATCTGAATCACTCGCTATGTAAGATTGCCCTTCTCAGTTCTACCCTCTAAGACCAGATGTAATATCAGTATTAAAAGGTCATAAATAAATAAATAAATAAATAAATAAATAAATAAATAAATAAATAAATAAATAAATAAATAAATAAATAAATAAATAAATACTTTGGCCCTAAAATTAACATTCATGAAATCAAGAACGTTGTTATCCATTAAAAGAGTGTCATATTTCAATTATCGAGTATGCTGATTGTCCGCCTCTGTGGTGTAGTGGTTAGTGTGATTAGCTGCCACCCTCGAAGGCCCGGGTTCGATTCCCAGCTCTGCCACAAAATTTGAAAAGTGGTACGAGGGCTGGAACGGGGTCCACTCAGCTTCGAGAGGTCAAATGAGTAGAGTTGGGTTCGATTCCCACTTCAGCCATCCTGGAAGTTGTTTTCCGTGGTTTCCCACTTCTTCTCCAGGCAAATGTCGGGATGGTACCTAACTAAGGGCCACGGCCGCTTCCTTCCCTCTTCTTTGTCTATCCCTTCCAATCTTCCCATCCCCCGCAAGGCCCCTGATCACCATAGCAGGTGAGGCCGCCTGGGCGAGGTACTGGTCATCCTCTTCAGTTGTATCCCCGACCCATAGTCTGAAGCTCCAGGACACTGCCCTTGAGGCGGTAGAGGTGGGATCCCTCGCTGAGTCCGAGGGAAAAACCAACCCTAGAGGGTAATCAGATTAAGAAATAAAGAGTATGCTTGTTAATGCATGTATGGAGTCCGGATATAGAGTCAAAACCAGAGTTTTAAATTAAACGATCTTGTAAGCAATCGTGACTTCCAGTTTAAAACAAATTAGCGTGTCGCGAATTCTTTTGTGTTGACGGCGCTGATTTAGGCTGTCGAAAGCTGGATAATAGAGATTGCGTCAACGTACTAATTGCAGCTTTGAAATATAGATGTACTGCAGAATGTTGAAGGTCCCGTGGGTAGACCACGTTACCAACAAGAAGGTACTCCGTCGTGCCGAGAAATCTTGTGAAGTTGCAAAACACAGGAAAGAAGAATATTTCAGCGATATTTCTGAAATTGCAAAGATAGCCTGATATAAACAATCATAGAAGGCAAGGTAGAATGTAAATGTGGACGTGAGTGGAGAAGATCATCCTGGGTTCGAAACCTCCGACAACAGTACGATATCCAGTATACGATAACTCTGATACGGAAAAAGCAAAATATACTAAAAGTTACTCCATGATATTCATCAAATTCCTGTGAGGAGAAGACCCCCGGAATAATGATGATGATGATAATGATAATAATAATAAATAGTGAACTACTAATTGTATGTTAATGTGTCTGTATGTCTGTATGTATAGAAAAGCAGGTAAGTAGAGGGTGTGTCCCCGATGTGCAATGCAATGTTGAATCATGAGCAGTATGGAGCTAAGAAGGCCCTCAATCACGTCTTGCGGAACTGTAGCAAATGTTTGCTGCACCATGAGGCTCAGTTTGTCCACAGTTCAGAGCGGGTGAGGAGAGTTGTGTAGACGTCTACCCATCATGTCCCACACATGTTGAACACCGCTTAGGTGTGTGGACCTTTAGGGATACTGTAAAAGCGTAATTTTCCCCAGAGAAGACTACACCGTGAGGGCAGGCATTGTCCTGCTGAAACATTCCATTTACAACGGTTTCCATCAGAGAGACAACCACTTGATTGACAATCATGTCCGCATACTTTTCAGCAGTCATTCTACCCTCACATGCCACTAGTGACGGACGAACTCACACGAAAGCCAACAGATTCCCAGGCTGTAATGCTTGGGTTTAGACCCGTGTTCCTATCGACAGTAAGATTCGCGTGGTCTCTCCTCCCGGTATGCTGTCGGATACTGTTACGACTATAACTGCAGACCAAAGCGCGATTCATCGCTGAAGACGACACTATGCCATCTGTCGGCTCAGTGTGATTGTTTCCAAAACCCACATATCGATGCTGAGGGATCAGTGGAACACTTCATGCAGAGACACAGGATCGTAAACCAGCTGCACGCAAACGATTACCAGTTGTTTGTTATGTAACGTGTAGTACCACAGTTGTACGAATTTCCGTTGCTGATGTTCAGGGTTCCATCGGGGACACCCGAATGATGCGGTGATTGTCCCGCACAGATGTCCGTCGCGTTGATTCTGCCCCAGGTCTCCGAGCGTACGTCCGTTCATTTGAACCTTCCTGTCATAAGTATTGTACCGTAGATGCAATTCAGTCACTATTGTAGCTACAACTCGCCCGGACAGCCTACTTTCACGCAGACCTATTATCAGGGCCCTCTCAACAAGTGATCCACCCCGGTAAGCGAAGCCTTTTTCACAAGTAAATACTTCACATTACTGCACCTCACAAACTACACGTTACCTAAGCTCTACTGGGCTTCACCTACAGGAGGAGGTTCGTCCATGGCTAGTAAGGAGGGAAGGGGCATATGAACAATCCTCTTGGCCTGAAATCAATATCGTTTACGTGCCTAACTCACACAATTCCTTATCTTCCAATATCACCTCAAATTCCCTATTTCTTGATGGTGTTCTAATTTCCAATTTCCCTTGTTAAATGCTAAGGTGAATGGGACAGTGTCAACGTTCCTTCTGCTCATTTCATATGAGACTATTGTGGCATATCATAAACGAGTTATTCTGAAACATTTCTCCGTATTGCCTGCATATGTTGTGCATGAGACGGCAAAGCGAACTCTGACGACATCTATCTATGAACAGTATAACTAGACTTGTGTACGGACTCTTATCAAGAGAGCGCTCAACTATCGCCACACTACCGCTCGTGCGGGCTACTTGGGAAAGAGGCTGTCTGCCGTAAAACTGATTGTAGACGGACGCTGGCAACCATGTCTCCGCTTTCATAACCTAAAATGAGCGATAACCCGACAGGAATTGGATAAATCTGTTCTGAGAATCCCATTTAGGGATCAAACTAAGTTCTGGTTTATTTTTTTAACTTAGAATGTAAGATCTTGTAAATACTGTGCTTGTTTGGTAACGGTAGTTGCCAGCGCATGGGTCAGCATTTGGGTAAAATGTTATCGTATACCTCTTCACGACTGTAAGTACCTTATTTTATTTTATTTTCTTGGTGGAGTCATATTATATTTTATTTATGTGTCGTTTTGATTATTGCTGTGGGAATTATGGTGAGATTTCGTTTTGTTTTCTACACATGTTTTCGTTTGTACCTTTTAAGTAATATGCTCTTTGGTTTCGCCGTTAAACTTAACATTCTTTACTTTTCAAATTTTATTTTTCCTCTCTGATTGATTTTTATTCTGCTCGTTTGGTGTGTGTTTCTTTATATTATTTTGTTGTTGCGTGTATTTTTGCTATTTAAATTATCTGGTGATTTATTGATATGGCAATCCTTGCCCTGTGTGCTTGCTTGTCTCCATTCTGACATTCCGTTTTGGTTTATTCATTTTAATTGCGTTTGTTTCGACTCCGTAATGTCCGTACGTTGACCTATGTGCTGCGTAAACACCATTTGTCACCCTTAATATTTTTTCCTTCTTAGTTAATATCCTATTATTAATAATAATTAATTTTAGCCCAGTAAACTTTTATATTCATGTCTTTCATTTAATTAAAACTTCATATTAAGAACCATATTTATGTTCCTATACATATAGAAGTAAATTCTGGGACGTACAACAATTTTAAGTTGGTTTTATTTCAAGTTATAATGTTAAAATATAATATTCTCAAGAAATTGTTTATTTAACATATATTATTTGTGGGGTTTTAGGCAATTCCTTGATGGATGGTTTTCTAACGTTCGCTATCCTTATCATAACTTCACATTGTTGTATTATCTTATCCCTGCCATGTCCAATTACGTAACTGTGTCATAGTTGGCGTTGTTAATTTGATTATTATTGTCTTGAGCTTGGCGTGAGGTCGTGTTTGACTCTCCGTGTGTGTTGACGTCTTGTTCTCTAGCTTATTGAATATGGGTTTTAATTTTGTTGATTTTCTTATCCGTTGGTTTTTATTTGGAATTTGAGTTTAATTTATTTGAGTCGAATTTTTTTCTAATTTTGAGCTGGCTTATGTGCTAAATATTTTTCGTCGGGATATATTTTTGTTTTAATTTCACGTAATGATTTGTGGATCTATGTCTCTGTCCTTATTTCGTGTGTGTGATTCCTCCACTAGGGATTGTCCTAATCCACTCACGGTTACTCAGCCTGACTGTTCGTCCCACAGCTTATGTTTCTAAATCTGATTCAGTGTTAAAAAAAAGGATTTGAATGGGTAAAAATTTAAGTTATTTTAAGGAGTTCTTTACATAGTCTGTTTAGTAAAATGAATATTTTTATTTTAAAACTGCTATATTTATTTTAATTTCATCGGTTTATTTAGTTGGCAAATATTTTATTATATTATTACAGATCTGTTTACTTATATTTTTAATTTTTTTCTTTTACTTTACAAAGCAATTGAAAAACTTTCAAATTTCCTTTTATTTACCAAACTATTAAATCATTAAGATTTATCTGTATGTTATCTATCCCATAAACTTTAATTATAGCGTGTTTATAAAAAAACTGGTGTTATTTTTTTAAATGGAGTGGGTTTTCAGTTCAGTTTTCTCGCTTCCACTTATGTCCTGGTAAGTTGTATATATTAGTTGCTGTATGTTATTATTGTTTTGTCCTTCCATCCTTGTTTTATACGTTACCCTATGGCGTTTCCTGAGTGTAACGTCATTCTTTGTCATTTCAGTTTGGCGTTGCACTTGTGTATCGTCGTCAAAGCCATTCCATCCTCAGACGGCATCAAAATGAGCGTAACACAGACGGGATTCATGGAAACAAGCGTTGCTGTTAAATACATTTCCTCTTCCACAACGACGACTTAAGTGCATCCCAATATCTAAATCAGTACGTGCATGTTTTAGTTCTCTTAAGCGCTTTATGGATTTTACGTGTCTTTAAGTTTGTTGTGGAAACCAGATTTGTTTAAATGCATCCATACCTTTTTTGTGGAAATTATCAGTCAAGGCTAGCTTGGCAAAAACATGCAACTGGAAGCTCAGGTACGCGTTGTTATTAACTTTCACCGGCTTAAAATGGAATGGCCGTGGTGACTATATGTACATTAACTTTGAAACAATTTATCACCGTCCACCTTTAGGGAGGTAGTTTGTTTTAACATAGATTTTCTGCCCTATGTTACAGATGGATTTCACGCGGCACCAAACCTGGAGCAAATAGAATTATCTGGAAATTATATCAAAAACATGCCGCAGGTCTTCAGCCGCAACTTTCAGAAGCTTCGGATCCTAAATCTGTCTAGGAATAAGATACACTTCATGTTCCTAGGGATAGGATTCCCAACAGATTCTTACGGAAGAGTCAGTAAAAAGAGAGGATCTCGCCTTCCCCTGCTGAGGTCACTTGACCTTTCTTACAATGAGATCAAAGACTTGGCCTTCCCGTTCGACTACCCTCTCGTTCCGAGCTTGGCGACTCTCAACCTCAGCTACTGCCAAATCGATTATCTGCCAATAAAAAGGCAAAACCCTTTTAGATGCATGCCTTCCCTTTTGTATTTAGACCTTTCACACAATAATATTATGCATTTAAGTCAAACAAGTTTCGTAGTGAATCAAAAACTTAACTTGATTGATTTATCAGGAAACAAACTCGTAGAATGGCCGGTGTTCGATTATTGTGAAATTAGGTTCTTAAATTTGTCTAGTAACAGCTACACAAGTTTGAAGAAACTGTCCTTAAACCACTCTAGAATTGAATACATAGATTTGTCATGGAATAGGATTTCAGAATGGAATGAAACCGATATATTTTATTATCCGAAAGGATTAGAATCGAGTATTACGAAAGTAAATTTGTCCTACAGTGCTATTAGTTCACTCTCTGAAGAAATGTTCATTTCTTTCAAGGCACTTGGAGGTATTGATATTGGAAATAGTTCCGCAGATTGTGTCCACTTATTAAGATGGAGGGGAAGTGAACATATTAAAAATATATACAGTTTAGGTAGACGAAATCATCTAAGCTGCAATGTTACAACACAGGAGGACCCATCTACTCGTATTACTCGTACGTCTGCTCTACGAGTTAACGAGAATGTGTTCGGTACTGCCTTGATGTTGCCTCTCGTACTGCTGTGCATTGTTGCCATATACTCTATTGTGTTCAGACTGAGATATGCCTCGTACACATAGAGAGATGCCAAGTTCGGAAATAAAGTCTTTGACTACGATGTTTGAGGCTATTTCCTACTTTGTTCTTTACTCACTCCATCACTACCACTAACCGTGGCGAAAATGTAATACGCGATGCCATTTTGACTCGCTAAGTATTCCTTTTGCTCCGTAACCCCTCCGACACTCACTCCATTTCTGGCTGGCGGTCGACCAGGTTTCAATTTGTATTTGTCGCGTTGGTACCGGTCAGACTATTTACCTACCTGTACTTCTTAAAACAGAAATCACTACCACCACTTCACTTCCCCATCTGATTTCCTGCTCTAGATAGGTGCTATAAGTGTAACATTACCACGGTACGGATTACCTCGGAGATACTGTAATTTTTATTCTTTCAATAATATTACCAAAGTGCTCATAATCTAAATTGCAGTACTTTCCAAAGTTATCAATATGTGCCGACATAAGGATACCTATTATCTTTTGTATTTTGAATAGAACTGTACTCTAAATATGTACCTGAAATCAACGTAAGTCACGTTTTATGAAAACCGGGCGAGTTGGCCGTGCAGTTAGGGTCGCGCAGCTGTGAGCTTGCATCCGGGAGATAGTGGGTTCAACCCCCAATATCGGCAGCCCGGAAGATGGTTTTCTGTGGTTTCCCCATTTTTACAACACGCAAATGCTGGGGCTGTACCTTAATTAAGGTCACGGCCGCTTCCTTACCACTCCTAGGCCTTTCCGGTCCCATCTTCGCCATAAAACCTATCTGTGTCGGTGCGACATAAAGCAAATAGCAAGAAAAGAAAAGAATACTAGCATTTTAAGAGCCATATAAACGTAAGTCCATTGTCATTTCATGTGTATGACAATAAAATAATAATTAACCATTTTAAGTGTGAATTATAGTAATGAATGTGTTCAGTGACCAAAATTACACAAAATACATCAAGAACAGTGATGAACATTTATTGCCTAAGTCATAAACCAGCAAAAATGCTCTACAACTGATGTTTCTCCTCTCTCCTGTAAAATGACTAAAATGTGACTTACGTTGGGTTAGCTCTCAGGTTCAGATCTGGTACATGTATTATTTTCTGCCCTCTTTAACAATAATATTCATAATAATAGTTATTATAATAATAATGGTTGGGTAATGTAGCTGAAGGCTTCTATTCGGGAGCTAGTGGGTTCAAACGCCACGGTCGGCAAATCTGTGAAACCTGAGAGCTAAAGCAACGTAAGTCACGTTTTAGTAATTTTACGGGAGAGAGGAGGAACATCAGTTGAATCAATCAATACTGATCTGCATTTAGGGCAGTCACCCAGGTGGCAGATTCCCTACCTGTTGTTCTCCTAGCCTTTTCTTAAAAGATTTCAATGACATTGGAAATGTATTGAACATCTCCCTTGGTAAGTTATTCCAATCCCTAACTCACCTTCTTATAAATGAATATTTGCCCCAATTTGTCCCCTTGTATTCAAACATTATCTTCACATTGTGATCTTTCCTACTTTTAAAGACGCCACTCAAACTTATTAGTCTGCTATTCCACGCCACCTCTCCGCTGACAGCTCGGAACATACCACATAGCCGAACAGCTCTCCTTCTTTCTCTCAATTCTTCCCAGCCGAAACTTTTCAATATTTCTGTAACGCTACTCTTTTGTCCGAAATCACCCAGAACAAATCGAGCTGCTTTTATTTGGATTTTCCCAGCTCTTGAATCAAGTAATCCTGGTGAGCCCTCTCCTTTACATCCTTACTACAACCCCTAAACACCCTCATAACCATGTGCAGAGATCTGTATCCTTCATTTACAATCCCATTTATGTGATTACCCCAATGAAGGTCTTTCCTTATATTAACACCCAGATACTTACAATGATCCCTAAAAGGAACTTTCACCCCATCAACGCAGTAATTAAAACTGAGAGGATTTTTCTTATTTGTGAAACTCACAACCTGACTTTTCACCCCGTTTATCATCATACCATTGCCTACTGTCCCTCTCACAACATTATCGAGGTCATTTTGCAGTTGCTCACAATCTTGTAACTTATTTATTACTCTATAGAGAATAACATCATCCTCAAATAGCCTTACCTCTGATACCACTCCTTTACTCATATCATTTATATATATATATTTGTTACCCTGGTTTGGTGGATCAGCAGAGGTGAAAGAAGGTGCTGGGATGAATAGGTCTCAGTATACGAAATTAAAGTTAATTTAAAATTTAACAAGGTTATATTTTCTTTTCAAGATCAAGAAATAAATAATATAACAGGTACTCGGTAGCCTAGCAACAAATCGAGAATGTACAATTACAGTTGTTACAGAATTTGGGCTCCGAGACACAGACACACAATTCTTGAGCAATTAGCCCAACTTTAGCCAAATAGCAGGTTTGACAAAGGGGCAGAAAACCCCAATCATGCCCAGGAGCACTTGCTTCCTATTACTCAGTAAAGCCTCCTCGAGGCACACAGAAACCAAAATTTTAAGAAAGAGCAACCCGCTCTTAAAGTTCAAGCCTATCAAAGGCCACACCAAACTCGACTTTCAAGCTGACCTCCAAGCACATGAAAACAGGGGTAAAAATACCCAACCTACTGAGGCCTATTCAGTAAAGAAGCAGGTTAATTACATGGCCTCAAAAATACCAACTTGAGAGGAGGCGAAACTGCACTCCTAATACATTTCTTTAAAACCTATTTGGCACTAGGCCGCTTATGCAAGGGCTAATCCCATACTAAAGAGGTGACTTATATAAGAAAATGATTTATATTACATTAGGAAGGGAAGAAACGGTTGTGAAAATAAGTTCACCTAAAAGCAATAGGAGTGGGAGCTCGAGAGGGTTAAGCACTCTCTATCCCAATATGTAGTTTAAAGAGATAGAATCTATACCCAGTGTCTTTTACATTTTAGAGGAAAGTTACATGGTAAGAGGTATCGAACCTGCCCCGAGAGTTAAACTGCTGAGCTAGCAAGAAAAGAAGTTATTAAAAGGCCATTACCTTATTGATGAACCGCTGCCCGAAGAAAGAGGCGCTTCCCGCCCCCTGCTACATAATTTACACAATGATAGATGTTACTGAAGTGGCGAGGAGACCAGAAAATCAGCAGTTTATATACCCTCGCAGAAGATTCGAGACGTTTCATGAATGATTACAACCCGCCCACAAAATTTTATTGGTTACCGAACACAGTTACAGAGTAGGTTGGGGAAGAAAGCCCCGATTGGTCGAAAATTAATTTAAGAAATTCGGGATTGGCTAATTTCAAAACTGGCGGAACGAACGGATTAACATTGCCAACTCAAACAATGACAGAAAGAAATTTAACAAAGAACAAACTTATGACTACAAAATTTCTTCAAAGAAAGGTTCCTTCACTTTGCACTAGGGTGCACAATTGTAGTTCTTAAGTGGTGCCATCTAGAAGAGAATGTTCACACTTCTTGCTACAGAGAAAACAAATATAAATCGAAAAAGACACAGTTCAGAACCCTTCAAAATTTACAATAGCGACATCTTCTGAGAAACTTTAGAATTAACATGGTTTTTAAAGTTCAGGCTTCCTCCAGTAGAGGAATTTCAACAGGCGCAAATTTTGAATTAACGGCGTGGAGGTGTACCGCCCGGTACAATATTTATAAGAAAACATAAAGGTCCAATAATACTGCATTGAGTAATTCCCCTCTTCATTATTACAGGGTCAGATAAAGCTTCGCCTACTCTAATTTTCTGAGATCTATTTTATAGAAATATAGCAACCCATTCAGTCACTATTTTATCTAGTCCAATTGCACTAATTTTTTGCCAGTAGTCTCCCATGATCCACACTATAAAATGCTTTAGACAGGTCAATCGCGATACAGTTCATTTGACCTCCAGAATCCTAAATATTTGCTGTACCTTGCTGCAATCCCACAAGTTGAGCTTCAGTGGAATAACCTTTCCTAAAACCGAATAGCCTTCTATCGAACCAGTTATTAATTTCGCAAACATATCTAATGTAATCAGAAAGAATGCCTTCCCAAAGCTTACATGCAATGCATGTCAAGCTTGCTGCGCTGTAATTTTCAGCTTTATGTCTATCACCCCTTCCTTTATACACAGGGGCTACTATAGCAACTCTCCATTAATTTGGTATAGCTCCTTCAACCAAACAATAATCAAATAAGTACTTTAGATATGGCACTATATCCCAACCCATTGTCTTTAGTATATCCCCAGAAATCTTATCAATTCCAGCCGCTTTTCTAGTTTTCAACTTTTGTATCCTATTGTAAATATCATTGTTATCATGTGTAAATTTTAATACTTTAGCATTAGTCACCTCCGCTCTCTGGACATTTTCCCTGTAAACAACAATCTTTACATACTGCTGACTGAATACTTCTGCCTTTTGAAGGTCCTCATACACACACTCTCCTTGTTCATTAATTATTCCTGGAGTGTCCTTCTTGGAACCTGGTTCTGCCTTAAAGTACCTACATATACCCTTTCATTTTTCACTAAAATTTGTATGACTGCCAATTATGCTTGCCATCATGTTATCCTTAGCTTCCTTCTTTGCTAGATTCAATTTCCTAGTAAGTTCCTTCAATTTCTCCTTACTTCCACAGCTATTTCTAACTCTATTTCTTTCCAGTCTGCACCTCCTTCTTAGTCTCTTTATTTCTGTACTAGCAAGGTACCCGTGCTTCGCTACGGTATTATACTGAAATTTGTAATTGAATGCTTATTGTTTTAGATATATAATCCGCCGAAATTCGCGGTCTGACACGTTTTCAGCGAGAATCCACCAATATTCCCGATCTGACTCGTTTTCTATTAGATTACGCCACGTTTCCACCCATTTTTCAATCTTCCTTTCCAGCAATCGATTTCGTACTTCCCGGGCTAGGCTCAGGTATTCTTCCCGGTCAGTTGGGTCCGTAAATCTTTGCCAGACCGTATTTTATTTTAATCATTTTCAATCTGGATAAAATCCTTCAGGAGATCCGGCGTGGTGTCATATTGGGTGCCTTGGCGGCACTGAACCCGCGGCCGGACTGCATTCTAAGTCATTACCCGTCCAGGAGCCGTTTCCAGCGCGGTCCGCACATTTGACGACGGTCCGGAACATTATTATTATTATTATCATTATTATTATTATTATTATTATTATTATTATTATTATTATGTGTTGCTGGGATGAATGATGACAGGGAAAACCGGAGTATCCGGAGAAAAACCTGTCCCGCCTCCGTTTTGTCCAGCACGAATGTCACATGGAGTGACCGGGATTTGAACCACGGAACCCCAGCTGTGAGAGGCCGGCGCGCTGCCGTCTGAGCAACGGAGGATCCTTATAAGTACATTAAGAACAGTAAAATCAATTGGTCTCACCTCCTTTTGCACCCCACCGCCGTTAGTTTTTACTGCCAACCCCCCCCCCCCCAAATTAAAAGAACGCGTGTTTCTTTATGTTTAAGGGAGATTCCAAACACCAATGTTCACGTCTATTACCTTCAGTTTTGAGATATAAGTATCCCCATAAATATAATTTACTTTTGTCACTTCATTTCAAACTACTCCCCCCCCCCCCCCCTTAGTGAATTTTCCCGCAAAAAATACTTGTTTCTTTAATAGTGAAGGATCTTCTAAATACCAATTATCACGACTCTAACTTCTTCACTTTTTGATTTATGTGTCCTCATGAAAGGAATTCAACTCCTTTACACTCCCGCCCCCCAAGATGGTTTCCCCCCCAAAACGCGTTTTTCTTCGTTTTTAAAGGAGATCCAAATACGAATTTTCACGTCTGTAACAACTTTAGTTTTTATTAGATATATATATTCTCATACAATTAAAGTCAATTAATTTTTCAATTCTTTCCGAGAATACGTGTTTCTTTACTTTTAAAGCAGATTGCAAATATCAAATTTCACGTCTGTAACATCTTCATTTTTAAGATATCAGTAGCCTAATTAAAAGAATTCAACACCATGTTCAGTCACTTTCACCCCCCCCCCCTCCACCCAAGTGGTATTTCCGAAAATTAAAAATACACGTTTCTTTAGGTTTAATAGAGATAAAAATACCATTTTCCACTTCTGTAACATGTTAAGTTTTTTTAGATATACTGTAAAAATTCTCATTTTAAAATTTCACCCTTTTTGGGTTCCCCTTAAATGGAGTTTCCAAAAACAAATCACCTATGTTTCTTTACATTTACAGGAGATTCCAAACACCCACTTTTTACGTCTGTAACATTTTACGTTTCCAAGATAATCTTTCAAAAATTTACCCCAATTTGTCACTTCTGTTTAACCGCCATTAATAGGATTTTCCAAAAACTAAAAAATACGTGTTTCTTTATTTTTAAAGGAGATCCCATATACAAATTTTCAGTTCTGTAATATCTTCCGTTTCTGAGATATATGTATCCTCATTAAAGGCATTCAACCCATTTTTCACCCTTTTACACCCCTCCTATTGGGATTTACAGGAAACAAACAAATACGTGTTCCTTTATTTTTAGAGGAGATTCTAACTACCAATTTTTACATCTGTAACTTTTTTTTAAAAATTCACCCCCTTTTCACCCTCCCATTAATTGGATTTTCCAAAAACGAAAAAAATACGTGTTTCTTTATTTTTAAAAGAGATCAAAAGTACCAATTTTCAGGTCTGTAATATCTTCAGTTTCTGAGATATAAGTACTGGTATCCTGATTAAGGGCATTCAACCCATTTTCCTCATTTTCACCACTTTTCACCCCTCCTATTGGGATTTTCTGAAAAAAAAAATACGTGTTTCCTTATTTTTAAAGAAGATTCTAAATACCAATTTTTACATCTGTAAACTTTTAAACTTTCGAGATATAGACACACTCATTTTAAAATTTCACCCCTCTTTTCACCCCCTTAGCAAAGGAATATCCAAAAATCCTCTCTTAGCGAGCACCTACATCTTAATATGAATATATCCCCAAAATTTCACTTCTTTACGTCCAGTAGTTTTGGCTCTGCGATGATGAATCAGTCAGTCAGTCAGTCAGTCAGTCAGGACAAGTTATTTTATATATATAGATTATAATAAGGTGAATCTTTATAATTCCTTACCAACTCTTAAGGAACAAACCTGTTTTCACATTCCTCAACAATTTCTTTAAACCCATCGCAGAGTCTGTTTACATTCTTATTGACCGTTTTCTACCGATCATAATTACTTTTGAAAAACTGCCTCATGCCTGCTTTATCAGCCATATGGTATTCCCTAATAGTCCTACTTTTAAAACCTTCCTTTCTATCACATTTATTTTAACTATGACAAAAAACAGCTTCGTGATCACTAATACCATCTATTATTTCGGTTCCTCTATAGAGCTGATCTGGTTTTATCAGCACCACATCCGAGATATTTTTTCCTTCTAGTTGGTTCCGTCACTTTCTGAATGAGCTGTCCTTCCCATATTAGCTTATTTGCCATTGGTTGGTCATGCTTCCTGTCGTTCGCATTTCCTTCCCAATTGACATTTGGTAAATTAAAATCTCCAGCTACAATCACATTCCTTTCCATGTCGTTTCCCACATAGCTTATCAATTAATTCTGAATCCGTGTCAGCACTACCCTTTCCCGGTCTGTACACTCCAAAGACATCAAGTTGTTTATTATCTTTAGAAATGAGCCTTACGCCTAGAATTTCATGTTTCTCATCGTTAACTTTTCGTAGTGAACACATTCTTCTTTCACCAGAATGAATTGTCCCCCTCCCACCATTCCTATCCTATCTCTACGATACACACTCCAGTTCCGTGAGAAAATTTCTGCATCCATTATATCATTTCTCAGCCATGATTCAACTCCTATTACAATATCTGGTAAATAAATATTTATTAAATTACTTAATTCTAGTCCTTTCTTTATAATACTTCTACAGTTCAACACTAACATTTTTATGTCATCCGTACTTGACTTCCAGATCTCTGTACCATCATCACCGCTCCCTAGACAACACCGTTTCCCTGAATGTACCTCCCTATTACCCTTCTAAACAAATTTCCTAACTTATACGTACCACTGCGGTTTAAGTGAAGGCCGTATGAGCGCAGATCCCTATGTCTTACCCACCCATTAGGGTCTGTCCTACCGGGCGAGTTGGCCGTGCGCGTAGAGGCGCGCGGCTGTGAGCTTGCATCCGGGAGATAGTAGGTTCGAATCCCACTATCGGCAGCCCTGAAAATGGTTTTCCGTGGTTTCCCATTTTCACACCAGGCAAATGCTGGGGCTGTACCTTAATTAAGGCCACGGCCGCTTCCTTCCAACTCCTAGGCCTTTCCTATTCCATCGTTGCCATAAGACCTAACTGTGTCGGCGCGACGTAAAGCCCCTAGAAAAAAAAGGGTCTGCCTCTTTAACATTAATTAATTAATTGTAGAGCATTTTTGCTGCATTGTGACTTAGGCAATTTTTCTTGATATATTTCGTGTAATTTTGATCACTTAACACATTCATTAATATAATTTACACTTAAAATGGTTAATTACTATTTTATTATCAAAAAAATAAAATAACAGCGGACTTACATTTATTTGGCTCTAAGTTTCATAAAATGTGACTTACGCTGGTTAAATTCTCAGGTAAAGAAATAAACTTTTAATTTATTACTTATCGAAGAGATGTTAAGTACAGAACGAAAGATAAGGGATAAAGGCTAAGCGGACACCAGAAGGATCCGGAACCACAACCTTCTGATATCGCGCCGAATGTTCTACCATTGACTTATAATGGTCTAGATCAGTTGGAAAGAATCTGAGATAAAGGTCACGCAATACTGCCAGCACAGCTTTAGTGTGCACGCTTGTCGCCCGTTGTGAGCTAATTCAATGAATATTTAACATTCACGACCGCATTGTGCTTAAAATGAACTTTCAACTCATTATGTCGTGCTCAGTACGTATGGGGTATGCAGAGCAGAAGTGGTATAACTCCAAAAGCATGATTTGGAGAAAAAGAGGAATTTTAAAAATGAAAAATAAGAAGTATTTTTGAACTACATGCTTTATTTCTGAGAGAATTACTTGCATAAGTAACAAACATATATTTTAATACTAAACATATTGAGGTTTAGATTATTTTATTATGCAATTATTAAAAACATTACAATGGCTTTTAGTGCCGGGAGTGTCCGAGGACAAGTTCGGCTCGCCAGATGCAGGTCTTTTGATATGACTCCCGTAGGCGACCTGCGCGTCGTGATGAGGATGAAATGATGATGAAGACGACACATACATCCAGTCCCCGTGCCAGAGGAATTAACCAATTATGGTTGAAATTCCCGACCCCGCCGGGAATCGAACCCGGGACCCCTGTGGCCAAAGGCCAGCACGCAAACCATTTAGCCATGGAGCCGGAAAAACATTACAATTAAATAGGCTTGCAATGGTTCTACACTCAAAATTACAGTCCTTCCAAGTTTGACATCTCAGAAATGAGAATAGTTAGTTTAACAAATTAGTCATACAGAGGTGCATCGTCATCAGCATCTTGTTTAACGGTACTTGCATGGCGTTTTTGTTCTAATTTGGTGTCTACAATCACAGGCAAACTTTTGAAGAAAGGACCTCGACTTGGAGAAATAGAAGGCAATAAATCCATCATATCCTTTTTTTCTTCTGTTCTGTTCCTCGTCTTTTTGTATACGGATTCTCTATTTCACATTCTGCCTCTTCAGAACCTTCAGTATCAGTATCTTCATTGTTTACACCCATCTTTCACTGCTGATCTAAGAAAAGGAGAGAAATTATAACAGCAATAGGAAAGTGCTGCGCCCTGTGAGGAAAAGGGAGAACTATGGACTTACTTAACTTTGTCTCTGAAAAGAACACAATTACCAAAAATTTACCAATTTTGAACTTACACCACTTCTGCTCTGTACGCCTCATTTAGTACTTATCGAAGAGATGTTAAGTACGTAATGAGAATGGCCAGCCGAACACCAGTGGGATCAGAACCCGCAACTTCGCGTCAGAATATTAGTTTTAGAAACATGGACAATGAAAAGCCAAGAGTGTGATTATTTTCAAAACACGACAGAAAATAGAATATCTTCAAAGGTGTTTCAGTTGCCAGCCGTGAGCCATTCGAATGAATCTCTAACCAGGCCAGCAAGGCACTCTCTACGTTTTCATTATGAACTCTTGACATACAGCGACAGATCGGTATTATTCCTTACGTGCAGATAGATTTTCTTCCTCTCCTTCATTACCTTATTTTTTATTTTCTAGGAGTTGGCAATTAGTGTGCATTTCACGCAGCTTTACGACTATATGGCAGGGATGTATTTCATTACTGTATGTTTCTGTTGTGGTTCGCAGTGTGGTGTGTTGTGTGTAGATGAAGAGATGTATATTCAGACGAATACAAACACCCAGTTCCCGAGCTACAAGAATCAACCACACGCAGTTAAATTCCTCGACCCTGCTGGGAATTGAAGGCTCTCTCAACCGAACATCAGCACGCTGATGCAGCAGACCAGTCAGACAAAGAGACGAACACGTACATCCTCTGCGATAACATTGAATGATTTAAAACCAAGCTAGCGGCTGCGTGGTTAGGGTAGTGGAATCGAACGCGAATGCCGGCAGCCTAAATGGGTCAAATTTGGGATATTTCTTTTATCGTTTAGTTAAAATTACCCACAATTTTCTGAATAAATCTTAGTTTGTTTCATGAAGATATGACTGTTAGTTTTTGAAATATAAATTAGTTTGTGCCATAGTGCACAATGGATGCCACGCCCCTTTTATACATGCCGAAACTAAAAGACATAGATCTCTGTAAAGCAATGTCACAGAAGATAATTTATCATAAAGGTAATATTTAAATACGTGTATTGGCAGTACTGTGTGTGAATTTCCCTTGTTTAGTATCTGTATTAATAGTTTGGGCGGGAATACATGTCAATTCTCAGTTTGTCTGTAATTTGTGTGCATGTGTTGAATTTTGTTAAAATTATAGATCTTACAATGCATAGGATAAAGAAGTTCTCCCCCACAAGCTAAATTTAGAGGTAATCAGTACACCTGTAACATAAGTCAGTGTAGTGGCTCTAAAGCAACTATTACTAAAATAAGGAACAGTGAGTGCAAAATTGAACGTAACCCCCAAGACAAACCAAGTGCTTCCAAGGAAAAGTTGATCTACATATATATGGTGGAGGTTCCGATAAAATGAAAAGGAAGGCAGCCCTATGACCACTAACATTCCTTAACTGGTCCAGTAATGGAGGCCAAAAAGCCTGTTTACAGGGAACTAAGCAAGCCGGATCTCCTAAAATAATGCTCGCATGGTGCCACACAGAACCCAAATGAATGTCACAATTCTGTAATATGGACAAGATTACCAAAAACTGTGTATATGGGATTGAAAACAATGAAATTTGATGTGTATGATGCAGTTTTGTGCTTCAATGAGGGAGTATCTGGCAATAAGAAAGTGTTAAAGCTATTAGGTATTAACCGGGTGACAACACACAATCAACCCTCAATGATATAGACCACCAGCGAGTGATCGAGGCTGAAAAGCGAACCAACGTTACTTGGCAAGATGCCAAAAGGCATCAGAGGAAAACTAAAAAGGAAGAGGGAAGAAGCCAATGATGCAGATGATCCAGATTATGGGGCATGATTGTTCAAATTATAAAGGCAATACAGTATTTTCACGTATAAAACTTTTAAATCGAAATTACCAAGAAAGTGATTTTTTCAGTTTTAGGTACATATTTCTTGGAAAGTAAGAGAGCTATAACCATGAAACTTACTTTCCATACCCAAATAATGAAAATGATGCAAATGTAGGTCAATATTCTGTGTAGAAGTTTAAATACGTGTGTGAAGAGCATCGAAAATTTTGATAATTTTGATTATTTGAAAATAAATGCATCACACAATCATTTATTTTATTTCTCTGACCTCTTTAGTGCAAATGTAATATCTATCACGTGAGGACTCCTATGAAGATAATCAGCTTCGCAATTAGTAAGTCCAACTGGCACTCATCAAGACACGAAACTCGAAACAACAGAAATTTACACAATGTCAAAACCTAAACATTAAAACACGCAAAAACACGCAACAAACTAAACCTTACATAATCTTTAAACACCAGAAAAAATAACTGCAATAGGCCTATCCACCTGTATTAACGTAGATGATTGTTTGGCGACACCTACTGTTAACTGGGGGTTCACGCAGTGAAGCTACTTTACCTCTACCTAGGTTACACAACGCTACCTCGAAATAAAACCAAACTACTACAAATGAACAATATATTTACTATAAGAATAACCTCAATAACAATCTTACAATGCTGTATTTACAAGTCTGACTCGTTGGCTGAATGATCAACGTACTGGCCTTCGGTTCAGAGGGTCCCGGGTTTGATTCCCGGCCGGGTCGGGGATTTTAATCGCTTCTGATTAATTCTTCTGGCTCGGGGACTGAGTGTTTGTGTCCGTCCCAACACTCTCCTCTTCATATCCAGACAACATACTACACTACCAACCACCACATAAACACGCAAAAGTGATTACATCCCTCCAGATAGGTTTGGCGTCAGGAAGGGCATCCGGCCGTAAAACAGGGCCAAATACCAACATGTGTGACACAGTTAGCACCCGCGACCTCACAGGTGTGGGAAAATCTGTAAGAAAATAATTAGAAGAATGCTGTATTTACAACCCTTGAATATCACGAGCCAACATCCCATCCTATGTCCACTAGTTTTGTAACAAGCCATAGTGATTGACCACATCATGTGCTCTAAGATGGTTATTAGTGAAGATTCAAACATCCTGCAACTACGGAGGATTCAAACAACCTTTACTATCCAAACACATTCTAATAACTCTATCATCAAAAAGGAAACTCGACTGGATGTAGTTAAATAATAATATCCCAACTTCCTGAAAATCTGTCATCGCACACAAATACTACGACCAGACATGACGTTCTATAGATGAAACACCAGCTCAACATGTTGTTATAAATATGACACAGTAACTTAACCAAATGTTCTAAAGAGCTCTTTCCCTTCCAATCTCTAATCTCCAATCTTTGAGGCCTAAGGAACACTCAACATTCAACAAGATTCATGCCCGAGTGCACCAAGCTCGGTAATTATCAGCCTTTACGAAACCGTGGTAAAACTTTTACCGTGGTATTGTCGTAAAAGCAGTGCACCATTACTATCGCGCGGTTTCGTTACCGCGGTTTCTTGACGCTTGATTTTCTCGCTATTATTCCCCTCGGAAGAAATTCAAAGTAGTATTCAGGAAGCAGTGATCATTTCGATAGTCACTTGTCTTTAGTTTATCCAGCCGGCAGTGATCGTTTCGACAGTCACTTGTCCCTCGTGTTTACATTTTGTGACAGCGCAAGCAAGTTATCGACTCCTTAAAATGGAAAATAATGTTCGACATGTTTTGAATGTTACATCGAAGTCCTAAAGACATGGAAGGGGACCTCCTTTTCCACACACAATATTGTCTCTCGACAACATTCCTTGTGGCAATATGGGCTCTGTTATATCGTTGTTCTGCTGGGGAGGTGGCACCTCAGGGGCTCTGAACTGTGGAGCGTGGGTTGGCGACCACGGGGCCCTCAGCTGAGTCCTGGCATTGCTTCCACTTACTTGTGCCAGGCTCCTCACTTTCACCTATCCTATCCGACCTCTCTTGGTCAACTCTTGTTATTTTCCGACCCCGACGCTATTAGGTTTGCGAGGGCTAGGGAGTCTTTCATTTTCACGCCCTTCGTGGCCCTTGTCTTCCTTTGGCCGATACCTTCATTTTTCGAAGTGTCGGGCCCCTTCCATTTTCTCTCTCTGATTAGTGTTATATAGAGGATGGTTGCCTAGTTGTACTTCCTCTTAAAACAATAATCACCACCACCACCACCTGGGGAGGTGGGATTCTGAACAGGAGGAAGGATTTACATGGGTAACCTCCATCACCCAAAATATAGCCATTAGCTATTTCTCTCGTCTCGAGACGCGCTCTCAGCCGAGAATTGTGAAATATTGTGCTATCATGAGTCGACCCTGGCCATCTTGCTACAATATCTCGTATCGTGAGGTTCGAATCGCTCACAGTTTGCACGTTTAGCGAGAAATAACCTTTCCTATTTCTAAATACCTCCCCATTTTCACCTCCGGGAGACTGTATTCGCACATGAGTGCAGTCCACAGCACCCAATACACCAAGGAACCCAGCTATTGTATGAAACCCTTCCATAACCTCTCTTTGTTCTCGCTGCATAAGTGGAAGTTGAATGAACTGTGGCGATAACGACGCAAGTAGATCAGAAACCTTGTGTATTATGCGGCATACAGTTGTTCTGTCAACATCACAGACGTCACCGATCACCCCCTTGAAATGTTCCAGTTGCATAGAACCGCAGCGCTATTAAAAGACGATTTCTAGGCCATTTCGGACAGTTTCTCTCAGTCGGGCATTCCAATTGTTCGCCATTTAAATCTTCTCTGAAACGAAACATCGCTTAATTCTTCAAATAAATCGCGTCTCTCTTCTATAATTCTCCCTTCATTTCTTTCAAACTGATTAAGACACTGGAGATATAACCTATAGTTGTTAAGCTCCATCTTGGAATCTTTAACCACAAAGCACAAATACAACTTTACCGCGGTTTTCTTAGTTAACCGCTCGCTCACGCGCGGTAAACATTATACCGCGGTAAAATGTCGGTAAACTCGAAACCGAGCTTGGTGCAACAGAAATACGACTTTACCCTGGTAAAATTGTGAAGTTTACCGCGGTATTCTCTTTACCGAGGTTGGTGCACTCGGGCATCAGTTGGACAAAGTGGGAATATCTCTTCCGCAAAACTTCAGGGTTATTTGTAATACTCGAAATCCGAATTGTGAGATCATCGTCACTCTGGATGAACATATCCTCAGGCTAAAATATTCCTCAAGGGGCACTAAGGCTCTCCCTGGACAAAGTTCCAACCACACACAACGCACAACAACGTATCAGGAGTTCAGAGACTACAACCTGGACCACAAACTTGTGCACTAACCTAATGGCATCACATGGACTCAAACTAGCCATGGACAATATCCACTCAAATGGAACAACACAAATCACCAGATTATTTCCCACAGTCAGAAAAAGCGCATCTCATTCCATAACTGATGACTATGACTCCAATATCTACGCCTGGACTCGGGCCTGAATGTCGAATTTAACTTACTTCACTCCTAACTTCTCCGAATCGGTTCCTATGCCAAATCCTTCAGGATCAATAATACTTTAGGGGCAAACTCTATTATTATTATTATTATTATTATTATTATTATTATTATTATTATTATTATTATTATTATTATTGAACCGTGTGTTTGGTCTCCTCCCGCCTTAAAGGACTTGGTTCCTGTGCTGTGCTCCTAGCGAGCTCATTGAAAATTTACTACCATCATTGTGCGTATTTCTGAATGTCCTAGGCATTGATTGTGTAATAAATGTGTCTCTCCCTGTTCCTCACTTATGGCTCCATGGACAAGGAATTCTTTCCGTCCTGGGGCGTCCCCCCGTATTTGCATTTCTTTCGTATGTCGATCGTCTGCCATGCTCCCTCGCGTGTACTTACCCCCTCCCGGCTTCTCCGAGAGAGGGGCGTGATGACGTTGGTATCGGGACCTACCCCTCCCGGCGAGCCAGTGTGCCTCGCCGGGCGGTGGTCCGTCTCACTTACCTGCTGCTCTTTGTGGAGAGCACTACTCTTGGGTCGAACCAAGCACCGTGAGAGGGGCATGGGAGGTAAGATCTACTGGCTTGCTATGTGTTGGTAGGATGATGGGAGGAACTAGGAACTTGTACAGTTATGTAACGCCATGTATCTGGTTGTAATTGATCAGGAACGGCTTGGTGCCGAGATCTTTTGTGAAGGTAACGTAAAGTAACTTAAAGTGTTGTACGTTTCTTGTAACATGAAAGAAAGATTCCAGAATGTTCTGGACGTGTAGCTGGGAAGTATGCGTGTCATTGTGAGTTCACTGATAGATGAGTTTTCCTTACCTTGTAACTGGCGAGCTGTATATACGTTGTAGCGCTGTAGTGATTAGTAAGACATTTATTTGGTACCAAGGTGCGCAGCTTACGTTATGTTAAACCTTTTATTAGAGGAGTGGATTTCCTCTTATATTTTACAAGGATGAGAAATGGAAACGGGTTAAAACCCTTCTTTAGTTATGTTATGTTGATTTTCGTGCGCTTCCGAATTGGTTTGTTTTACATTGTCTATGAATAAAGTTGTTGTCAAGCTGTTTGAATTGGGACTTGACATTATCCTCTGGGTTGGACCTTACATTTATATCCAGATCCCTGGCCCGCTCTCCTTTGGGTCATCCTGCCCGGGTGCGGCACAGTGGTGGCAGCCAGGAGCGTGGTTCGATCTGGATTTCCTTTTTTTTTCATTTACTTGCGAAATTTGAGCTCCCAGAGCTCTCTCGTCTCGGTGCTTGTAATTTTGCCTTGTGTGTTGTATCATTTACATGATGTCTGCTCGCGACATTATTTATCCGGGAGCTTTGCGGAAGGAGGAATTGCTGTATGAGTTAGCAATACGTAATTTGGAATCGAAAGGGACAGTTAAGGCCGATGAACTCTTGTTGAGGAACAATTTACATCGGAATGTCTCAGCGCCCTGTTATACCGAAAGCGAGGTCACGAGTTCGGTATCCCTTATTGAGACTAACCTCTCTGATATCGCCTCAGTGATGGATTTTCTGGAGAGCGACGTCGCTTCGCCCCATCAACTTAAGAGAGTGCAGGGTCGTTTGATGCATTATGTTCATCGTGTAGGTGATTTGCTGTCATTAGACTTAAAGGAGGAGGTGTTAAATCAGGTTCAGGATTTACAGGTCAAATCTTCTACGCTTTTAGAGAAAGTTGAGACTTGGCTAGCTGACCCGTCCATCAAGACTAAGCCAGTGTTACCTTCCACTGCGGCGGTGGTAGGCGAGTTAAACCAACCCACTCCTGACCTTGGGCCTGACGGGCAGCGAACTTCCCTCGAGCCGCATTTCTCATCTTTAGAGCGTTCTTCAAAACAGACTACGAGGCAACAGCCACCTTTGTCGCCGCAGGTTTCACCATTTTCGAGTATTCCTCACCCATTGAATAACATGCTGAAGGACAGCCCGCGCTACTCAGTGAATTCGGCGAGTGATGTGGTTGCATTTCTTCGTTTTCTTGTCGAATTCTTGGATCACGCTCAAGTATTTGGGTTGACGCATGCACAAATTTTACAGGTGATCTATCCGCATACTGTTGGAGTTCTTTCTGATAAGATTGTTAATGCTATATCGGAACAATTATCGTTGCATCAGTTTCATGCCCATATACTAACTCACTTTATCCCCGCTAGGGCTCTTAATTCTTTGGTGCAACAATTCTACTTTCGTGTGCAACGTTTAAATGAGACCTTATCAGAATTTATTTCTGACATTAAATTTTATGCCAGGGTATTCGCACTTGATTATACGGAGGAGCAGGTGGTTTCGACTATCGTGGAAGGGATTACTCCGTCGTATCGTTCTTGCTTGTGTTTTGTGTCTCAGCCTCGTAACTTTGCCGAGTTGGAAGCTATGGTCGTCTCGGCGGAGGGCATTCGACATGCCGACTCGCTTCGCGATCCTGGTCTTTCTTCTGGCCGGGGTGTATCTGAGCGTGCTGTTACTCGTAAACCCGCCCCGTTGAAAATATGTTTTGGCTGCGGCGCGTCTGATCATCTCCGTAATAAGTGCCCTTCTCGATCTCTTCAGGCACAAGGGCCTAGCCGTGGTTCGAGTACCGAGGGGCCGCCTAGGGTTTCGAAGGGTGTATGTTTTCGCTGTGGGACCCCGGGTCATGTAGCGAGGGATTGCACGAAAGGGCCGAAAGGTATCTGACTAGACCGGCAAAAGGCCAGGGACAGGCTCATTAATTCGCCGTCGCCTAGTCAAAATCATCGTACGACTCCAGGTGAACGTTTGTCATCCTGTCCTGCCGAATGTTTGCAGATAACGACCGAGAATAAGGGGGTAGCTCCATTTGTCAAGGCCGAGATTAATAATGAGCCAGTGACGGCACTCTTAGATACTGGAAGTGTTGTTTCCTTTGTAAGCGAGAAGTGGTTTGGTCTGCATAAATCTGTGTGTAAATTTCCCGTCGTCCACCCGGTTTCCTTTTCCTGTGTGGCTGCTAATTCTTCTAGAGTTGAAGTCTTGGGAGTTGTGAAGTGTAAGATTCGTGTTGCTAATTTTTCGTGGAAATTTCCGTTGTATGTGGCCAAAGATTTACCGTGTCCTGTAATCTTTGGATCTGATTTTTTCGCTTACTCAGGCTTGGTTTTGGATATACAGGAAGGGTCCGGCTGGTTCAAATTTTGTCGTGATGTTCGGATTCCTGTATTGCGGTCTAACTCGAGTTCTTCTTTTGCCGTGGTGCCCTCTGAGGACCAAAAGGGCTCCGATCTTAGCCATTTGCCCGAGGATCAGGCCAAGAGCATTAGGGAGTTGTGTGATGCCTTTCCCGAGGTTCTGACGGAAAAATTGGGGATGACTAACTTGTTGGAGTACAAGATAGAGATCTCAGATTCTATTCCTGTTAGGAGTCCGCCCTATCGTCTTTCTCCCCCAAAAATGCGAGCATTGAAGGAGATCATCGATAACATGTTGCAGGAGGGAATAATTCGGCCTTCCACGTCAGCTTACTCCTCACCCATATTTCTCGTGCCTAAGCCTCAGGGAGGTTACCGTCCAGTTTTGGATTATAGGTCATTGAATAAGAAGGTGATATTGCAATCTGTTCCGCTCCCAGACTTGCATTCCTGTTTTTCGTGGTTCAGAAAGGCTAGGTATTTTACCGTCCTGGATTTAAACCAGGCATATTATCAAATCCCTTTGGCAGAGGAGTCCCGTCATTTGACAGCCTTCGCAACCGACTGGAACCTCTACGAATTTTGTCGATTGCCCTTTGGCATTTCCACTGGCGCTGCGGTGCTTAGTAGGCTTCTAGATCAGTTGTTTTCGGATATTAAATTCAGTTATCTTTATCATTACCTCGACGATGTCGTCATCTATTCGGAAACCTTTGAGGAGCACCTTGACCACCTGCGCGAAGTGTTGTCTAGACTGCGTAACGCTGGCCTGACGGTTAAATTGTCGAAGGTTTCCTTTGCAAAGCCGCAGATGTCCTTTTTAGGCCATATAGTGTCATCTAATGGAGTTTCAGTCGACCAGTCTCGCACCCGGGCCATTGATGAGTTCAGACCCCCACAGGACGTTAAAGGCGTCGCCCGCTTCATCGGGATGGTAAACTTCTTCCGTAAGTTTATCCCTAACCTTGCTAAGCGTGCTGGGCCTCTTAACGCCCTCCGGCGTAAAGGGGTGAAGTTTGAATGGGGTACTTCACAACAAGCAGCCTTCGAGGATCTGAAGTTGGCTATAACTAATGCTCCCATACTTGCGATGCCCGATTTTTCCAAAACCTTCATTGTTCAGACCGATGCTTCAGCCTCGGCGGTTGCAGCTGTCTTAATGCAGGAATCCGACCTGGGCCGGCGACCTGTTGCTTACGCTTCCAGGACCTTGACTCCTCTTGAAAGTAAATATTCAGTCTATGAGTTAGAGGGTTTAGCTGTGTTGTTTGCCCTAGAGAGGTTTCGAATGTATTTAGAACATGTAAAATTCGAGCTTGAAACCGATAACCAAGCGTTGAGCTGGGTCCTGGGTAAACCTAGGAAAACGGGCCGTCTAGCTCGGTGGGCCATAAGAATATCGGCGTTTCAGTTCGATGTACGGCACATTCGAGGCTCGGACAATGTTGTGGCCGATTCGCTTAGCCGCATGTTCACTGGTCAGCCTATTCAGGATGATGACTCTTCTGACCCTGAGGTCCTAACTTCTTTACCCCTGGCTGGAGCGATCTTGACTGATGCCCCGTTGTTATACCATGATCTTGCAAAATTCCAAGTGGAAGATCCTATCTTAGGGCCTATTGTCCAGCAGTTGAAAGAAGGCAAGATGGTTAACCCATATGTGTTAAGAAATGGTGTTCTTTGCTGTCCCTCCCGCTCTGATCACAAGATGAAAGTTGTTGTTCCATCGGTATTAGTACCTATGATATTTAAATATTTCCATGAAACTCCTTTGGCTGGTCATCTGGGAGTGTTTAAGACCAGGGAGAAAATTCGCGAAACCTTTATTTGGAAGGGGCTGGATGCTGAAGTCCGTGAGATGGTCAAAGCGTGTAAGATTTGTAGGATGAGCAAGCCTGCCCTTAATACTCGGGTCGGCCTGTTGTCTTCTACCCAGGCTACGCGACCCATGCAACGTCTATTTATAGATTATGTGGGACCCCTCCCCAAGTCAAGGACGGATGGCAATAGATTTATATTTGTTTGTGTCGACGGCTTCACTCGTTTTTCTTGGTTTTTTCCGACGAGGTTAGCCACGGCAGAGTCCACCATAAGGTGTTTAAAAACCATATTTTCTTCTTTTGGTCCGAGCCAGTACTTGGTATCCGATAATGCGAGGGCGTTCACGTCGAATTTGTTCAGAAAGTTTTGCTTTAGCCTGTCCATTACGCATGTGACAACGTCCCCGTACCACCCCCAACCCTCTTATGCAGAGAGAGTCAACCGCAATTTGCGGGCCGCTCTCATCGCCTTCCATCATGACGATGTTTTGAGATGGGACACTTCGTTGCCATGGCTGGCTTTCGCATTTAATTCTGCTGTACATGAAGCGCATCAGTTTTCTCCTGTGTCTCTTATGTTCTCCTTCGTTCCCAACTCTCCACTCAGTAATCTCTGGAACATTGATGAACTGTTACCAGAGAGGATTGACCCCCTTAACATCAGGGCAATTTGGAAAAAGGCTAAGGAAAACCTCAAGGTGTCCTATGAGAAGAAGAGAGAACGTTACAATGAGGGGCGCCGACCGACCGATCTCGCTGTAGGAGATAATGTTTTTGTTAAGAATTTCGTGCCTTCCGGGAAGCTCGCTCCTAGATTCCGAGGACCGTATGAAATTATTGATTTCTTAACGCCGGTCACCTTGTTGGTAAAGGATCCGGAGACGGAGAGAGTCTTCCGAGTTCATCTTTCGCAAGTAAAGCCTGCTTAGCGTTTCAGCTACGGGTACCTTGGTTTCATGTGGTATGAAGCTTTAACCTGGTTATCTGGAGAGTTTTGACTCATTTCCATTCTTGTCGGAGATATGCTCTTCCCTTAGTTAGTTTAAGTTTGTTCTTTCCTTTTTAAGAAAAACAAATCTGGATGTATTATTTATTTATTATGAATGATTTAATGTGAGTCCTCCCGGAGTCCTATCGCACCCGTACTGCTCCCATGCCCCCCGGTCCGGTCCCCTACACTGCATTGGCCCCCTGTACCCTGTACCGGTGGATGGATATCTTTCGACATCTTTGCTGGCCTTCTGCTTTATTTTACAGTGGACTGGAGTATCCACCTACGCCCACTGCTCCATGAGAAGGGCCCCTCGTGGCTGCGATTCCTGGCGATCATTGACTCCAGCCGCCGTGTCTTACGGCTACCGAGTTCAGAAGGATTGGGATTTCCAGCGTCTGAGTTGCCTAAGGAGGCTCCGAGACGGTCCGCTACTGTGGCCGTTGTCCTGCATGCATGCCGCTCAAAGTTTGGTTGGGTTGTATCCCAGCTATGATGGTTGCCGGCCCTGATGGCCCACCTTTCCCCTGGCGATTGCTGGGGACATCTTCATTGAACTGAATGTTGCCATATCCCGGGATATACTTGTCAAAGACTCGCTACTTCATTGTGGTGTACAGTAAGAAACTAATTTTTTGATACAGCAAGAATGTAAAGTCAG
This sequence comes from Anabrus simplex, assembly GCF_040414725.1. NCBI lineage: Eukaryota > Metazoa > Arthropoda > Insecta > Orthoptera > Tettigoniidae > Anabrus > Anabrus simplex. The sequence continues at coordinate 237,874,155 of NC_090269.1, read as the reverse complement.
AGATATACTTGTCAAAGACTCGCTACTTCATTGTGGTGTACAGTAAGAAACTAATTTTTTGATACAGCAAGAATGTAAGGTCAGGGATATACTTGTCAAAGACTCGCTACTTCATTATGGTGTATAGTAAGAAAGTAATTTCAGTGCTAATCTTGGCAAGAACTCGCTATTTCATTTAATGTACAGCAAGAATGTAAATTCAGAGATAATCTTGGACTCACTACGTCATTTTGGTGAACAGCAAGAGTATTAATTTTATATATTATCTGGGCAAAGACTTGTTTCTTCATTTTTATGTGCAGCAAGATGTTACTTTTGTATATAGTTATTTATTGTAAAGCAAGAACACACTTTATGCGGCTGAACTTTGTGTAAGGAAAACACTTTGGTCAACCCTGGGTTGGTGTTTTGGGGGGGAGGTCTGAACCGTGTGTTTGGTCAGTATAGTGGTCAGTATCCCCGCCTGTCACGCGGGAGACCGGGGTTCGATTCCCCGCCGGGGAGCCACACCACTATGCCGTACCCCCGGCAGGATGACCCAAAGGAGAGCGGGCCAGGGATCTGGATATAAATGTAAGGTCCAACCCAGAGGATAATGTCAAGTCCCAATTCAAACAGCTTGACAACAACTTTATTCATAGACAATGTAAAACAAACCAATTCGGAAGCGCACGAAAATCAACATAACATAACTAAAGAAGGGTTTTAACCCGTTTCCATTTCTCATCCTTGTAAAATATAAGAGGAAATCCACTCCTCTAATAAAAGGTTTAACATAACGTAAGCTGCGCACCTTGGTACCAAATAAATGTCTTACTAATCACTACAGCGCTACAACGTATATACAGCTCGCCAGTTACAAGGTAAGGAAAACTCATCTATCAGTGAACTCACAATGACACGCATACTTCCCAGCTACACGTCCAGAACATTCTGGAATCTTTCTTTCATGTTACAAGAAACGTACAACACTTTAAGTTACTTTACGTTACCTTCACAAAAGATCTCGGCACCAAGCCGTTCCTGATCAATTACAACCAGATACATGGCGTTACATAACTGTACAAGTTCCTAGTTCCTCCCATCATCCTACCAACACATAGCAAGCCAGTAGATCTTACCTCCCATGCCCCTCTCACGGTGCTTGGTTCGACCCAAGAGTAGTGCTCTCCACAAAGAGCAGCAGGTAAGTGAGACGGACCACCGCCCGGCGAGGCACACTGGCTCGCCGGGAGGGGTAGGTCCCGATACCAACGTCATCACGCCCCTCTCTCGGAGAAGCCGGGAGGGGGTAAGTACACGCGAGGGAGCATGGCAGACGATCGACATACGAAAGAAATGCAAATACGGGGGGACGCCCCAGGACGGAAAGAATTCCTTGTCCATGGAGCCATAAGTGAGGAACAGGGAGAGACACATTTATTACACAATCAATGCCTAGGACATTCAGAAATACGCACAATGATGGTAGTAAATTTTCAATGAGCTCGCTAGGAGCACAGCACAGGAACCAAGTCCTTTAAGGCGGGAGGAGACCAAACACACGGTTCAATTATTATTATCGAATAACACTGGACCCAACACTCGGGACAAACATAACTTTTTTGACATAGCTATGTTCAGCCGGCAACCGCCATACAAATACATAGTATTATTCCTAGCTGGGGAGCCTCCGTGGCTCAGACGGCAGCGCGTCGGCCTCTCACCTGGATACCGTGGTTCAAATCCCGGTCACTCCATGTGAGATTTGTGCTGGACAAAGCGCAGGAGGGGCAGGTTTTTCTCCGGGTACTCCGGTTTTCCCTGTCATCTTTCATTCCAGCAACACTCTCCATTCTCATTTCATAGCATCTATCATTCATTAATAAATCACTTTGAGAGTGGCGACCCCATCGTACTAATAGCCTATATCTGCTTCATTCATTACATCCCTGACCCGGTCAATGACTGGAAAACAGGTTGTAGGTTTTCATTTTCATTTCATTCCTAACTGACCATACGCAAATTTTAATATCTCACACAGTAGATCTACGCCTTTTCACAACATAAAACTTAAGGCGTCAACTTGCCACGAAAGGGAACATTAACAGCGACAAAGTATACACTCAACAACGTAAAAAAAAAAAAAAAAAAAAAACATCCTGCTCCACAGAATGTACCGAGTCAAAACATTTTAAGCAAGCATCGGACCTATAGGATTAACGAAGTCCCACCTCGATTTGACAGGCGGGGGACTTCTTGGAAACCACCTGGTGAACGAAATTTAATCCGATGGGGAGCTATAAATATTAATGGGGCTTATGGAAGAAACAATATAGAACTGACTAGGTCAGCAAAGAGAATGCGGCTGGATGCGTTAGTTCATGATATTTGGGTGAGGAGTGATAAAGAGGAAGAGACAGGAGGCTATAAAGTACGTTTAATAGGTGATGAAAAGGGTAAGGCAGAGTGTGGTTTAGGACTGTTGAACAGGAATACTATTGCATACAACATACTTTCTGTTAGTCTGTTAAGCACGTACTGTACAGTATATATGAGCTAATGATGTGGATTTATTTAGCTGTTAGAGGAATTACGACGAGAATTGTCTCAGTCTACTCACCGTGTGACGGTGCAGATGAGGATGAAATTGACAGGTTTTATGAAGCACTGAGTAACATTGTAGTCAGGATCAACAGCAAGGATAGGGTAATGTTAATGGGTGATTTCATTGCAAGAGTTGAAAATAGAACTGGTAAATACGAGGTGATAGATGAATGTGGGAAGATATGAAATCTAATATGAATTAGACTTCTATGCTAGTATGGGATTAACAGTCACGAATAAATTATTCAAGCATAAGGCTATTGACCGCCACACATGGGAGAGTAGGACACTGGATCCATAATAGACTACATCTTAACCCGTCTTTGAATTCAGGAAATCTGGGGATTGTTTTGATGATACAGGGTACTATCTGACTTGTAGTTAACTAGGTATTTCTAGGCCTAGAATAGAAAAAGTGAAATCTGTCTACAGGCAAATAAGTGCAGGAAATCCCCAGGATAAGGAAATTAGACAAAAATACTTGAATATGATTAGTGCAAAGTTCCAAGCAATAGACAGTAAGCAGGTTCAGGGTATTGAAAGAGAATGTGTTGATGTATAAGAATGCTTTAGTAGAAGCAGCAAGGGAATTACTAGGAACAGCTGTGTGTAAAGATGGGGGAAAGCGAACATCTTGGTGGAATGATAAAGTGAGGGCAGCTTGTAAATGTGAAAGAAAGGCGTTCGAGAAATGGCTCCAATCAAGGACTGATCAAGACAGGGAACTGTTCATAGATGAAAGATACATAGTGAAACAAATAATTGAGGATCGAAGATGGAAAATGGTGATAGTGCCGAAATGTGCTTTTTTTTTTTTTTTTTTTTTTTTTTTCCTAGTTGCTTTACGTCGCACCAACACAGATAGGTCTTATGGCGACGATGGGACAGGGCAGGGCTAGGAGTGGTAAGGGAGCGGCCGTGGCCTTAATTAGGGTACAGCCCCAGCATTTACCTGGTGTGAAAATGGTAAACCACGGAAAACCATCTTCAGGGCTGCCGACAGTGGGGTTCGAACCTACTATCTCCCGAATACTGGATACTGGCCACACTTAAGCGACTGCAGCTATCGAGTTAGGTACCGAACTATGACAAATGTGTGTGTTTTTTTCTCTTTTTTGTAATAAGGGGATGTATTAGACATGCCGTATATGACGGTTCCTTTTGCATAATATGTCTGAGGTCATTGGTTTAGTTGGTGGGAAGTTCAACAGGTAGAGGCACTGTCCAATGTGCCCAGCTGAGTTTGGTGGGGAAGGGAGAATATGCCAGCATCAAAATGCTGTCCATTGTGTCGGTGCGCTAATGCTCATATTTATTTTCTAATCTCTGAGCCACTTAATTTAAGAAAGAAAATTTATAGAAGCTAAATATTGTTATATAATTCTATAAAATGTATAGGATGTAGTATACTTGCACGTCAAAGGCCATAGGTAATCATTAATTCCTGGTCCCCTTGGTAGAGAAGGACGAAAGTGCCGTTGTGATCGGGAACTATATTATTGGCGTTTACTCAAAAACATGTTTCTGGAACTTTCACACTTTCACACTTTTCTGTCTTTGGTTCTCAATTGTTGAATGCAACAAGAAGTCGCGGGAAGATTTCGGTAATAACCTGGAAACACTAGGTCAATCGGAAGGAAAGCTTCATGGAAAGCAGTGAAGAATCTTAGAAAGGAAAAGAAAAAAGGAAATGGATATTATTTTGTATAAATCAGGTGAACTCATAATAGATCCCACGGAATCACTGGACAGGTGAAAGGAATATTCTGAAAATCTTCTCAACGTAAAAGGAAATGTTTCTGATGACATCGCGAACAACCAAACTCATCGAGGGGAGGATAATAATGTTGGTGAAATTACGCTTGAGGAAGTGGAAAGGATGGTAAATACACTGCATTGTCATAAAACTGTGGGAATAGATTAAATTAGATCTGAAATGCAGTTAGGGGTGCGTAGTTGTGATTCGGGTGATAGTGGGTTCAAGCCCCACTGTCGGCAGTCCAGAAGATGGTTTTCCGTGGTTTCCCATTTTCACACCAGGCAAATGCTGGGGATGTAACTTAATTAAGGCCGCGGACGATTCCTGTCCACTTCCAGCCCTTTTCTGCCCCATCTTCGCCATAAGACCTATTTGTGTCGGTGCGACGTAAAGATAATTCTGAAAAAAAATTAAATGGTGAACTATAGTGGGAAGACTGAGATGAAATGCCTTCATAGAGTAAGAAGATTACTATGGAAGATTAGTAAGTTTCCTTCTGCTTGGACTAAGCAGTAATTGCACCTGTCTATAAATAAGGGAACAGGAAAGATTGCAAAAACTATCGAGGTATTCCATAGATTGGTATACCAGGCAAGGTGTTCACTGACATAGGAAGAGTGGGTGCGATCAGAGGTTGAGGGTACGGTGAATGAAAACCAGTGTGGTTTTAGACCACAGAGGCGCTGTCAGGATCAGATTTTCAGTATGCGCCAGGTAACTGAGAAATGGTAAGAGAGGAATAGATAGTAATGTTTCTGCTTCGTAGATCTAGAGAAGATATATGAGAGTAACCCTAGGGAAAAGATGTTCGCCGTTCGGGGGGCTACGTTATGAATGGCAGATTATGGCATTTATGTTGACAATTTGGCTGCAGTGTGAATTGATGGTACAATGAATTCTTAGTTCAAGGTAATTACAGGCGTTAGACAAAGCTGTGATCTTTCACCTTTGTTGTTTATAGCATTTTGCTTTTGCTAATGGTTTAACGTCACACTAACACATCGAAGATTTTCAGCGACAGAAGGACGGTAAAGAACTTGGAATAAAAAGGTAGCGGCTGAGCCCTTAATTGAAGTACAGTCACAGCCTTTGCCTGGTGTGAAAATGGGAAACCGCGAAAAACCATCTTCAGGGCTGCCGACGGTGGGATTCAAACCGATCCTCTCCCGAAAGCAAGCTCACGGGAACGCGACCCTAACCACACGGTCAAGTGGCTCGCTGTTCATAGTTTACGTGGATGATGTACTGAAAAGTATAAAGTGGCAGGGAGGAATTCAGTTAGGTGGAAATGTAGTAAGCAGTTTGGCCTATGCCGACGACTTCGTCTTAAAGGCAGATTTTTCTGAAAGCCTGCTGTTTAATATGTTTGAACTTGAAAATAGGTGCAATGAATATGATATGAAAATTAGCCTTTCGAAGACTGAAGTGATGTCAGTAGGTAAGAAATCTAAGAGAACTGAATGTCAAGTTGGGAATACGAAACTAATAACACCAGTAACACCATTTATTATGAATACACGCCCTGTGACGAATGGTGAGAATGATTGGCTCATATGGTCGGCAGTGAGCTGGACGGATTGATAGGAAATATCATCTTATGATTTATATGATTTATGATTTAGTGGTTAGTGTCATTAGCTGCCACCCCTGAAGGCCCGGGTTCGATTCCCGGCTCTGCAACGAAATTTGAAAAAGTGGTACGAGGGCTGGAACGGGGTCCACTCAGCCTCGGGAGGTCAGCTGAGTAGAGATGGGTTCGATTCCCACCTCAGCCATCCTGGAATTGGTTTTCCGTAGTTTCCCACTTCTCCTCCAGGCAAATGCCGGAGTGGTACCTAACTTAAGGCCACGGCCGCTTCCTTCCATCTTCCTTATCTATCCCTTCCAATCTTCCCAACCCCCCCCCCCCAAGGCCCCTGTTCGGCATAACAGGTGAGGCAGCCTGGGCGAACTACTGGTCATCCTCCCCAGTTGTATCCCCGACCCAGAGTCTGAAGCTCCAGGACACTGTCCTTGAGGCGGTAAAGGTGAGATCCCTCGCTGAGTCCGAGGGGAAAACCGACCCTGGAGGGTAGGAAGATTAAGAACAAGAAAAAGAAGATGATTTAGAAAGGAAAGTAACGTGAAGCTAGTCCGGATCCACGGTATAGGGGGCAACGCGTCCGCCTGTGTCCGGCGGCCCCGGGTTCGACCCTCGGCCGGGTCAGGGGTTGTTAATTTTAATTATTGTTATACCTGGCGCGGGAACTGGGTGTTTGTGACGTCCTTAATCTTCCTTTCCTCACACACAACATTCCACACTACCGCCATTTCAAATGCACGCAGGTTCATAAAATATGGTGCCATTAGGGGCAAAAGATCCACATGGATCGACACCCCGAACAAATAGCATTTTTTTAAACGTGAAACTATCTAATTCTTTACTTATTTCCTTGGTACGCCCCTTCATTGGGTCTGGGCTTTCTATAACTGCTGATGTTGGAACTGCTGAGGACACCACCAGTCTTCTGGCTGAGGACAAAACAAAAACAAAATACGTATAATTTAAGCTGTCTTAAAAATGATCATTCTCTATAGTCTTTTCTGTCATTTAGATGCGTAATTGAGAAAGATGCACGGAGATGGACAATATTGCACCCTGATACATGACTCAAAGAAACCTGAAAATATTCTAAGGAACAGCTACATTCCAGAAAGCTACGTTTAAGGCAAATATTTCAATCTTAGATGTCGTCGCTGATAGTCATCATCAACAGGATGAACGGAACGTGAGACATTTGCCTTTGTTAAAAGTTGAAAACTTCCCGCTTCTTGCCAGGAAAGGAAACTCCTATCTTTTGACGCATATCCTTCCATCTTGTGGTCAAAATCCTCTCCATATATCTTAGAACGTCTTCGCTTGATGTATGAAGTATTCAAGGAGTGATTGTGAAATTCATCCGGAGTGTAGTCGAGTTTCTTGTAACTTCAAGCATATATATTCAATGTACTGAAAAGGAGGTAAATTGGAGTATCAGATTAACAAGTTATTAATTAATACCCTAATAATAACAATACATTTTTATTTATTTATTTATTTATTTATTTATTTATTTATTTATTTATTTATTTATTTATTTATTTATTTATTTATTTATTTATTTATTTATTTATTTATTTATTTATTTATTTATTTATTTATTTGTTTGTTTATTTATTTATAATGAAAATTTTATATATAAATGAAATGTCGTCTACCTAACTTCCGATATGTTATCAGTCTAAACGGCTGGGTGGACTTACCGAAATTGTGCTCATTATCAAAAGGGAACTGTCATGAAACCGTGTACCCTCTGCATCAAAATATTGTCCAAAATATATTATTTGTGAAATCATTTCTACTGTAAACATTCGCGTCACAGTTTAAAATGAGATGGTATATATTCTTTCTCGCTCAGTACGTCTAAACTACTGGATCAAATGAGTTGAAATTTGGTAGTGATATATCTCAGGTGTTCATTTCAAATCTTCTTCTTATTATTATTCTTTATTGGCTTTCCCTCGGAATCAGCAAGAGATCCCACCCCTACCGCTTCAAGGACAGTGTCCTGGAGCTTCAGACTCTGGGTCGGGGATTAAACTGGGGAGGATGACCAGTACCTCGCCCAGGCGGCCTCACCTGCTATGCTGAACAGGGGCCTTGCGGGGGTATGGGAAGATGGGAAGAGATAGACAAGGAAGAGGGGAGGAAGCGGCCGTGGCCTTAAGTTAGGTACCATCCCGGCATTTGCCTGGAGGAGAAGTGAGAAACCACGGAAAACTACTTCGAGGATGGCTGAGGTGGGAGTCGAACCCACCTCTACTCTGTTGACCTTCCGAGTCTGAGTGGACCCCTTTCCAGCGCTCGTACCACTTTTCAAATTTCGTGGCAAAGCCGGGAATCGAACCCGGGCCTCCGAGGGTGGCAGCTAATCACACTAACCAGTACACCACAGAGGCGGACTTCATGTCAAATACAAGTTTATTACTTTTTTCAATAGTCTACATTTTTTTTGATAGTTGCTTTACGTCGCACCGACAGAGATAGGTCTTATGGCGACGATGGGACAGGGAAGGGCTAGGAGAGGGAAGGAAGCGTCCTTGGCCTTAATTAAGGTAGATCCCCAGCATTTGCCTGGTGTGAAAATGGGAAACCACGGAAAACCATTTTCAGGGCTGCCGACAGTGGGGTTCGAACCTACTATCTCCCGAATACTGGATACTGGCCGCACTTAAGCGACTCCAGCTATCGAGCTCGGTCTACCTTTTTTCAAAATGATAGCCATTAATATGTAGATATTCACTGAACTTGTGCAGGTTTCATCCACTGAAAACCAAACTAATGGCCACGTGCCTAGTCCTGTCAAAAAATTACGCCCACTAAGTGTACTTAAAATTGAGCTTTCTGAAAAGGTGGCCTTGTGCATTTTCCCTGTAAATAAGTTATAGAGGTTCTCCAAGAAATTATGCTTTTATGTGTTAAATCATGAGTTCCAAGGCACCCACCAGCCGAGCAGAGCCGGTTCTAGATAGGTATTGCTAATTTAGACTGGACATCAGAGTGTGCGAAGATTGCTGCTAAAACATTGCACCTCAACGAACGTTACAAACGAAAGTTAGTGGCATCGACAACTCTGCCGGCCCGCCGACGACGGCTACGTTCTGTTGGTATATAATGTCTTCCCTGTTGAATTTACGGAAATAATATAACATCTCTCCGTCAGCCTTATGAAAGGAATTTCATGAAATTTTGCACAAACGGTCCCAGAGGGATCTGTCACATGACTTATGTTTCACTTCAAAATGTAGACCTGGAAAAATATGACTGTGAAATAGTTTGCGAAAAATCGTAAAATAGCATCCTCCCAGACCAGGTATGATGGTTTCGTGAGCCTAGTAATGACAAGATTGATGTGAAGGTGATAGCCGACATATTGATATTCTGTTAATATTCATTCCGTCGTGAAAACATCTGCCCTGTCGGTATGCTCAGACAACACAACCGGATATCTTGGTATTTACCGCCTCACCATGATACATCGAATGCAACGGTTTTCTACACCGAAAATATTCCTTAGAATTCTCTTTCCTATAGCGCCTTTTCCATTACTGGAGGTTGGCCACAGACACAACGAAGTCCGTACGATATTTGGCTGCTCACATCAATCTACTCAAATCCAGTCAAATCTTGTTCTTCAGCGGGAAGTGTTTCCGTCGTTCGTGACGTCAACAACCATGAGTTTTATCCCGTTTGATCAATACCACCAAAATAGGAAGTTAATTCTTCATCTAAACAACCGACACATTAAAGGCCTCACATTATGGCACACCGCTACCTTACAACTCAAATCCAAAGTATCTAGGAGTTAGTCTTGACCACACAATATCTCTCAAGGAACACCAGAAAATACTGTTGCAAAACTACAGGCAAGGAACAACATCCTCCACAAGCTTCTCCTCTGCGAATATCACCGAAGGTGTCGGTATATTCTACAGCAGGGTACTGCCCTACAGCGTGGCTGAAAAGTCCACATGTTCAAGGGCGCCGATTCTGGGGGTGCTACGGTGCTCGAGCACCCCGAAAATAAGTATGGTGGTTCTCAGCACCCCCACAAACAGGGAGATTTCTTCTCCCTGTGGCGTATACTGAGGGCTACCATGACTATCGGTGAACCCAAAACCTCAATGAGAACGATGGAAATCTAAAGCCCATTATAATGTAAGCATCTGACACAGTGGTCCATTTACAAAACTTGAAAGCAATGAGACAAAACATCGCACGTTTTTTCTGGGAGCAAGGCATCGAACACTGATCTTGCAGCCCCGGCTCTGCGTCCCTCTCCCCTCGTCCCGCCTCGCGAGGACTGCTGCTGTATGTTCGATAGGTGCGGGGATAAGTGTGCCAGGCTTTGTTTCATCAGATCGCCACTGCTAAAAACCAACCATGCGTCCCTCATCGTATATACTTCATCACCTCATGCTTCTGACATAATTGTACAGAGTGATTCAGCCACCCCTTCCAATGTAGTTTTATGCAACCCACAATATTCACTCCGTCGTGAAAACATCTGCCCTGTCGGTATGCTCAGCCAACACAACCGGATATCTTGGTATTTACCGCCTCACCTTGATAGGACACCAGAATGTTATACTCGTATTAAACACTAGAAGACATGCGTGTGCTTTCTAGATCATATGAACCTGACACGCCAGCGAAACACTAAATTGATATTGTGACCGCAGTAAACCTAATACTTGCTATAAGCTGCGCAGTATGCCGCACAGAACCAAAGTGTAGTTGGTAAAGGCGTGGCGGAGCGGGCTTGCATCCCAGGTGGGGGTTCGATTTCGGGGTGAAGATTACGAAATTTTGACATTTTTGTTTTAATACTTACCGCAGGTAATGTAAGTTCAATACCGTTTTTTTTTTTTCATGTAAATGGTGTGTGAATGAATGTGTTTGTGGCCCTAAAAAGGCAGATTAGTTAGCAGGCCGGACACATACAGACCGGAAATAATAGGAACACAACTGCCCTGACAATGTCGTATCGCAGCATGTGCTCCGTGTGATGACCGGTTAGATTTATGCACATTCGGGCCCGGTGTCCAATAGATCGTCTTGCGCGCTGAAACATTCCAGATGTAATTGCTCGGCAGGCGTCCGTAATGTCCGCCTCTGTGGTGTAGTGGTTAATGTGATTGGCTTCCACCCCTGGAGGTCCGGGTTCGATTCCCGACTCTGCAACGAAATTTGAAAAGTGGTACGAGAGCTGGAACGGGGTCCACTCAGCCTCGGGAGGTCAACAGAGTATAGGTGGGTTCGATTCCCATCTCAGCCATCCTGGAAGTGGTTTTCCGTGATTTCCCACTTCTCCTCCAGGCAAATGCCGGGATGGTATTTCATTTAAAGCCACGGCCGCTTCCTTCCTTCTTCCTAGTAAAACTGTGAGCACCAAGTTAAACAGTGCCCAAAGACTTGCGTGTCTAGGAATAACAGGGGCACTGGATACTACACCATTATGTGCAATGGAGGCCATCCTAGGTTTTCCCCCATTACATTTATATGTTAAGGTAATAGCGGGAATGAGTGCCTATCACCTTTGGTCACTCGGAGGATGGTCCTTCAAAAACCCGAATAGAGGTCATGCCTCTATTCTTACAAGGCTTCACTAGACTTGCCCTATGACAATGATGATCGGGGATCTGATGAAGCCTAGCTTTAATTTGAATTATAAATTTACAGTGGTGATACCCACAAGGGAGGAGTGGGCCGCGGACGCTGGGGCCCGTCTTAAGTCTGGGGGCTGTACGTGGTACACAGATGGCTCGCGGACGGAGACGGGCACAGGCGCCGGGGTCTGGGGGCCTAAGACAAGGCTCTCCCTTCCTATGGGTAAATATGCTACTGTTTTCCAGGCTGAAGTATACGCAATACTAGCCTGTGCTGTAAATATATGGAATATGCCTGGACACAGAAGACATATCACTATTTGTAGTGATAGCCAGGCAGCGCTAAAAGCACTATGTGCAGTTAAAACAACATCAAAACTGGTATGGGAATGCCAAAGGATGTTAGACCAGCTGTGTGAGCTTAGCTCAGTTACCCTATTATGGGTTCCTGGGCACACAGGTATCAGTGGAAATGAAGAAGCTGACAAACTAGTGAAACAGGGCTCAATGGGTTCCTTCATAGGACCAGAGCCCTTCCTGGGAGTGTCACTCCGAAGTGTGAGACTGGCAATATCCCAATGGATAAACCAGTCTCACCTAGATATTTGGAAGAGGTTAACCATAGCAAGACAGGCACGTGAACTTATCAAAGGGCCTAGCCAAAGCTATAAAAAGGTCCTAATGAATTTGAATAGGACCAGAATGAGAATGGTAGTTGGACTGTTAACAGGCCACAATACCTTACAGAGACACCTACACATCATGAAAATCACCCAGGATCCGATGTGTAGAAGATGCGGTAAGGAGGAGGAGACCTCCGCGCATGTGTTATGTCAGTGCGAGGCTTTTGCAAGCACTAGACATCGATACCTGGGCTCACATTTTGTGAGCCTGGAGGACATCAGGAATGCCAAAATCCGGACACTGGTATCCTTTATAGGAGCACTAGGGCTGGACTAGGCAAACCCGTACAAGGGGCACAAAGGGTCTTCATAGACCTACGTGTGGAGCTCTGCGAAAACAGGGCTCACCCATTTCTTATCTATCTATCTATCTATCCCTCTTCCTAGTCTATCCCTTCCAATCATCCCATCCCCGCAAGGTCCCTGTTCAGCATAGCAGGGGAGGCCGCATGGCCGAGGTACTGGTCATCCTCCCCAGTTATATCCCCGACCCAGAGTCTGAAGCTCCAGGACACTGCCCTTGGGGCGGTAGAGGTGTGACCCCACGCTGATTCCGAGGGATAAACCGACCCTGGAGGGTAAACAGATAAATAATAGTAAGAAGAAGCGTCCGTGATGAGTTGCCGGAGCTGGTCGGAGTTTTCCATAGCTCGAGTGTAAACGACGTTCTTCAAATGTCCCCACAAGAAGAAGTGCTAAAGGCGTTAAATCCGGTGATCTGTCAGGCCAAAAAACAGGGACTCCTGGCAGTTCCTCGTTCAGATGGTTACGAACGGGCAAAGTCGAATGTGGTGGGGCTCCATCCTGTTGCAAACACATCCTCCAATAGCATTGGGAGTTCCTGATGCAGAAAGTGCACGTAGCGTGGGTCCATCCAATGGCCCTCAAGGAAATAAGGTCCGATCAGGCGATTCCCCAAGATTCCACACCAAACATTCACTCCCCATCGTACTTGATGGACCGTCTGTCGCACCCAGTGAGGACTGTCCAGACTCCAATAGTGCATGTTGTGGCGATTGACGTTCCTATTATTGCGGAAGCGCGATTCGTCCGAGAACAAGATATGCAATACGAATGCTGCATCATTGTCCAGCCTGCCTACTAGCCACCGACAGAACTCCATTCGAGCTTCGAAATCCCGCCCATGGAGCTCTCGGTGTAGCTCAAGATGGCATGGGTGAAATTTATGTTCATGCCGTATTCGCCAGACGGAAGGCTGGCTGGTGTTCACCTATCGTGCAATCGCCGTTGTACTGATGTGTGTGGATTATTACGAGCTACCTCTAGAATGCATGGAATCCGCATAGGCATTAATAACTGGACTGTTACCTAGTGTTTGCATTGATTCCACTCTTCGTTACACCCGGTCATATGGCACGACACATTAACATAGTTACATGGAAAAATGACGTTGCTACATGATTTCAATGCGTCATGTTTTGCGAACGGATGATATATCATTTCGCTAGAAATTAATGACGATTACGTCATAAACACCCAGTCCCCAAGCCAGGGGACTTAAGACTACGAGGGGATTAATTCTGAGAATTGAACCGGGACCATCGGACCAAAGGCAAGCATTCCATCCATTTGGCCACAAATCCGAACTTTAATTTGCAAAACCTTAGGTTACCATCTCCACTGATCAGGTGTTGACTATTGGCAGTTGCAGGGTTCAGGGCAGTGGCTTGTGAAATAGCCTTGACAACAAAACAGGCTACTCCGTTGGCTATTGGCTGCAGATCAAAACGCTTAAAGACTTGACGTTAACTAAACCATCCATCGAAAAGGGGTAACCTATGTCTAGTGGTAGCCCTCGTCTTGATCCCAGTATACGCTACTGGAAGAAACATAAAAGGAGATAACATAAGAAAGGAGAATAAAAGGAAAAAGTGGGGATCTTAAGTTTTCGTCATAGTTCTTAATCGCAACTGAACCAAGAAATGTGTGTTTACTTTATTCTCTATCAGAAGTGACGTGTATGGATATTTTATTAATTAGATCTGATTCATGAAAAACTTCATAAAAGGCCATTCATTGCAGAGATAGTTAAGTTGATAAAGTTCGATTTAACTATAGGTCTATCCGTTTTTACATGTACATCAGAACGTTCTTTTTAAGCCCTGAGAAGATTAAAAACTAACCTGTGCACTACCACGATGCAAGGAAAATTGAAAGAGAACGCAGTTATGCATGTCCATAATCAAGAAACAAATAACAAATTGAACCTCGAAATCCCGGCGAATATTTTATCAAAAGATCGACTGTTCTTTGGACACTCCCTTGATGAGTGATAATCAGAAATTCCGCAAATATTTTAAATTTTATACTAAAGACGTACAGTTTTTTATTATTATACTAATCATAAGCGCCAAATTTGAGGCGTTAATTTTTAAAAACTCAATTTGGTAGCATTCTACGAGGAAACTAGACTATTATGTTTTTACCTAACGATTTTAGACACACACTTGTATTTCATTAGCTTTCATCCTTTTAATTCACATATATTTGAAATCGCTTGCTTTTCCATTATTAAAACAATGTTTCCATTTTTTGTGAATGTATGTGAACTTTTGTTTGTACTCATTACAGTTATGTTTTCCATTGAGTATTTCTCATTCAAAACACCTAAAACTGCATTTTCATGACGGTTAAATTTCGGAGCCTTCCCCTTTTCTAGACTGTGAGTTAGACCACCCCTACTAATTTTCAAACCCGGCGCCCTTGCACATGTTAAGGAGATCGATGCAGTTTGAATCAAACACTGGGTCCTCTTTAAATCCACTCCTCTGTGTTGGTTACCTGTGTTGAGTCAAATTGAGCCTTCACGAACAAGATGTCTTAACAACCTGATAAAAGAGTACAGAAGAATATCATAAAACACAGCTCTTCATATACCTACGACATCGACTTAATATTCCAAACCAAATGAAACCCCATGGCACTACAGCCCTTGAAGGGCCTTGGCCTACCAGGCGACCGCTGCTCAGCCCGAAGGCCTGCAGATTACGAGGTGTCGTGTAGTAAGCCCGACGAATCCTCTCGGCCGTTATTCTTGGCTTTCGAGACCAGGGCCGCTATCTCACCGTCAGATAGCTCCTCAATTCTAATCACGTAGGCTGAGTGGACCTCGAACCAGCCCTCAGGTCCAGGTAAAAATCCCTGACCTGGCCGGGAATCGAACCCGGGGCCTCCGGGTAAGAGGCAGGCACGCTACCCCTACACCACAGGGCCGGCCGTCTTAATACTCAGGCGCCTAAAAATAGCAAGACCGCCATAAATTCAGGATGCACGGATGTTCTCCAGCAGAACCTATCAGGCTAGGGCCACACTTACGTGCTTTTAAGCTGCTTTACTGCGTGTTTTTCACGCAGCTGCGAGATGGGTGGATTTATACGTGGTTTTTCTTCACGCAGCTGGACGACTCAGAACGCGTGGCCACATTTGCGTGTTTGCACGGCGATATTTGATTAGTGTGCTGTATATTGTGAAGTAGAAAAGCATCACAATTTTACTGCATATGGAAGGAATGCCTTTAAATAATAACTCCGTTGTTGCGTTGTGTGCTGCGTTGGTTGTTTGTCGTCAAAGAAAACATTAGATCCATCCTACAACAAGTGACAGGTCATCAAATGGACAATTCGTATTCCTAAGACAATTAGCTAAAAGACAGCCAAGAGAAGTTTCTTAGTATTACAGAATGTCCGAGACGTCATTTTAAATACTTTTTGCGTTTGTTGAAAAATGCTATCTGGAACATAAATACTACGTCTCACTCCAACATAGTGCCCGTTACTGATAATAACGCATCTCTCTTCATGGCACTGTTTTTGAACTCTTGGTACTTTTGTGCCTATAAAATTATTAATTGATTATCTAATTCCCTTTTTCAAAGTGAAAGTACGAAACGAACGCAGATGGATCACGCGCAATATTCAAACAAAGTCATAATACCGCAGCGTCTTCTTCCCATAAGTGTGGCCAGACACTGGCCGGGAAAACACGTAAACATAATGGACATCGGCCCATTCTCGAGCGGGCGACTTTGAAGACGCGCATTGTCTTGTGTCACGCTGTGGCTTGCTATTTGCTTTACGTCGCACCGACACAGATATGTCTTATGGCAACGATGGGGCAGGAAAGGCCTAGGAATGGGAAAAAAGTGGCCGTAGCCTTAATTAAGGCACAGTCCCAGCATTTGGCTGGTGTGAAAATGGGAAACCACGGAAAACAATCTTCAGGGCTGCCGACAGTGGGATTCGAACCCTTCTTCTTCTTCTTCTTCTTCTTCTTCTTCTTCTTCTTCTTCTTCTTCTTCTTCTTCTTCTTCTTTCCTTCATGGGGCCTCTAAATATTAGTTCCTAACTAGCGTCGACCTCTAAGATCTTTTGCTACCATATTTTCCCTTCATTCCCACCTAGATACAGTATACCTGCTCCCTTCACAAAGCAGCAGGTTGTTCTTCTTGGGTCTTCTTGGATTTTTTCTCTCTCTTCACCTGGTAGTCCTAGAGTGGAGAGTCTGATTCTACCCAGCACCTCACATTCGAAAAGTATGTGTTCAGCCGATTCCTCTGCTTCATTTCATTTCGTACATATGTTGTCTCTTATTACTCCAATTCTATGTAGGTTTTTCTTTTCAGATTGCAGCGTCCTGTCAACAGTCCTACTATCCATCTTATATTTTCTCTGCAAAGTTTCAACAGTCCTTTAGTATGCTTCTTGTTTGGTCGTTTTATCAGTTCCTTTACAAGCCTGCATCCTGGAGTATTTTTCCAATTTTCCATTTGTTTCTTTGTACCCATTTTCCTATGTAGTATCGGGCTTGTCCATAGGAAATCCCGCATTCAGGTTCTGGGCCTATAAAATGTGTTTCTGTCCCTTTCCTGACCAGTTTATCTGCCTTTTCCTTTCCTTCTATACCTGCATGCCCTGGTACTCATATTATTTTGAAAATGTTGTACTTTGAGAGCTTCAGGAGAGGTGAGAGGCAATACCAGACAATTCTGGATATTATGCAGACAGCCTCTAGTGCCTTGGCTGTCCGTAAAAATGAAAATGTTCTTATTCCTATAGTTCATTTTCAGATTTGCTTCAAGACATGTTGTGACAGCTATCACTTCTGCTTGAAAGACTGTAGTGTGTCTGCCCAGGCTCATCTGGATTGATCTCTCAGGTCTTCCCCCGTTGATCCCTCCCCCTGTGCCATCCACAGTCTTTGAGCCATCAGTCCACCACACTATATCTTCTTTTTCAGTATTCCATTTGTTGATATCCCAGACTTCTTTTTTTATTATCTGGGTCTCAAAGGGCTTTTCAATGTTGTACTTTGGTATCATAAGATCAGAAGGCATGTGCAGAACTTCCTCTGTTATTACTCTGGGGATTCAAATCCACTATCTCCCGGATGCGAGCTCACAGCTGGGTGCCCCGAACCGCACGACCAGCTCGCCCGATATCACGCTGTGTGAAGCCGGTCCCGTCCAAATTAGTGTAGTACATTTTTGACGCGATATTTCACGGAGCAACACAGCGTGAAATCGCGCAACTGTGGTGCTAGGCTAATGGAGCAGCAGAACAGCAATCTGTATGTAGCAGCGTGCTTCCGAAGGAGTGGCAGATATTATTTCACACCAAGCACCCTCCCGCTCGTTTTGATCTCACGTGAAGAATTTAGGTTGCACTCAGCAGAATCCGAACCAATTATGGACGATGTGGCTCACTGCTTTATAGGTGGGGTATGTGAACTTCCCCCAAACTGTGACTGTGGTGAAGCGAATCAAATCATCCACTATATCGTAATAGAATGTCGGAGCAGAGCGTTCTCGAGATCACTGGAGGAATTTGTGTAACATCTACACAGGTGTATATAAATAATAGTAATAATAATAATAATAATTGTACCGGGCGGTACACCTCCACGCCGCTAATTTAAAATTTGCGCCAGTTGAAACTCCTCTGCTGGAGGAAGTTCGAACTTTATATACGCTATTAATTCGCTACCTTCTCAGAAGATGTCACCACGTGGAAAATTTTGAGTTTTTGAACTGTGTCATTTTTGATGTGTTTTTGTTTTGCTTGAAGTAAGAAGTGTGAACTTTCTCTTCTAGAGGACACTACTGAAGATCAACAATAGTGCACCCTAGTGCGGAGTCAAAGAACTATTTTGTTGGAGAAATTTTTATTTCAAATGTTCGTTCTTTGCTAAATTTCTTTCAGTCATTGGTTAAGTTGGCAATATTAACCCCTTCTTTCCCCTTGTTTTAAATCTAGCCTATCCCGAATTTCTTAAATTAATTTTCCACCAATTATGTGTTTCTTCTTAGTATTGTGTAGGGGGGTTTATGGATGAACCAATAAAATCCTCGTGGGAGGGTGTTCTCATTCCCCTAACGCCTAGAAACTTCCGCGAGAGTATATAAACTGCTGATTTTAGGGTCTCCGGGCCACTTCTGTTCCATCTTTCAGTGTATAAAGTACATAGCAGGAGGCGGGAAGCGCCTTTTTCCTCGGCAGCGGTCAACAACAAGGTAATGGCCGATTAATAACTTCTTTCTTTGCTAGCTCAGCAGTTTAACTCTCGGGGCGGGTTCGAAGCGTTCCACCATGTAACCTTTTCCTAAATGTAACTACTCTTTTCATATATTCTCTTTTAAAGCTACATACTGGGATAGAGAGTGCTAACCCTCTCGAGCTCCCACTCATATTGTTTTGAGGTGAACTTATTTTTCTCAACCTATTCTTCGTTAACGTAAAACAAATTGTTCTCTTCTTAAGTCACCTCTTTAGTATGGGATTAGCCCTTGTATTAACGGCCTAGTGCCAAGTAGGTCTTAATCAAAGTGTATTAGGAGTGTAAGTTCGCCTCCTCTCAAATTGTTATTTTAGAGGTCATTTAATTAACCTCCTTTTCATTTAATAGACCTCAGTAGATTGGGTATTTTACCCCTGTGTTTACGTCCGTTGAGGACAGCTTGAAGGTGGAGTTTGGTGTGGCCTGGGAGAGGCTTAAATTTGAGAGCGAGTGGCTCTTTTGAAAATTGAGTTTTGTATGCCTCGTGGAGGCTTTTCAGTGTAATTTGGAGCAAGGGCTCCTAGTCATGAATGGGGTTTTCTGCCCCTCTGTTGAGACTTGTGTTTGGGGTAAAACTGAGCTGATTGCCCTAGCATTGTGAAGTCAGGGTGCGAAGCCCAAATCCTGTAAATATTGTAACTACCCTTTGGACTTGCTACTTTGTACCTGACATGCTTGTTATTTCCTTGTTTGGAAAAGAAAATATAACCTTGTTAAATTTTAAATGAATTTTACTTTAGTAGCTTGAGACCTGTTCACCACCCCGCACCTTCTTTCACGCATAACTACCACAAAAACTCGGTAACAATAATAATAATAATAATAATAATAATAATAATAATAATAATAATAATAATAATAATAGCGCCGAGATTGCAGGTAATGGAAGAATATAAGTTCCAAATTTCCAAGGGCCTTCATGGACAAGCCCAGGTGTCGGAATTCCCTCCCTCTGGAGTTTATTTATGTATTCGTTAATCTACAGAATCTAGACTGACTTATTCAGTCAATCAATCAACATTGATTTGCATTTAGGGCAGTCACCCATCTGTTGTTTTGCCTAGTCTTCTATTAAATGATTGCAAAGGATTTGGAAATTTCATAAAAGACTTATATTTAATCCCGAAAAACCTCCTCTTACAAATCTATTATTCACTAGTGCATAGCTACTTGCACTACTTATGTGTAATTTGGTCACATTTTATAAACTCTTCCCTGAATGAACTGATGGTGATACAAAACAGGGCAATAAGGAACATATTTAGCTTACAATTATACACCCAAAAAAATACCTGTATATTCAGACGAAAATTCTACCTCTCAGCATAATTACAAAGCTTAACTACCTCACTGTCCGCCTCTGTGTTGTAGTGCTTAGCGTGATTAGCTGCCACTCCCGGAGGCCCGGGTTCGATTCCCGGCTCTGCCACGAAATTTGAAAAGTGGTATGAGGGCTGGAACGGGGTCCACTCAGCCTCGGGAGGTCAACTGAGTAGAGGTGGGTTCGATTCCTACCTCAGTCATCCTGGAAGTGGTTTTCCGTGGTTTCCCACTTCTCCTCCAGGCGAATGCCGGGATGGTACCTAACATAAGGCCACGGCCGCTTCCTTCCCTCTCCCTTGCCTATCCCTTCCAATATTCCCATCCCTCCACAAGGCCCCTGTTCAGCATAGCAGGTGAGGCCGCCTGGGCGAGGTACTGGTCATTCTTCCCAGTTGTATCCCCGACCAAGAGTCTGAAGCTCCAGGACACTGCCCTTGAGACGGTAGAGGTGGGATCCCTCGCTGTGACCGAGGGAAAAACCCGACCCTGGAGGGTAAGCAGGTGATGATGATGATGATGATGATGAACTACCTCACTCCTCATCTTGCCTAGTAAGCCTCATTTTGGTTTTTGGGGTTTCCTTGTAACCGCATAACCTTTGGTGGTGCTGTTTGAGGATCCAACAGCCTCTGGGCTGATGACCTAACAGACAGAAAATTCTGTCACATTAATGTTTAAAATAAAAAGAAACATAATATTTCACAACACAAATAACTAATTCAGACAACCACAGGTATAAAACTGGATATGCAAATGATTTGGCCTTGTACAACATCTACTCTTCAAAATATGGGAAAAATAGTCGTACATTTTCAGCAATTCAAACATACAACTTCCCGCTGATGTAAAAATAGCCCCTACTTTTAAAAGTTTCAAACGAACCTTCGAATAACACCGGCCTGAGCTGGGATCAAACCTGCCAACTAAGGCTAAGAAGGTCAGCGCGATATCGTCTGATCCACTTGCAATAGTTAAGACACTGAGAAGTGTACCACTAGGTTTTGTTTCCTTCTTTGATTGGTTTATGTTTTATTTGTTTCTTACAATCGGTTTTGCGGTGCACCGACGCAGGTAGATCTTACGGAGACGATGGGATGGGAAAGGGAAGAAATGAATTCAGGTACACCCACAACATTTGCCTGGTGTGAAAATGGGAAACCACGGAAAACCATCTTCAGGGCTGCCGACAGTGGGGGTCGAAACCACTATCTCCCGAATGCAAGATAACAGCTACGCGACCCAAACTTTTTAACCACTCGATCGGTTCGTACCAATACCGGTAGTGAATGTAACGACACGAAATATGAACAGTTGCAATACTAGTTCAACTATACTGCTAATAATAAGAGTTGGCGTCTGACAGGTAAGGTTGGAGGGAGGTGCTCTGCACGTGCCATTTCACGATGTTGCCACATTCCAGCATTCCTTTCTACATACTCTTACCCCTCGCTTCCGGCTCACTTGTTCCCTCCTTCATTCTGGCCGCTGTGATCTGTTGTAGACTATCTGGCCAGGCGGTGTCGTCCCATTTGCGATCACTCTTATACAAACAATCATGTTCTTATCAGTGACAGTGACAGGTTTGGCAACTCCTAGCAAGACGAGCTGCCCTGAAGTGTTATCTCCATGGCAACCGCAGTCGCCCCACCCTCGTTTCCATGGCAAACACACAGCCACTCCCTTTATCCCGCCTCGGCAGGCAGTAAACGGACCTCCCTCTAAGAAATGCCAGACGCCAACTCTTATTATTAGCAGTATAGTCGTAAATCACGAAAAGGTAAAAAATGCGTCGCATTGGTAAATAGGTTCTCCTTACTGAAAGGGTAGCAATGGGAAAATTAACTCTGTTAACTTGGGAACATGGTTGACAACCATGGGGTCCATCACTGAGTCTGGCAAAGTTTACACTTACTTGAGCCAGGCTCCTCATTTTCGTCTATTCCATCCTACCTCCCTCGGTTAACTTTTGTTCTCTTCTGACCCTGAGGCTTCCGGGGTCAAAGGGGTCTTCCGTCTTTACGTGTTTCTTGGTTCTTCTTTTTCCTTTGACAATAGCCTCATCTTACAGAGGGTAAAATTCCATTTTTCATTATTAGTGTTAAGAGATAAGGTTACCAAGTTGAACATCCTCTTAAAACATTCATGATTATCACCTCCATCGTTTACTTCTGAGGAGGCAAATCAAGATCTTCGTGCAATGTCAAGATTTCCAAGCATTTTCTCTCGTTCAGAAGAGTACGACACCTAGTACATTCGGCGGGAAGAGCGTAAGCCAGACAATTATTTTTATTATTAGTTTTACGTTCCACACGTATGAGTTATTTTACGCACCCATAAATCTACTGACACGACGCTGACCTATTTGAGCACCTTCAAATACCACCAAACTCTGAACCGGGATCGAACCCGATAAGTTGAGTTCGGATGGCCAGCACTCTACAGTCTGAGTTATTCAGCCCATCAAATTTTATATTTTATTTATTTATTTTTTGATACTTGTTTAACGTCGCACTAACTCATCGAAGGTTTACGTCGACGGGAGAATAGGCAAGTGCTAGGATTGGGAAGGTAGGGCCCATGGCCGTAATTGAGATACATCCGCAGTGCCTAGTGTGAAAATGGTAAACCACGGAAAACCATCTTCAGGAGAACCGACGGTGGGATTCGAAGCCACTATCTCCCTAATGCAAGCTCACAGGAGCACAACCATAACCGCATGGTCAACTCATCCGGTATCTCAGCTGAAGTTTTGTGGTGGTTGATGTTGTTGTTGTTACGTATTATCTCCCTGCACCTTTAAATAGGTAAACGAAAATTAAGCCTACTGCCTCGCCATTTTGTGTCCGCCTTGTGGACACTACTAAAAACTCGTTGAAAAAGAAACGTTAAGGGAATAGGTTGGCACCCCGCGTAAATGTGTGCTGGTACCAGCTCGATACCAGCAGGATAGGAGGTATGTGTGAGGAACTGAACATAAACAACGGTGCTGGAAGGTCACGTGACAGCTAGCAACGACAGGTGAAGTGAAGGTGAACTGATAATTTAGGTTCCATACTATTCTACATTCATTTTATTTCAAATTAGCAGTGAAGAGGAAAAATTTGCCTCCAAGTCAGATAGATTTTTCCGCCGCCAGTGTACTGAATTGAGATTTTCCGACTCATCAGGTACTCCTAAAAGAAACAGATTAGTAAAAAGACTTAGTTTTTACCCTGGGACTCTGCACTATTCGACTCCCCCCGCCGAAAAAAGACGAAGAGTGTTCACGATCACGGCTGTCTGCGGCTTGGTCATTCCAGCTCTGGAACTTTGGACTGTCGGATCGGCAGCGTTCGTTAAAAGTGAGAAAATGTGGAGTTTTTCATTTCATCGACTATTTCATAAGAAAGCATTGCTTTTAATCGCAACGTTCCTACTGACGTCATTGTAATGACCTATTTTCATTTCAGTTGGAAAAACCACTAAGACAGTCTTTCTGAGGATGTAAAAAGGCAGATGGAGTGTGTGTCTGACATTATAATGAAAACTCCCCCACCTGATTGTGACTGATGGGAGGCAAGTGGACCTACATTTACAATGAAAATGCCCTAACCCAGTTTTCATATGAGAAAATACGTTTGGTGAATTCCCCGTCACGTTTCTAGGGTAACGTTAAGAGCTATACAATTTAATACAATCTTGCTCACAACGTGTACACTACCTAACCTAGAATTCTGTATACAAGGTAGAATTCCGTAGCGAAGCACGGGTACATCAGCTAGTCATCCAATAATTTCTGACTCTCAATGTTCCCTTCAACAGCTACAGAATTCACGTTGGGACCTGTCTACACATCAGTATGTATTAGACATTTTGAACTTTATCTATACCGCCCAGAAAGCAGGTCAGGAAGTACATCTCTTATGGATTGAATGCCACGCTGGTATAACGATGAACGATATAACAGACCAGTTAGCGGAAAAACCACAACAGTAGAGGAGCAATAAGGTTCCTGAATACGCAGCGTCAGTACTTTTTCTGCAGCGTCAGCAACCGAGGACATTGACCCCGGGTGACCAGGTGCCCTCGTTTGTAAACAAAGCCACGTGCTCTTGTTTGTAAACAAAGCCACGTGCTTTCTTGACAGCTGTCACCTGCCATCTTTAAACAAGAGAGCATCGCTAACCTCAGTGCTGCCATTTTACGTCACTAAACCTCATGGCTGCCACCTTATGCAGGTGGGCGCGCGAAATTTTAAATTCCACGTGCTTGTTTGGCAGCTGTTAAGGTGACAGCTGCCATCTTTAAACAAGAGAGCATCGTTCACTTCAGTGCTGGCAGCTTTACAAGGGCTAAACCTTCATTGCTGCTACCTTATGCACGTGGCGGCGGGCAGTTTGAAATTCCACGTGCCTTTCTTGACAGCTGTCAATTGCCATCTTTAAACAAGAGAGCATCGTGCTAGCATCTTGACATGGGCTAAAACTTCATGGCCGTCGCCATAAGACCTACCTGTGTCGGTGCGACGTAAAGCAACTAGCAAAAAAAAACACAAAAAAAACTTCATGGCTGCCGTCTTATACACGTGGCGGCAGGCAATTTGAAATTCTGCGTGCTGTTAACTTTTATCCACGTGGGCATAGCAGACTAACCTAAGTAAATGGTTATGCTTTATTGAGATCGGAGGAGTTGAGGGTGCTTCAAGAGGTAGTCGCCATGTTCCTATCTCCCCGTCCAAAAAATAGGGATGGAGAGATGTGCTCTCTCCGTTGAAGTCTACCGCTTTGGTAGTCATCTACTAAAAATATTGCCCGGCTAGGCACGGCCGCCTCTCCCTTTTGAGAGAGTGGCAAGGAATTGACACTGTGCACGGCCTTTTTATCGCACAGGTAGGCGGGTGGGGGAGGTGCAAAGATCGATGAGCGGTAGATAGCGGGAGGTGCACGCGCACTCATGCGATCGTTGTACACTCTAGCGGAAGAAGTTTAGTACGATAGTCGATGTGTATACATATCAATAGGTGAAGGGAAGGTGCGCGCGCACACATGCGATTGTTGTACACTCTGGCGGAAGAAGTTTATTACGATGTTCGCTCTGGTGGGAAAAGAGTTTAGTACGATAGTCGATGCATGCATAATTGATAGGTGATATGTGCACACTCTAGTAGTATAAAATAAAAAACTGCTCCTGCGTTAGGCGGGATTTTAAATCAGCTGTCAGTTGCCATCCTTAAACAAGAGAGCATCGTGCTAGCATCTTGACGGGGCTATAACCTCATAGCTGCCACCTTATGCATGTGGTGGCGGGCAATTTGAAATTCCACGTACTTTTTTCTGACAGCTGCCATCTTTTAAGCACGTGAGCATGGACTTTAAACATGGCTATCTTTAGTGCTGCTATGTTAACAAACCTAATCCTAGACTGCTTCTATCTTATGCATGTTGTGTGGCGGGCAATTTAAGAAACCACGTGCTTTTATTAACATCTGTTAAGATAACAGCCGCCAACTTTAACCACATGCACTTGTTCTGAACATAACTTACTTGAGTGCTGCTATCTTGACGGAGCTAAACTTTATTGCTACCACCTTATGGCGCGGAATTTAAATTGATCTTGACGGGACTTAGCCACGTCGCGGGCCATAGCCAGGAGGTTTAACGCTGCCCTTCTCAACCTACTATCATCTTAGTTATAAAGCAAGCTGCTCTTGTCGACAAACTACTATCTTATAACAAGCTTCTGTTTTTCACATACTTCCCATCTTATAGTGAGGTGCATTGTCGAGGCATAGCCGCATTCTTCGTCCTAACAGCGAGACGATTGTCATTTGCCTAGTGCAAAAAATCAGAAACCGCGGAAACACATATTGCTCTAACCGCGCAGCCAACTCACTCAATAATCGCAAATTTACAGAATATGAATACAGCAAAGATACAACTTCTATCATTTGCCTAGTGCGAAAATGAGAAACCGCGAGAACACATATTGTGCTAATCCCGTAGCCACCTCGCTCGGTAAACGCTAATTTACAAAATATAATACAGCAAAGATACAACTTCTATTATTTGCCTAGTGCGAAAATGAGAAACCGCGGAAACACATATTGCACTAACCACGTAGCCAACTCGTTTGGTAGACGTATATTTACAAAATATGAATACAGCTAAGGTACATCTTTTATCATTTGTCTAGTGCGAAAATCAGAAACCTCGGAAACAAACATATTGCGTTAACCGCGCAGCTAACATGCTCGGTGATCGCAAATTTACAAAATATTAATACAGCACAACACGGGTTATCGAGCAGGCACGCAGTTAGCGTCTACGTAAAAATACCTCATTCCTTATTTTATATGGTGTTTTCAAAAAAACACTAATATACGAACACACATCACTCCTTTAACGTAAAACTAAACACTCGGACAAGGATGTTGTAAGATAGCCATTACATTTTATTACACTACTTTACACACGGGTTTTAATTTGCTCCACACAGATTTACGAATTACTAAGATACTTACATGTAAAAAAGGAAGGAAAAGATCAAATCATAATGTTTTGTATGTATGTATGTAGCCTGCGCCAAGTGATAAGAGCAAATGAGAGCAATACTGTAAGATCCTACTATTGCTGGCAAACGTGAGCGGAAGTCATTTGACAACGCACCAAAATACTCATGACCTTGTGCGGACATAGACGAGTAAGACACACATCCAGTTTGAAATGAAATAACATTGGATAATATAACTAATATTTATTTCTAGATATTAAGGATATAAATTACTAGAATAGGATAGTTTGTAAGGCTGAGTTTGCAGGTTACTAGAAGTTGATACTTGCTCATGGAATGTTCTTAATCAGTTGAGAGATAAATGTATAATACTAGATGTAGGATCAAAAATTGAGAAGAGATTATTTATCACTTTCAGTTTATGGAATTTGGAGTTAATGAGGTTTTATGTGTTGGTGAAGGGGTATTGTATAGGAAAAT
Organism: Anabrus simplex; assembly: GCF_040414725.1. Taxonomy (NCBI): domain Eukaryota; kingdom Metazoa; phylum Arthropoda; class Insecta; order Orthoptera; family Tettigoniidae; genus Anabrus; species Anabrus simplex. The sequence continues at coordinate 237,847,074 of NC_090269.1, read as the reverse complement.
GTAATAATTTATAATGACGAATAAGATAAGGGCGGATGAAAATATAAAGAATAAAATTAATCAATTTATAGGTATTATTTGAGAAATAAAGAAATATTAAAGTTTTTTTAATTATTTTAGTATGACATACTAATGTTATGAATTAACTAATTTCTTCATCAGAAGTAGGTGTTAATTACTATAAAATGGTTTAAGAGACCAGTACCGGGCGAGTTGGCCGTGCGCGTAGAGGCGCGCGGCTGTGAGCTTGCATCCGGGAGATAGTAGGTTCGAATCCCACTATCGGCAGCCCTGAAGATGGTTTTCCGTGGTTTCCCATTTTCTCACCAGGCAAATGGTGGGGCTGTACCTTACTTAAGGCCACGGCCGCTTCCTTCCAACTCCTAGGCCTTTCCTATCCCATCGTCGCCATAAGACCTATCTGTGTCGGAGCGACGTAAAGCCCCTAGCAAAAAAAAAAAGAGACCAGTAACAGCACCGACACAGATAGGTCTTATGGCGACGATGGGATAGGAAAGGCCTAGCAGTTGGAAGGAAGCGGCCGTGGCCTTAATTAAGGTACAGCCCCAGCATTTGCCTGGTGTGAAAATGGGAAACCACGGAAAACCGTCTTCAGGGCTGCCGATAGTGGGATTCGAACCTACTATCTCCCGGATGCAGGCTCACAGCCGCGCGCCTCTACGCGCACGGCCAACTCGCCCGGTAGCTTATTATTAAAACAGCCTGTGTAGTTTAGACGACAACGCACTAGGCACTACGGTATCCCTTGCCTGACGTAACAAGTAACTGAAATCTATTAGCTCTGCACTTACAGTATCCTCTGCCCCAGCTATGTAACATATTTCGAGTTATTTTCGTTTTTAACGGATTTCGGTACATGAAGAATTCTAGACTGAGCTAGGATCGAACCCCTTCCATGCCGCACGAAGTAACTAAAAAGAAGCACGTATAGTATTCCCTGACGGTTGTCTATTCCTGATAAACACTGCCGGTATTACTTGCCTAACATAAGAGGGATCTAAAATGCACTATCTCTAAGCTCTGCACCTACAGTATCTTCTACCTGTTGTAAGAGGCGAATAAAAGGCGCTCTCAACTTAAGAGTACCCCTTCCCTGTCGTACGAGGTAGCTAAAAGAATTATCTATGAGCACAGTATCCCCTGCCAGTCGTAAGAGGTAAATCGGGAATACTGTTTCAGCAGCGGTTGCTTGGTAGACTCTGGGTTCGATTCCTAGTAAGGATAGAGATTTCTACTTAAGAGCTGCTTCGCGCAGGCCTTCGGGCTAAGCAGCGATAGACAGTAACTCGGTAAGAACAAAGATTTATTTTACCTAAGCGCTAGAAGATAGTGCATCCAAATCCTGTACTTTTAAACTAGGTAAATGCTGCGGGTTGTAATCATCGCTAGAACAGCACAATTCTTATGTTTGCAGTTAGAGTAGAAATCTCTGTCCTTACTAGGAATCGAACCCAGAATCAACCAAGCAACACATTCCGAGTTATTTTCGCTTTTGACTAGATTTTAGTAGGTGCAGAATTCTAGACTGAGCTAGGATCGAACCTGTTTGCAGGTTAAACAGCAGTCGCTTAGTAGGCGCCCCATCGCGAAGCTGTTGCGCTACTCGCCGTCCTGATGACATGTTATCTTATAATTTTAGTAGGTAAGTGCTACAGGTTTTAGAAACGAACCCAGTTACAAGCATCCGCTCGGAAAAGAGGCTTTCTAGCACTAGCTAAAAGAGGAGGGATGCGTAATCTGTCTGTAAACTAGGCAAAATAAAGAGGAGGACGAGCAGAGACTAGGGCAGATGAGAAGGGAAGCAACATCTAACTCTAATAAGGAGGAGGTAATGTAACGGGAAAACGTCGCTATGCCTCCTCCTTATCAAATACCCCCTTCTCTCCTACTCCTCGTTATTAGACGCAGTTTTACAGATAAATAGGCAGTTATTTGTCGGTTGCAGTGTAAAACATCCATTATGTTTATGTGTGATCTTTGTAGTGTAGGTTGTACAAGACATGACACTCTTCAACGACATAAAGCTGTAAAACATAACTTCGGAATATATATGCATGCAAACAATGTATTGCTACATTCAACAGACGTGATAATCTCACACGACATGTAAATTCTAAACACACTTGTTTACCAGAAGAACGCTTAAAAACTTTAACAAACTATATATTATCGTCTCAGCTTACTGCTACTAATCTCACACCACCAGATAAAGAGGAGACGCATAAGGAAGAAAAAGAAGAACTCAAGTTTCAGAGCTTTTTGATTCTATGCCGACAACATGTTCTGTAGATGTGCAAACATCTGAAGATTCTGTTCAATCAAACCGTGAAGCACAACAAGTTTTCCACATCATCTGTCTAGCAGGACTCTGTTACCCTACGCAGATTTAAAATACTGTGAAGACGTTAACTTACTCGTTGAACGAATACAACTCCTAAGAGCTTATCAAGATGTTGGATACACAGTGTATCAACAACAGATTCAAGAAATAGAAGAAGAATTATGTCGTAGGTGTATTATTGTGTAAATACGCACAACAAGAGTTATTGTTACATAACATGTAGTAATAGTAAATAAATATTTTAAAATGTTCCACTTATTGCATTTCCTTTACATCTATCTTAAAGGCTTGAGTTTACCTTGTTAGCGAACATGCGTGACTACGTTAACGTTATCGTTATAGAAGAGGGATGGTGCTGCCCTCTATAACGCTACACTGTCAGATACAGATCAGTAAGAGGAGGAGGAAGGGATTAAGGTGATCACGTAACTGTGCAGAGAAGGGACTGTACTGTCCTCTATAAAGCTACGCTGTGGGATACAGAACTCTGAGGAGGGACTGTGCTGTCCTCTGTATCGTCTCGCAGTTAGGAGAAGGAACGCGGCTAAGCCTCGGCAGAGGAGGGATTAAGCTAACCTCTATAACTGAGAAGGATAGCCCAGCAAGGTTAGACTCCTCGAAGACAGTGTTCAGAAGGAGGGATTGCGCTGTCCTCTATAACGTTACGCTGTAAGATATGAAACTGTAAGAGGAGGAGGGACTGTGCTGTCTTCTGTATCGTCTCGCAGTTAGGAGGAGGAACGCGGCAGCTTGCCTGTAGTTAGACCTCCTAGCTATGTCCCGCGACGTGGCTAGGTCCCGTCAAGATCAATTTAAATTCCGTACCATAAGGTAGGTCCGCCTCTGTGGTGTAGTGGTTAGCGTGATTAACTGCCACCCCCGGAGGCCCGGGTTCGATTCCCGGCTCTGCCACGAAATTTGAAAAGTGGTACGAGGGCTGGAACGGGGTCCACTCAGCCTCGGGAGGTCAACTGAGTAGAGGTGGGTTCGATTCCCACCTCAGCCATCCTGGAAGTGGTTTTCCGTGGTTTCCCACTTCTCCTCCAGGCGAATGCCGGGATGGTACCTAACTTAAGGCCACGGCCGCCTCCTTCCCTCTTCCTTGCCCATCCCTTCCAATCTTCCCATCCCTCCACAAGGCCCCTGTTCAGCATAGCAGGTGAGGCCGCCTGGGCGAGGTACTGGTCATACTCCCCAGTTGTATCCCCGACCAAGAGTCTGAAGCTCCAGGACACTGCCCTTGAGGCGGTAGAGGTGGGATCCCTCGCTAAGTCCGAGGGAAAAACCGAACCTGGAGGGTAAACAGATGATGATGATGATGACCATAAGGTAGTAACAATAAGGTTTAGCTTGGTCATGATAGTAAGTCATGTTCGAAACTAGTGCATGTGGTTAAATATGGCGGCTGTTATCTTGACAGATGCTAAAAAAGCACGTAGTTTTTTTTAAATTGCCCGCCACACGACATGCATAAGGAGGCAGCAGTCAAGGTTTAGGTTTGTTAACATAAGAGCACTAAAGTTAGCCATGTTTAAAGTCCATGCCCACGTTGTTAAAAGATGACAGCTGTCAGAAAAAAGCACGTGGAATTTCAAATTCCCCGCCACCACATGCATAAGGTGGCAGCTATGAGGTTTTAGCCCCGTCAAGATGCCAGTACGATGCCCTCTTGTTTAAAGATGGCAGCTGTCACAAAAGCAAGTGGAATTTCAAATTGCCCGGCACCACGTGCGTAAGGTGGCAGCTGTGAGGTTTCAGCCCCGCCAAAATGCCAGGACTGAAGTTAGCTTTGCTCTCTTAACAGCACTATCAATAGCCATGTTTAAAATACCGCCTAACGTAGCAGCAGTAAGGTTTTTTTCTCTACTACTAGAGAGTGCACACTTCGCCTATCGATGATGCATGCATCGACTATCGTACTAAACTTTGTTTTTCCACCAGAGCGTGCATCAATCGTCTGACAATATCAAGGTCAATATAGGAAGGTCTGGTCACGCTACCACAATCCTTTGCGGTGACGGCCATATTGGGTCTCAAGCGTCGTTATGATGCGGGCAGGCCCGATGTGATGATATGAAATATATTTACATTTTTAAAGGAAATGGAATACTGCGCTACAACAGATTGTCAGATTTAGTCACTGGCGGGATCATAGTGTTTCGCTTTCCAGTGATAAGCAATGGTGAGCTCAGTGGATACGGTAAAAATGGCAACCCACTTATAATTCCGTCTTGTTCGAGGTTATTACAATGGAATTATTCCTGAAGAATCACATGTTTATATAACAAGTTTGGTTTTTTGTAGGTTCCATTATGTATTTTCTTCTGAAATAATTTTGATAAATCGCAATTTGAACAGAAGTGTGTAGATGGACGGTAACACTCAACTGGAATTCGATCCCAAAAATGTTTCTAATCCACCCAAGTCTTTAAAATGTTATAGGAAAGTTTCCAAACATTGCCTGGTGTGAACAATGTGGAAACCACGGAAAATCATTTTCAGGGTTGCCAACAGTGGAGTTCGAACCCACTATCTCTCGAATGCAAGTTGATAGCTACGTGACCGAAACAGCACAGTCACTTGCTCGGTCTTCTTCTTCTTATGATGATGATGATATTACCTTAATTTTTTTGCCAAAAGCCAAATGAAGACTGTAGCCCTACAAATTATTATCACCAGTTTTCAAATGATTTTGACATAAACATAATACAGATGTCGGGTTTGAACCATTTTGTGGAGACAGTAGAATACATCCAGGGTATCCCCTTCCTGTCGCAAGAGGCGACGAAAGGGGGCCCCAGAGACTCTTAACTTGAAAGCGTGCTTTGGCGACGACGGGGCCCTAAGCTGAGTCTTGGCATTCTTTCCAGTTACTTGTGCAAGGCTCCTCACTTTTTCTATCGTATCCGACCTCCCTTGGTCAACTCTTGTTCTTTTCCGACCCTGATGGTATTAGAACAGTCGAAGCTTTGGGAGTCTTCCATTTTCACAAACTCCGTGGCCTTTGTCTTTCTTTAGCCAATACCACAATTTTTTGAAGTGTCGGATCGTTTCAAAAATTCCCCTCTGATTAGTGTTAAAAGTGGATGGTTCCCCAATAGTACTTTCTCTTAAAACAATAATAACCACCACCACTTTGTACTACTCAGCTGCATGGGTTATCCGTAAACTAGTTAGAGTAGCTAGGAACATCACTCTTGTTATATATGAGAAGAGTATTTTTGCCTCAGAACCCAAAGAATTTACCACATCAGTGGATAACAACAGCGTGCGGTCGGTATTCGGGAGATAATTTATTCGAACCTCACTGCCGGCAACGCTGAAAATGGTTTTCCGTGGTTTTCCATTTTCACACCAGGCAAATGCTGGGTCTGTACCTTAATTAAGGCCACCACCGCTTCCTTCCCACCCCTAGCCCTTTCCTGTCCCATCGTTGCCATAAGACCTACCTGTATCGGTGCGACGTAAAGCAACTGGCAAGAAAAGCTAAGAGCGAAAATAATTTAATGCACTCAAGTCAAGAGGCATTCAGTCTTTGTCAACATGCTGAAGTAACATTTTAGAAACGCAGTAACCGTTACTACTTTCTTAATAAAGGAAATGCTCAAGGAAATTTACTACAACTGTCTTTAAATGCTTTTAAGTTCAATATTTCATCTATTCATGATATAATAGAGGTACTGTACAGATTTCTTTGTTTCTGTCAATTAGATTACGTAATTTTTTTTGCTAGTGGCACTACGTCGCACCGACACAGATTATCTTATGGCGATGGGATAGGAAAGGCCTAGGAGTTGGAAGGAAGCGACCGTGGCCTTAATTAAGGTACAGCCCCAGCATTTGCCTGGTGTGAAAATGGGAAACCGCGGAAAACGATCTTCAGGGCTGCCGACAGTGGGGTTCGAACCCACTACCTGCGAGCTCACAGCTGCGCGACCCTAACCGCAAGGCCATATTACCCGGTATTTCGTATTTTGACAGACGATATTGATTAGAAACACACTAAGATCAAGTAATATAGAAGTGAAAGAGTAGGCCTGTACATGAGCACTTCTCCTGATTCTTGTTTCTCAAAAAAATGTAAGTTAGGTTCTATTAATTATCGTCCTATTCAAATAGCTGTGAATGCATTCATGTCATTTACAAGTTGTATAGTTATATATACATGAGCAATAGATGTCCAGTTAAATTATGCATGATAAATAGTTTTCATTTCTTTTTTGTTCAATATTTGGTGCCTAAATCCTGTAAATTCGAATACACTTGCCTTTGGTTACGTTCACCCAATATGGCGGCTCCATAAGTAGCATTCGTGACTTGACCTCCCTAGACAGACCTTGGACAATATGTATACGCATCGACTATCGTAATAAACTTCTTCCATCAGAGTGTACAACGATCGCATTTGTGCGCGCGCACCTTCCCTTTGCCTACTGATATGTATACACACAACACCTCCTAGATAATAAGGCCTCACAACTGTTCCGCATGTCTACCGTGACGTCACTAATGGGAGGCAAGCTTGAACCTTCTCAGTGTTAAGAAAGCAATGAGTGTGGCCATGTGTCGGTGCAATTATGTAGAAGTGTTTTAATTATTTTAATTGTACCAGTTGCGAATCGTTGTGTACAATGGTGCTAAAGTGTTGTCTGCCCAACTGCAAGGGAAATTACGATAATGATAACAAAGTCCGTATGTTTAAGTTCCCGAAAGATGAGGTTATGCAGCAGAGATGGTTACGTGCGATTCCAAGACAAGATTACAGAGTTACTAATTACTCGGTGGTGAGTAACTGTTAGTTTTACATTCTCACATAATCATAATGCACATAGGCCTATTGGGTATTAAACTACACGCAGCAACTGATGATATGTAGGTATGTTTACTCTCGTAAGATATGAGGTTATGTTAGCTTACAATCAAGGGATACATCATTATTATTATTATTACCCGGATTAGATTTATTATACACATTAAACTACATGCCTACATATGTAGGCCTATTCACTCTGTAAATGCATGAAGTTGGCTCACAGTGGTATCTTATTTTATAGGTACGGTATGCCACAGACATTTCAGCCGTGCGCGTAGAGGCGCGCGGCTGTGAGCTTGCATCCGGGAGATAGTAGGTTCGAATCCCACTATCGGCAGCCCTGAAGATGGTTTTCCGTGGTTTCCAATTTTCACACCAGGAAAATGCTGGGGCTGTACCTTAATTAAGGCCACGGCCGCTTCCTTCCAATTCCTAGGCCTTTCCTATCCCACCGTCGCCATAAGACCTATCTGTGTCGGTGCGACGTAAAGCCCCTAGCAAAAAAAACAGACACTTCAAAGCCAGTGATGTCTTGTGGGAAGTAACTGCTACTGATTCAAAGACAGGAAAAACTTTAACTGCTCCACTTCCAAGTCCACGACTGTCAGAGAATGCAGTCCCCTGTATCTTTCCCAACTGTCCATCATATTTATCTTCACATTTTACCAGTTCAAGAGAAGAACCGGACAAAAAGAGAAGTAGAATAGAGAGGGAATCAATAAACAGAGCATTGAAGATAGTATCAACGGTCATGCCTCATACACAGACAGAATTTCACTCCACAATCTAACACAACTGAAAAGTAAAATAAACATGTTGATGTTACCTGATGGTTGGTGTACTGTTGTGAAGGAAATGCAAGTAATTTTTCTGTACATGGATACACTAAAGCAACCACATTGCATAGCATATATAATAATTGAAGAAGACATGACCTCAAAAGTGTATTCTAAAGGGGTTTGATTGCAGTGTAAATTTTCTAAAGTAGACAAAATTACCAACACAAATGAAGTACATTCTTTAGTTACAAAATTCCATAGCTACATTACAGGGAATGAGTGTAACAGTGTGCAGAAAGATACAACAAGTAAGTTAATTCTAGGCCTAGTGGGTGAATTGATCACTGAGGAAGATGACCCCACGTTTAATTTAATAAAATCACAGTTAAAACTTTCCTTAGTTCCTAAACACAAAAGGGAGTATGATAATGATTTTCTTGTTATTTGTTCAATCTTCCAACTGATTTCTCCTCATGCTTACAAATTTATGAGACATGGAAGTAATTTCATTTTGCCACATGTTAATACTTTGAAAAGAGTATGTTCCAGTCTGAATGGTAGCCCAATATTAGAACAGAACCCTACATATTTTCTGGAATATATCAAACAGAAAGTTCAAGGTTTTCAACAGAATGACAAATTTGTAACATTGATGGTAGATGAAATTCATATTAAACCATACATGGACTTCAAGGGAGGGAACATTGTAGGCTCATGTGCTAACACTACCAATGTTGCTACATCAGCACATGTATTTATGATCCAGAGCATTTTATCATCAAAGAAGGAAGTAGTTCATATTCTCCCTGTGTCCAAGTTAACAGGTGATGATTTACACAGTATCATGTCAAAGGTTATTGTTGGTTTGGAATCTATGGCATTTAATGTTCTGGCTGTTGTGACTGATAATAATGCTCTCAACACCAAAGCAGTGTCAAAATTTTCAAATCCACCTCAACTTAAAACTGAGTATTGTAATCCTGGAAATCCTAACAAGTCTATTTTTTATCTCATTGACACTGTGCATTTATTTAAATGCATCAGAAATAATTGGCTCAACCAGAAAACTAATGGTTTGGAATTTGTGTATCCTGACTTTGATGATTTTTCTAAAGTTAAAGTTGCATCTTTCAAAGCTATAAAGGACTTGTTTGAGGCTGAAGGGAATGACCTTGTAAAGCATGGGTATGGTTTGACTCTCAAAGCTCTATGGCCTTCAAGTTTTGAAAGACAAAATGTGAAATATGTGTGTCAGTTGTTTAATGACCATATAGTAAATGCTTTACTAGTTGTAGGAGAAAGGCACAATTTAACATCATATGAGGGCACAGCTGAATTTGTAAAAGTAATCACTACCTGGTGGCATATTGTTAATGTAAAGACCCCTTTCAAAGGTGTAAGACTTAATGATAAATTTCAACAGCCTCTCACCAACAAACCTGGTGATGAACGGAAGGGTTTTTAATGAAGTTTGTTCAGTGGTTAGATCACTGGGATAATCTAGGTCTGAAATGTGGCAAATTGTCTAGTCAAACACATAGGGCTCTTACTCGAACAACTCGCTGCCTTATACAGCTAACAGAGTTTTGTTCTGAAGTACTGAAATGGTCATATTTTCTTCCTGGAAAGTTTCAGACAGATGCATTAGAGGCACGATTTGGTGAATACAGGAAACTTGCAGGTGGCCAATACCATGTTTCTGTTAGACAGGTGTTTGAAATTGAGAAAAAAATAAGAATCTTGAATTCAATTGAACTGCCCATTTCTAATGGTAGGAAAATTGTTGTAAATGATCTTGTTGATGAAGATATACTGTTAGATCATGATTATTGTGCAGTTTCCTCATTTCAAACATTTACAAGCGAGCTCAATGTAACAGACTCAGATTTTGACAGCACATCTGGTGTTGCAAGTGTTTTAACATACATAGCAGGTTATCGTTGTCATTCTCTTCTCAAGAAATTAAATTGTAATTACTGTGCAGATTTCTTAGTTTTGAAAGATGTTACTGTTAGAAATAGTCATCATAATGTTATTGACAGCCTCAATAGGGGCAATTTGAAATATCCTGCAGAAACAGCTGTACACTTAGTTATATACAAATATGTCATCATAAAAAAGATGTTGAGGCCAGAAAGTGAGAGAAAATTCCTTAGCTTAAATAACCATAAGAAGTATGTAAGTGATGTGACCCTGCAAATTGTTCTCTCAGCTGATGAATGTATAGACGACAGGAATGAATGTAGGGAGCACACTTCAGAATATTTGTATTACAACATTATTTGGAAGTGTGCAACTATTCTAATAAATAACTACTGTAGGGACAAAACTAATGAATCCATAAAACATTGTACAAATTCAAGAAAGTCTCTAATTTTCTCAAAATAGGTGTGTACAGTACTCATGTAATAGGCAAAAGTATCGAAGTCATTTTGCATTACTAACATGCTTGATATATGATGATGTATATCTTATTAACTTTAATGCCAATATGTTATAATTTGGACCTAGGCCTACCTACAGACCAGGTGAATGTTATGCTCCTCTTCCTTAATATTATTAACTCAGTGTCTTTCTAAATTTTCCCAAAATGGAAGTTTGTAAATAAATGTGAAGTTAGTGTATCATATTTTTGTAGTACAGTCTATATGTTAGGCCTAAACTAATTTTATGCGTTCTGTTTTTATTTTAAAATCATTTACTGTCTATTCAGTGCCTATTTCAATTGAAATATGTTTGTGAATTTCAGTTCTGTGTCAGCCTGGAGTAAGTTAACGTTGTAAATGCTGTCGTGATTTAAAACAGTGTGTTGTTTATCTTTAATGACAGAGTCTCTAAGATACGGTAATAACGGCAATATAATTCAATGTCCTCTAAAATTTAAACTTTATTTGTTGGTAAATAAGTTATTCCACAAGCTAAAATTATTAAAATCATGTTTGTGTGTGACCATGCTTTGCGTTTCTTTGGATTGCGATCGCCTCCGTAGCGTGACGTCACAGCGCTGTTGTGAGGCCTTATTATCAAGGAGGTGTTGATACACATCGACTATCGTACTAAACTTCTTCCGCCAGAGTGTACAACGATCGCATGTGTGCGCGCGCACCTTCCCTTCACCTATCGATATGTATACACATCGACTACCGTACTAAACTTCTTCCGCCAGAGTGTACAACGATCGTATGTGTGCGCGGGCAAGACCGACTCCAATCCTCAGACCGTAATATAAAAAAGCAGGGCGGCTGGAGTAGCCGAATTGCTGCGATTGGCTAACGCGAAAATATGACGTAACAGGCGGTAATTTAACATTACAAATGTAACATCATAGGGAAAACCACTCTTGCACGTAAGAAAACACGTCGGCAATCACTGCCCATCACATATAATCAACTAGATGTACATATATTCTACTACAATAAATGGACAACCCCAAAATAAAAAAGGAACAGCAAGCTGATTATTTAGAAATTTCACTTAGTCAAACAAACACTGTCTCTTCAATTTCAATTCACAGTATAATGGGAAAAGATTACAAAACCGGTTAAATAATTTTATAACATCATTCTGAACATTTAAACAAATTATGGTGTAAAATTTCTCAATTTGTTCCTATGCATGAGAGCTAAGAAAGCATAACTTTTGCTCTGAGGGAATCAAACATTTTAACAAGAATATTACAGAGCAGAGTGAACTGATGAGGATGTGGGGCTGGAATATTCCTGGAATGAATCAAGCTAATGTTTGAAGGTGAATGGAGGTAATCAAGCCAGCCAAGGGAAATGGGTGCAAATGCTACAGAACAATAAATGAATGTAAAATATGCTTTAGGCCTACCTTATTTACTGCTGAGTTTTAATGCCTTACGTTTGTTCACTTTAACTCCAAGTTCCTCAGTAATTTTTATTTTATATTCCTGGTTCTCAAATTTCTTTGCCAGTTCCCTGGGCACATTTTTATCATGCAGCACTTTTGAATAGTTATTAACAAATATGTTAACAAACACTTTCACACATTTCTTGACAATTTTTAACAAAGGCACACCACAACTGCATTCATCACTTACATTGCTTATATTGCTCTCTATAAACTGTATACCTAATGTAATCACAGCATCTCTCTGATTTTCTAACTTTAAAAATGCAGGTTCAAACCTGTTGCTAATGAGTACCTGAAAAAGTCTATAAATGTCACAACATAAACACATCAAAAAAGATGAAGGACACTTCACACCACCCCTGCTGAGTTCACTGAAATAAGATAGAAGATCTTCCTTGTCACAATTGATGATCAAATCATCTTCAGATTGTAATACTTGCTTACACTGTGTGCACTTTCCACTTTTCTCTAACTTTAACAAAACCCTCATGCTCGTGTAACTTGCAATACATACAATTATTTTTAGCGTCTCAAGAGAAATCGACACTAAAGGTGTTTCATCCAAGGCAGACTGAAATTTGTCCAAGTTCTCAACTATTTTATCTTGGCTGAAAGTA